>NC_135305.1:78555319-78861281 GCF_048772815.1 Callospermophilus lateralis | reverse complement strand
CAATTTTTCATATCTCTGGTTGTATATAAAGTATGTTGTACCAATTTGTGTCTTCATACATGTACTTTGGATAATGATGTCTATCCATTCCACCTTTGGTTTGATTAAATTTCTCTTTTTCTATTTTCAATTTATTTCTGCTTTTTATTATTTCCTAACTTCTTATTTTGGATTTAATTTGCTCATGTTCTAGTTTCCTACAATGAAAGCTCATCAGTTTACTGACTGAATGCACTCCTTCTTTTTAAATAGGAGGATTTAATGGTATAAATCCACTGTAAGCATCACTTTACCTGAATCCTACACATTTTTTTTTGTTTTTGTTTTTGGTACCAGTGATTGAATTCAGGGGCACATAACCACTGAGGCACATCTTTGCTTTTGTTTTTGGTACCAGTGATTGAATTCAGGGGCATATAACCACTGAGTCACATCCCCAGCCCATTTTAAATTTTATTTTAGAGACAGGGTCTCACTGGGTTGCGTAGGGCCTCACTAAGTTACTGAGGCTGGCTTTGACCTTTCAATCCTCCTGCCTTAGCTTCCCGAGCCACTGGGATTATAGGTATGTGGCACTGCACCTGGCCTATAAGTCTTAGTATTTGTATTTTCATTCAGTTGAAAAAAAATTACTAATTTCCCTGGAGACTTCCTCTTGATCCATCAGTTAATCAGAAATGTGTGATTTAATTTCCAAACATTGGGGATTTTCCAGATATTTTTATTTGATTTGTAGTTTAATTCACTGATGATGAGAATATACTTTGAATGATATTTGTTCTTTTTAACTTGTTAAGGTATGTTCATAGTACAGAACATGATCTCTCTTTGTGTTACATGCACCTTAGTGCTTGCTCTTCCACTGAGCTACATCCATAGCCCTTTTTATTTATTTTGAGACAGGTTCTGGCTAAATTGCTCAGCTAGGATTAAACTTGTGAACTGCCTCAACCTTTCCAAGTATTTGGGATTACAAGTATGTGGCTCCATGTTGGGCTTCATCTACACTTGAATAAAATATGAACTTTGCTGGAATAAGATTTTAAAGTGAGTTTTTGAGTGTAATTAATTGGTTCATTTAAAAAAAAAAAAAAAAAAAGGTCATCTGATAGTTAGGTGCAGTGGTGCATGACTATAATCCCAGTTACTTGACAGATTGAGACAGGAAAAGTTGAGGCCAGTCTCAGTCATTTAGCGAGACCCTGTCTTAAAATAAAAATAACAAGGACTAGTGATGTGGTTCTATGGTAAAGCATCCCTGGATTCAATCACCAGTGGGGCCTTCCTCTAAAACAAAACAAAAAAAAGTCATCTGACAATTTTAATTAGTATGTTTAAGCCATATAATTATTGATTTGACTAGAATTAAGTCTATCACCTTATTATCTGTTTTCTGTTCGTTTTTCATTTTCCTTTCCCCTTTCCTTTTTATTTTGGATTTTTAAAAACATTTTTTAGTTGTTGATGTGTATTTACTTCTTTATACGTGGTGCTGAGAATTGAACCCAGTGCTTCATACGTGTGAGGCAAGTGCTCTACTGCTAAGCCACAACTCCAGCCCCATATTTTGTAGTATTTTAATAGTTAGTATTCTAATTTAATTTATAGAATTATCTAATTCTATAATGTATCAGATATTTTATAGGAGTTACATTTAATTTTTATTATTTGTTCTTCCTTCTAGTTTCTCTCTAGTAATATTTATTTTTGCCATGAAGAACTTCCTTAGCATTTCTTTTGGAGCAAATTTGATGCCAAAAACTTTTTAAGTCTTCCTTCATCTGAAAATAACTTTACTTGGCTTTTGTTACTCAGGATATTTCCACTGGATATAAAATACTGAATTGACAGATCTTTTCTTTTTCAGGCCTCCGAAGTTTCTGAGGAGAAATCTGCCATTATTCAAATTTTTGTTCCCCCATATGTAAAATGTGTTATTTTCCTTTGGCTCCTTTTAAGATTTTTTTTCTTTAACTTTCTTTTCTTACTTCTCTCTCAAGATACAGGAGTTTCTCCAGTAGTGTCTTCTGTTGGATGTGGCAGTGCACACCTAAAATCTCAGTAACTAGGGACGCTAAGGCAAGAAGGATCACAAGTTCAAAGCCAGCTTCAGCAACTTAGTGGGTTCCTAAGCAATTAAGCAAGACCCTGTCTCAAACAACCAAAGAGGCTGGAGTTGTACAGCCTCTATAGGTTTGATTCCTGGTACCAAAAAAAAAAAGCCAGTTGTACAGTTATGTTTTTTGCCTATACCTATGCAGCACCCACAGGATCAGAAACACTGGTGAAAAACACCTTTGAAACTCACCCATATTATGCACTGTTTTACAAGTTTGATTTCACTCCTCAGTTGCCAGTTATTGTTTAATTTTCACTATTGTCATTCAGATGCTCGAGAAAACAGACTAATGCCCCAGAGTTTTTAGTGTAATCAAATGGCACTGACAGGCTGCAGACAGCTTGATCCATTGTGGCTGACAGTGAACTAAAAGACAACACTTTGGACCATTTCACTAACTTCTGAGGCATCTATATAAATAATACTGGGAGAAATTTCAGTGCAAGTGATAGAGTTCTTATTTTTGATCCAATTTTCTTTTTTTTTTTTTTAAAGTTTTAAAATAAACATTAGGCATGGATTTGCCAAACACATCAGTGTGAAATAACCATTTTTTTCAAATCACAGAACTTAAAATTAAATTCATGAAATCAAAGATGTTTCTTAAAAAGTGATAGTTCTCTAATAGTATAGTAAGTGTGCAAGATATCTACAATAAAATATTCATAAAGGTAAACTACATTAACAGATGAACACATCAAATATATACATCTATACAACATACATATTATAGGCAATGTGACTTGGTCACATTGTTGTACTATTTCCCAATTAACAGGAAAAGTAATTGTAAATCTTGAAGGTTAAGAAAAAACAGATTAAATATTTACTACAACAAAAATAGAAAAGGAAGTTATCAACAAAATGATGGTGTCATACTTTTGCAAATGAAAACAGAGATTATCAAAGAAGAGATGTTGTAGAAGAGACCAGTCTATCTTCTGAGGAAACCTGTAAGAGTCTGGGACTCAAAATGGTGAGAAGGAAACAAAGAGTATAAAATAGAAAAAGTCTATACATGGAATATAAGTCCTACTATCAATTTTTGGATAAATAAAAATTGGAGCAAAATATTTGAGGATCTGTATGTATCTAAAGAAACATTACTTGGGTTTGGGTTATATTATTGAATTTTGCTAATTAGACATCTTCCAGTGTTGATACAGTTCCCCACGAAAGAGGCTTACAATGAAAGTGACCAGCCTATAATAAAGTTTTCATAATCTTTCACTTAAACATATTCTTTAATCATCATGATTAACTTGAATAAAAAATAAGTTTCACTGTACAATTCAGAAAAAGCCAGATAGAGACAAAAAACTATATTGAATGACATATGAAAAACTCAAGATATTTACAGCAAGTACCTGCATCCATCTTATGAAAACAGCAAGCAGTAAAAAAAATAAAAATAAAAAACATAAACAATAAAAGACATTGTTGGAAATGAGAAAACAATTCAATAGAAATATATGACAGAGTAAAGAATGTCACAGAAAATAAAAGAACAAAGCGATATGAAATAAATAAAAATAAAGCAAAGGCATTGTATATATCTACAACTAAAAAAAAATTGGTAAGACATAATTACATTGGGTATCCACCTCATATAATGACATGAGAAAGGCATTAACCTCTGATATTCTTTCCAACAATTCATAATCTAATTCAATCTAATAATTTAGTCTCATCATGAGAAAACACTAGATAAACCCAAATTAGGGAACATCTTACAAAATACCTAACCTAGTTTTGTCAAAGTGTAATGACAATAAAAGATAAGAAAAGAACTAGGAAAATCCCAAAGATTGCAAGAGACTAAGGCGCCATGACAAATAAATAAAATGTGTTATTCTAGATTTAAACGTAGAGAAGTGTATTTGTGGCAAAGTCTGTAGTTTAACTAACAGTATGGTGATGATTTCTTAGTTTTCATAAGTCACTGTGGTTAATAAGAAGTTAGCATCAAGGGAACTTTCATAAAGAATACATAAAAACTTCACATTATCTTTTCAACTTTATTAAGCATAAAATTATTCCAAAATAAAAAGTAACAAAGTTGTAGGGGGAAAAAAAAATCACATCACCTTTCAAAAAAAAAAAAAAAAAAAAAAAAAAAAACCCAAGAGAGAATGACAATGAATTTTTAATTGGTAAAACAGAAGCAAAAAGACAACAGAGTAATGCAATTGATGTTTTAAGGGAATATGATTTTGAATCTAGAACACTATATTAGTCAAATTAAGTGGAAAAGCAAAATAAGTTTTCAGACAAAATCACTATCCCTTTCTTTTCTTGATTAGGAAGCATTTCAGAATATTTTTCCAGCAATGAAAGGAGTAAACCAAGAAAAATGATGAGATCTTTGGAACCAATATGAGATCTAAACCATATAGCAGGCAAGAAAGATCTCATGATTACAGAAACATGGAATCTCCAGAATATGGAGAAAATGAATGAAGTTGGTTCTATTCTTGAAAACTTGAAATAATTGCAAAAGTGATAAAGTTACATAATACAAAAAAAAAAAAAAAAGGTAGAAACTCGCTAGAGAAACGAAAAACAATATGAAGAAAACAATAACAGTACATATACGATCATAATGTAATTATGAAATAATTTTCAACTTTAAAAAATTAAGCTATTAAAAATAGATTAGCATTTATTGATGAAAATATAAGCATTTTAACCTCAAGAGAAAGAGAGGGTAACCTTTTAGGTGAGTGAAATTAAGAGGATAAAAAAAATGAAGAACAGACATGTAATATCTATATTATAGAGGGGTAAATCAAGAGATAATGTGTGACCTCTATAAAGTTTGAAAAGATAATCTTCTAGCTGGGTGTGGTGGTGAACAACCATAATCCCAGCTACTTGGCAGGTTGAAGCAAGAGGATCACAAGCCTGGGGCTAGCTGTAGCAATTTAGCAAGACCCTGTATCAAAATAAAAAGTGGGACGTAGCTCAGTGGTAAAGCACTCCTGGGTTCAATCTCTAGTACAACAACAACAAGGAGGAGGAGGAAAAAGAGAATAATTAATGAAATGAAGAAGTATATAATTTAAAAAAACAATCTTTTAAAAATATTTGCAGTGCTAGAGATCGAAATCCAGGCAAACATAAGCTCCTTTATAGGATTTGATTTTTTTTTTTTTTTTTTTTTTTAAAGAGGGAGAGAAGCAGAGAGAGGGAGAGAGGCAGAGAGAGAATTTTTTTTATATTTATTTTTTAGTTTTTTTTTGGCGGACACAACATCTTTGTTTGTATGTGGTGCTGAGGATCGAACCCCGGCCGCACTCATGCCAGGTGAGCGTGCTACCGCTTGAGCCACATCCCCAGCCCTGGATTTGATTTTTAAACACTGCATACATGTATCATTTTGAAGATCTTTACATTCTTTCCCCCAAACAAATACATCATTCACTATATTCAGCAGTGATTAAAAATAACTCATTTATTCATTCATAGTAATTCAATGTGTTTCTACTGATAGTAGTGGTTAAACACTGAATAAAATGGTTCTTGCCCTGGATGGTCAAGGCTTTCAACTTAACACTTAACAGTTATTCTAAAAGGTATTTTATTTCTCTCTCTCTCTCTTTCTCTCTCACACACACACACACAACACACACACACACACACACACACACTTTTTTGTTGTTGGTTTGTTTTTTGGTGGTGCTGGGCTCAAACCAAGGGCCTCACACATGCTAGGCAAAAGGATGTACCACTGAGCCACATCTACAACTTCTTCATTTTGTTTTCAACAAACTCAGTAAACATGTAGAAGTTACTATGTTAAAATCTTTTTAAAAAGTAACATTTGTAAGTATGCTGATATTGAGTTTACTATTTGTGTTACTATGTTTTGTTTTTTTCATGGTGCTGGTGATAGGGCCTTGTACATGACAGGTAAATGCTCTACCATCAAGCTATATTCCTAGTCCCTAAAAAATTTTAATTAAACAATTTTGGGGGGCTGTAGCTGTGGCTCAGTGGCAGAGCACTTGCCTAGCATGTGTGAAGCACTGGGTTCGATCCTCAGCACCACATAAAATAATAAATAAATAAAACAAAAAAGGTATTGTGTTCATCTGCAACTACAAAAATTAAAAAAAAACAATTTTGGATAGGGTGTATTTAAGACATTTGTATCAATAAGCATGCATAATGTATATTTGATTCTCAATCATCAAGCTAGTAGATGATGATGATGGCATGAATCATATTTTTTAAAAAGAGATGGCCTAAATAATTAACAATTGTTAATATTTAACTTTAAAGCCTATGTACACGTAAATCCTTTAGTAAACCTGTCTTGTATATCTGTGTGAATGTAGATGTGTGGCACATCAGGATTTTATAAACCCATCATCTTTTTGGACAAAATGATGCAATCACAGTGTTAGATTCCACATCAAAGTTGTAATTTTTCTTAACTTCCTTAATCTTTCTTACTGCTATTCCAGGGTGGAAATACAACATTCCTCTTCTATAGACATAAATAGCAGATAATTTTCCCACAAAAAAACAACATTATTAAGGAATTAATTTTAATCACATCATAGTTGACAATGTCAAGGGTGAGTTGGCATTAAAAGCCTCATAAAATACAGGAAGGTATAAAAACTTTTATAAAAAACTTATAACTCACTATTTTAGTACTAAGTCCTCCAGGGATTGAGCCAATAAACTAATACTCACTGTTGTTACTACTATGTGTGAATGTCAAATCAGATAATTTTACATTTAACATTTTTTCTTTTCTGAGACTGTACAAAGGAGCTAATTTCTATCTCATAGAGTTGCTGCTATAATCAACATATTCAAAATATCTAATAAATGGTAATTGATTAAAAAAAATGTTAGTTCTAAGCCAGACATGGGGACATGCCTCTAATCTCAGTTGACTCAGGAGGCTGAGGGAGAAGGATCACAAGTTAAGAGGCCAGCCTCAGCAACTTGTCTTAAAATAAAAAAGCTCAGTGGTAGAGTGCTCCTGGGTTCAATCCCCAGCTCCCTGCCATCAAAAGAAAAAGTCAGTTGTCCTCCTTTTGTTCCACATATACTTGGTATAAGTTAAGGTTAATTCAATAATCTACTTAAACTAATTTGTTCAGCAGTTGAATACTGATATATGACAGGCATGTTCTAAATAGAGTGGGTGAATGTTCTGAGAGACAGAGACAGAGAGAGAGAGAGAGCGAGAGAGAGAGAGAGACAGACAGATGTAGGGGGACTGCTTTCCCAGATGTCAAGAACTAACATAAACCTATGATAATTATTACAGATCAATAGAGAAAGAATGAGTAGACAATAAACGACTTCCTAGTTGGGCATGGTGGCACATCCCTGTAATTCTAGTGACTTAGAGGAGGTTGTGAGGCAGGAGAAGCAAGAGTCTGAAGTTAGCCTCCAGCAACTTAGCAACTCTATCTCAAAATAAAAAAATAAAAGGGCTAGGGATATACTTCAGTGCCCCTAGGTTCAGTCCCAGTATGCCCCCCCCCAAAAAAAAAGAAATTACTTTCCATACGGAAGAGAAATAAAATTGCAGCCCTGATTCATAAAAAAAAGAACTGATTGAACAAACCAAAAACCTTGACTGTTAAAAGGCCAAATTAATAAAAAGAAAACTAAAGCCATTAAAAGAAAATGTTTGAATAAACTTTAAAAAATCCTGGGAAAGAAGAAAATTTCATAAACAAAAGGCAAAAATCAAAAGATTTATATCTAATTAAATAAAACTATAGAACTTCTGCATGACACAGTATAGCATAATTTAAAAAAAAGGTTTGAAATACAGAATCTGTAACATATAAGAAAAAAGAAAACAATTCAAAAAACAAACGAGGAAAAGAAAAATGAACAGAAAAAATATATATAAATGACCCATACACATATGAAAAGATGACTGATCTCACTGATAATTAGGAAAAATACAAATTAAAAAAAAATAGAAACCATTGTAGATAGACAAAAAACTTCTGAGCCCTAATGTTGCTAACAAGTGAGCACACAGCAAAGTGGAAACTAATGTCTCCTACTAGTGAGTAGAGATTGTAATGGCCACTGTGAAGATCCTTTAGCTATTATTTAGCATAACCACATATACATGTTCTCTAGTATCCAGTAATACAATTCTCCACATGTTCACTGAATATTCACAGCAGCAAAGTTTGTGACAGAAAAAAAAAAAAAAAAAAAAACTAACAATAACCTCAACAGACTGGGAAATGAATTAACATAGGTGGTACAGTCATGTGACAGAATACTACATAGCTGTTAAGGCACACATACTTGAAAATATACACATATATGTACTTGAATAATTTTTAAAACATAAGTAAAATTATGACTGAAACACTTATGGAACATTTTTTTAATTTACACAAAACATTATTTTATATAGAGAATCATGAATAATTTGTGTAAAGGTATTAGAGATGCACTAAAAACTTTAACACATCAATAAATTCATTGGAGCTGTTGTCTTCAATATTGACTTTGAAAGAGATTTGTTTTACTAAATATAATTTTTTATTTTTTGTGGTCCTGGGGATTGAACTCAGAGTCTCACATTCCTAGCCCCTCAGAAAATAAAATATCAACAACTGTCAGTTCTGAGTGAGAACTGGGTATGTCATATTATTCTTGATGAATTTTCTGAATTTGTAAAGACAAAATAAAACTAATGAAGGTCACTTCTAAGATCAAAATCCAATTGTCTGTTTATCTATTTAAACACTGATGAAAAATATTATGGGAATTCAACAAACTAAGAACACAAGATAAGCAAAAGGAACAAATTCCTCCACATCATTTAAATACACTGATAAAGCTTACAAAAAGTAGGAAAAAACACATTTCAGGAATGAAGTAAAAAAATTTTATCATCAACATCTTTTATATAATTACTAAAGTGAATTCTTTCTTCTTCATTTGCATATTTCTAATCTGACAGATGGACATTTTAGCAACAGATTAGCTAAGTATTAAGCAAACAAACAAACAAAAAAACCAAGTAAAACATACAAGTCCTACTAAAATAAACCAACTAACCTGTATGGGTTCTTCTATGTCTCTGAAGCTCATCACTCCTTGTGAATCTTTTACCACAAAACATCCAGTTGCATATAAAAGGTCTTTCTCCAGTATGCCAGCGAAGATGTGCTCGGAGGTGAGATGTTTTGCCATAAACTTTTCCACATCCTTCAATATGACAGATATGCTGTTTCTTTTTTCCAGGTTCATTACTGCTCCTGCCAAAAAACAAAACCAAATAATAGTTACATTTTCAAAACTAAGTTTATAACTATGAAAAACTAAAAGGGAATCAAGATAATTAAATGATGCTTTTCTGAATAGGTTTGTTTAATCATGATCTCACAACAGCAGTTAAAGTCAGAAAGATTTCAATTGAAGAAAAAATAGCCAAGTGTGGTGGTATATACCTGAAATCCCAAAGAGACTTGGGAGGCTGAGGCAGGAGGATCTCAAGTTTAAGGCCAGCCTTAGCAACTGAGAGCTTTAGCAATTTAGCAAGACCCTGTCTCGAAACATAAAATTATGAAAAGGATGGGGTAGCTCTGTGCTTAAACACCCTGGAATCCAATTCCTAGTACCAAATAAAATAAATAAATTACGTTTGTGTATTGAACACAAAATTGCTATAAAAACTTGTAAACTTCCTCAGTGCTTACGTCTACTATGGACCTCAGGTTCCTTCCCTCACAGGCTCTCATCTTGGGGGAATAATCTCTTTAAGCTTTTTAAGACACTTTAAAATTCTCCTCTAAAATATCAAAAGGATGGCTAACTCCTGTTCAAAGTATAAGGTGCAGAATTTTATTTCCAGCAGGACAGTGTGAGGAGGAGTTCCTTGGATCTACTTGCCAGCAAAACTGGTAAAAATTATAAGACAAAATACCATTTTTGTTTCTGGAAATGGTCCTTCTAGGAACAAATAACAGTAAACACACGTTTATTCAAGAAAATCTAACAGAACTGGTAAGAGCAACCACAAGCCTATGGTTTTTGAACCAAGACTCAATCCTTCCCCTCTTTCTCCCATCTTCATGACACAGGAAACAGATGCAGCCAAGAATAGGGTTCCTTCTCCTCCCACCTCTTAGCTGAAGGGCTATATTCCCAGGAGGAGCAGGATACAACATTTCTCATCCTATCCCCAGCTACCCACTGTTGTGACTAAGTTCTAGTCAGTGTGTGGCTGAGAAACCTTGAGACTCCCTTTTTCCATCAACCCCAACCCTGGAACATAGGCACTACCTCGGATGTGACAAGATGAAAAATCTATGACCCAAATGGACAGTAAGCTACTTCATTCACAGTTCATAAATTGGATCTTCTAAGCTGGAAGAGGCAAGATGAGAAGACCTGAGGCTACTGCTATCCCTGCCACCATGCACTTAGCTCCTAAAACAGGGTGTCACTCAGAGAGAAATGTGCCATCTTTCAACCACCAGCTAGAAAGCCATGACTCAAATTTTGCCCAGAAAGAGATAAGCACACCATCAGAGAGTTCCAAATCTTTTCCTAAAGGAAGTGACAATTTACAATGAAGCTGAGTAAGTTCAAGTCTAAGGGTGTCTCAAACAAGTAAATATTATTACAAAAGAGGATCGGGAGATTTAACAGCTTCATTAGATATATAGGCTCACCTCAAAATTAGTTCAATCATAAATGAAAAAGGGGACATCGCTATCAATCTTACAAAAATAAAAAGAATTATAAAGGAATTACTAGATAGACAAATTCTAGAGACAAAATGTAAAACTGACTCAGGAACAGTCGACCAGAATAAATCCATAATGAGTAAGGAGATTAATTTGGTAATCAAAACTACCCAAAAGTAAAGTCCAAGATAAAGAGCTTCACTGGTCAATTCCAGAAAGCATTTAAAGAATATCAATTCTTCAAAAATAAAACTGGAGAGAACATATCTCCAGTCATTCTATGGGGCCAGTATTACTATTTCCAAAACCAGATAAGGACAATACAAGAAAAGAAAACCAAAGACCAGTATCTCTTTTGGGTATAGATGTAAAAATTCTTAACAGTATACTATCAAAGTGAATCCAACAACATATAAAAAGAATTATACACCATGATCAAGTTGGATACATTCCAGAAATGCAAAATGATTTAATATCTGATAATCAACTAATGTAACATATTGGTAAAATAAAAATAAAAGCACATGATCACCACAACAAATGCAGGAAAGCACATGACACAATAAATATCCTTTCATAATAAAAATACTCAACAAAATAGGAATAGAAAGATGTTTCCTTAACTTGATAAAGGGACTCAGAGCTAAGATCAGAAACAAAACAAGGATGTATACTTTTGCCACTTCTATTCAACATTGTACTCAAAGTTCTAGACAAGGCAATTAACGTGAGGGGAAGGAGACAGCGGGGGAAAGAGAAACTGAACTCTTTCTCTAGAGTGGAAAATTGTAAAATCTTTATTCACAGATGCCATAAATGTACATATAGAAATCCTAAGGGATCCACTGAAAAAAAAAAAAGCTACTAGAACTAATGAAAAATTTAGCAAAAATTTTAGGCCAGCAGATCAATATATTAAAAGTTTATTTTTGTACAACTAGAATGAATAATCAAGAAAACCATTTCATTTATAATATGCAAAAAGAAGAAAGTCAGAATAAATTTAACAAACATGCTAAAATTTTATTCTAAAAACTATAAAACATTGACAAAAAATCAGCAAGAATCTAAATCACTAGAAAAACCTCTCATTTGCATTGGTCAAAAGAGTTAATATTGTTAACTTGGCAATATTCCCCAAATTGATTTGCAGATTCAATGTAATTCTCACCAGAATCTCATCTAGCATCTTCATAGAAACGGACAAGTTAATGCTAAAAGTCACATAAAATTGAAAGTCTTGCTAAGAAGGTGAAAAGATTTTGAAAAATAACAAAGTTGAAAGACACCACATTTCCTGATCTCAAAAGTTATGACAAAGTCACAGTAATCATGACAGTGTGATACTGGCATAAAGATAAATATAAAGTTCAATAAAATAGAATTAAAAGTCCAGAAATAAACCCATATGTCTATGGTAAATTATTTTTGACAAGGGTACCAAGATTAGTCAATGGGAGAAAGGATAGTCTTGTCAATAAATGAATGGTGTTGGACAAAACCCTTACCTCACACCACATACAAAAATTAACCCTAAGTTGATTAAAGATCTGAAGAGTAAAAACTATAAAACTCTCAAAAGAAAATTAGGATTCTTCATGGTCTTAGATTTGACAATGAATAAATATCACACCCAAAACAGAAATAACCAAGGGGGGAAAAAAACAGAAAAAAATTTGAATTCAAAACCATTGATGCTTGATGCAAAGGATACTATTCTCCAGAGATATACAAATGACCAAGAAATGCATGAAAAGATGCTCAACATCAACAATCATCAGAAAAATTCCAGTCAAAACCACAGTGAGATCCCTCTTTAATCCTACAATTGGATATAACAAGTCAGATAATGACAAGTGTGGCAATGATATGAAAAAATTGGAACTCTTATATACCACTGGATAGAAATGTAATATGGTGCAGTCACTTTGGAAAACAGCCTGGCAGTTCCTCAAATGGTTAAACTACATGACCCAGCAATTCCATTCCAAGGCACATACACAAGAGAAATGAAAAACCTGTATCCACACAAACACTTCTACACAAATGTTTACAACACATTATTTATGATTCTCAACAGGGAAAAAACCCCAAATATCTACCAAGTGATGAGAAAAACAAAATACAGTCCACAGAATGGAATTATTCATCCATAAAAAAGGAATGAAGTATTAATTGTGTCATCATATGGAAAGACCTTGAGAACATTAATGCTAAATAAAAGAAGCCATCCACAAAAGACCATAAATTCCATGATTCTATTTATATGAAATGTCTAGAACACACAAATCTATAAAGGCAGAAATTAGTCTCACAGTTGCATAGGCTGAGAGGGCTGGGAGATTGAGAGCTAAAGAACACAGGACTTCTTAAAAAAAATAGGACTACTTTTGAGGATAAAAAATATTCTAAAATTGATTATGGTGATGTTTGTACAATTCTGTGAATACATAAAAACCACCAAACTATACTGTAAATGGGAAAATGTCATGATGTGTGAGTTATTTTTATATTAACAAGGGTTTTAAAGATTTTTACAAAATAAAGAAATCCATTTTTTAAAAAATATGAGGTACAAGGCAGAGGATCACTCAAGTCTTACTCCTAGAATAGTCTAATTCCCTTCATAACATATTTCAGATTTTAGGCTACAAAGTCAGTGAGGTTCCAGGAATCAAAGTAGGTAGCCAACGACTTCATTGGGAGTACTGATTTTATAACTTTGAGAGTTAAAAGAGTTGAAAACAGAGCATTTACCTTCCTTCTCCTTCCCTACAATTAGGACAGGAACAGGCAACTCTTCGAAGCCTCTTGCCAGGTTGCACTTCTTGGTCAGAAGTCTGCTGGCTTTGCTGCAAATGCACTTGAGTGAGTTGATCAGGACTAACAGCACCTATTGTAGCATTAGCAATTCCTCCAACTGCTACCGTTACAGGAGCTATGGTAGCTTGCTGGACTTTCACTCCATCTTGTCCTTGCTGCTGACCTAAAAAGGAACAGGGGGAAAAAAGAGAGTAAATGATATTCTCTATTTCTAAAGAAAGGAAATAATTCCATGTAATTTATTTATTTACTTTCGCAGTACAGGGATTAAAATTAGGGCCTTACATATGCTAGGCAAGCACTCTAACTTTGAGCTATATCCCCAGTCCCCATGTAGGTATTTTAAAACTAATATATTTGTTCTAATAATCTGTGTCATGTACAAAAGAGTTAATGACTCATATATGCCAATTCTCCTAAAATTTAATATTAATTTTGATTTTAGTAGCTCAGAGTATCTCTTTCTCTAGTTCATGGGGCCATACATAAATCAGTTAACCTTCCTTGTGGCTTAATTTCTCCCTCCAATTGTAAAAGGAAGATAATAATACTTGCCACCTACCTATCTCAGTGAAGTACTGTGGGGATTCATGAGATATTTGAAAAACATTCTGAGATCCTCAGATGAAAAATGCTACATAAATACAAAGCATTATTACTATTTCTACAGTAAACAACATGTATTAATCGCACTGAGAAAATATAGAAGAAAAAAGTAACAAAGGATTAACTTTTATGGACATTTCTTATTTCTCAGTCATTTAAGCAAAATTAATCCCTTTATTGAAAAGTCATTTTTGTATTATGCACAGTTAACTGGTTTTCTAAATGTAAACCATTAATGACTATTACTTACCATCACTATAGCAATAAAAAGACAGGATACTGTTATTCATTCATGTTTTATAATGTAGGCTTCACCTCTCAGATTAGTATATACACTAACTCAGCTTCTTCACTTAGGAAAAAACTATGCATAATATGACAAAAAAGTATTTATTTGCATGGTTTAACATTATCCTGAAGTAAAACTGAGTAAATCTTATAATCACCCTTTTTCCAACATAGTTCTACACTCTGACCATCAGAGGTAGCAATATCAAGTAGATGAATAGACTGAAAAACAAAAAAAAAATCATCCGTTTATGAAAGAATGCTCCCATCTCAGAGAGTTGATGTAAAGATTAATTTCGTCAATACTTACAAATCCCTTATGGTACAAAATTTTCATTACATGTTAGCTATTATTACGAGTCTCCACTGAGTGGGTAGCAATATAAGGATAAAACATAGTAGCAGAAACAAACATGTGGGTCCTGGCTGTAAAAATAAAGGAATGTTTTTTAAAACTGCACTTACAGTACGTTAAACATATGGAATAACCAAGAAAAGACAATAAAAATTACCAAGTAAGAAAACAGCATGCATTTAACTAAACAAATTTAAACCCCTGACTCTCCCAGCCAAAGTAATCTCAACCTTCTCTGTATCCACAGCACTCTGAACTCTGTGGGAATACCCATCTCTAAATATAAACACAGCCATCTTGAATATTGATAAGGGTCTGGTTCCAGCACAATCCCCACCCTCATGCCCTGCCCAACATACAGATACCAAAATCTACAGATGCTTAAGTCCCTTATACAGAATGGCACAATATTTGTATATAATCTATGCATTCTCCACCCACTTTAAATTATTTTTTAAAAGATTACTTATAATAAATACCTAATACAATGTAAATGCTATATAAGTAGTTTACTGTATTGTTTGGGGAATACAGACAAGGGGCAAAGTCTGTATACACTCAGCACAGATGCAGACACCTGATACTTCTGAAACAGTTTTATGAAATAAATTTTTAAGTAACTCAAAATTTCTTGGTATTGTGGTTACACACTATGCTAACAGAGGAAAAAAGCACTCCAAGGCTGCTTGGAGCAGTCAAGCAACCTTTCTTATTCTACTGTTTTAGTCTTTTCTTTTTTCTCAAATATGGAAATTTGGCCAAGGCAGCAAGACAATAGACTTTGAGATACTCAACAACATTTAGAATGGGTATTTGGAGAGGAAAAACAAAAATAAGAACCTCACTTCTTGCACATTTACCTTTGACACCAATTAAGTGGTCTTTTTACTTCAATAGAGTATTAAATTCTGAGGCTTATAAGTTTAGAAAAAGAAGGGAAAACAGGTTTAACTAATAAAGGAAAATACATATTCTATGTACACAAGCCTAGTTCTCTGGGTTTTGAGGAAGGAGAACTTGCCTAAGGCAACAAAGTATCATTCTGACTTGATTTCTCATATACCTAGCTCCCCAAGAGATGATAAAGATTGAGTTAGAATTTAAGAATTCCCAGTTTCACTAATCAGATATTCCATCATAGTATTAGTCACAGAATTATTTCCAACAAAGGCTGCTCAGGACAGAGAACATCTGTGTGGTTTTGTGTCATTTTTACTTTAGCTATCAAAGTTCCTGGCACACTGGAAATATTCAGTGACTGTTTCTTAAATAAAGTGAATGGGAATTTCAAATTCAAACAAACTCAGAAGCTTTCTTCTGAAACAAGGCCAGTATTACATCAGAATGCTCCTAGATGCTAGCTAGTCTGCCATATACACTTAATGTTGGTGGCAAGATGATAAGAAGAGCGAGTGGACGGACGTTTACCTTAATTCCCTCCAGCTTTTCTAACACAGAATTCAGGCAATTTAAGAGCTGAGCTGAGGTTTAAGTCACAACCTGCTACCAAAATCACCGTATTTCTTCTCCCTCAGGTATTGAATTTATCCTATAACATACCTACAACAAATTCAGCAAGATCTCTCTTAAAAAAGAATATTAAAAATATACCTTACAGGCAAGGAAGCTAACAGTATTGCTTGCCAATAATAAAGTTTGAGATGTCAAAAAAATACCAAAATTTTGAAAAATCTCACATCCATTAGAAATTAATTAATTAATTAAGAGTTTAAAGAATACTGCATGCTCACCATTGAAAACTATGAGGGAAGAAATAAAATCATGCATATAGCCATTACCCATAGATTACCACTTATTACCATTTTTGATGTATTTGTTTCTAATCTTTTGTTCAGCGCATTTTGATACTGATGCAATTCTACTACAAAATGATTCTGTTTCTTCTTAATAAGTACTTCCAAGCTATTACATTTAAGATAATATAATAAGTGTACATTATTTTATCTTTTTTATCATATACATACAACACAATTTATAAAACTACTGCTCTACGATCAGACATTTAGATTATTTTCACTTATGATAAGTAACATAAATAATGAGTTGCTTGAACAAAAATACTTTTACTCACTATTTTCAAAGGATAGTCCAGAAGTGAGATTATTAGGTCAAAGGGTATGAAACATTTATAAGATTTCATACAGATTATGGAACTTCAGGAGTGTATGAAAAGAGCTGCATTCCTTTACATTTCCACTAGAAGTATGAGAACACTACTGCATCTCATGCACAAGAAAAATTCAGTAAAAAATTAAAAATATTTAACAGACAAAAAAAAAAAAAAAAAGATAGAGCTGGAGATGTAGCTCAAAGGTAGAGCATTTGTCTAGCATGTGAGAGACTCTGGACTAAAACCCTAATGCTACAAATACATACATACATACAGAGTTAAATGTAAAAACAAAATAACAAATATTATAAGAAAATTCAGAAGAACCAGTCTTTTCAACAAGACTCCAATACAAAAGATGAAGGAAAATACTGATAAATTTGGCCTTATCAGAATTTAAATTTCTGAAGTATACAACTCCATCTGATCAACTCTTAGACCAAAGTCTTTGAAATCATCATGACTCTTGATACTCTTGCCTTTGTTTTATATTTGATTACCAAACCTGCTGACTCATCCTTCAAAAATTATCCAACATTCAAGGACTTCTCCATCATTCCCATAGCTTGCAATTTTTTTTTTTTTAAGAGAGAGAGAGAGAGAATTTTTTAATATTTATTTTTTAATTTTCGGCAGACACAACATCTTTGTTTGTATGTGGTGCTGAGGATCGAACCTGGGCCACACGCATGCCAGGTGAACGCGCTACCGCTTGAGCCACATCCCAGACACTTTGTCCAAGACACTTGCTTGATCACAATACAACACAACAGCTTCCAAACTGGTCTTTCTGCTACCACTGCCCTATCCTATTAATAAATTCCAGGGTGCCAGAAGAATCACTCTAAAATGTAAAGTCAAATCAAGTCATTTCTCTGCTTAATGACTGCCTATAAAGTCCTACATAAACTGGTCACATTTACCTCCCTAAAAGCATCTCCAGGTGTATTCTACCTCAGCCATGCTGATTCCTTTTCTATTCCTTGAATATAATAAGCACAGTTCCAAATTGATGTTTCTGCTCTCTATCTCTGCCTAGAATAGTCTTTTCCCAAACTATGTATATAAAAATTCCTTACTTCCTTCAAATCTTTGGTTTAATGTCACCTCCTCAATGTTGTCTGCCTTACACCAACTGTTCTATTTAAAACTCAATCCTCTCCAGCAGTCCCATTTCCCTTACATTCTGTTTAACTTTTCTTTTTCCACATACCAAAGGATATTTATTGCAACTGTTTCTAACAGTGAAAATTCAGAAACAAATAACTAAGAATTGGGGGGAAAGATAAATGCTGTGAGAGAGTTGAAAGATGGAATGTAATGTAGCAGTCAAAAAGAACAACAGAAATACTTAAGTACTCTCTGTATATGAAAACAGAGTTCCTAGTAAATGTTTATATTATAGTACTATAAGGCTCCTACAATGACATTCACATGTAGTAAAAGAGAAAAAAGTGGGAAAAAAACTGAAAGGATATATAACAATATATAATATTGAAATATTATATTTTATATGTAATATAAATATATAATATTTGAAAGTATTTCCTTTAAAAGGGGGTTGAGACTAGAGCATAGTCAAAGGAAACTTCAGTCTCACTTATAATAGTTGCAATTTTTATTTTTGAGAAAAAAACACATTTTCATGTATTGCTAATATGACTAATTTTAAAAGAAAAATTTTAATAATCTATTACTAATTTTATCTGTATTTATTAGATTTATAATAGAGTTGAACATGTTTTTCAAATGTTTACTTTTCATTTGAATATTTCTTGAACTGTGTGTTTATATCCTTTGCCATTTATGTATAAGGAGTCAGGTCTTTTATGTAGCTCTACTTATTAAGGACCCCTAGTCTAATGTGTTGAAAATACTGTTTATGGTGTACACATTTTAACCAAACTTTGGACACCTTAGTAACATTTAAACAAAAAGGAACATAGAGGAAAACAGAAGTAAAAAAGATAAAAATACAACTTGTGAATTTCCTTCACCTATTATTAACATGATTCATGCTCTTTACACCAACCCATTGAGGTAAATCAGTCAGTCATTAACACCTTCATTTTACAGATAAGAAAACAGACCCAAGATAATCCAACTGGGCCTATTCTTCTTTTTTAAATTTTTTGAACCAAGGATTGAACCTAGGGATGCTTAGCCACTGAGCAACATCCCTAGCCCTTTTTCATATTTTATTTAGAGAGACAGGTCCTCACTGAGTCACCTAGGGCTTAGTTAAATTGCTAAGGCTGGCTTTGAATTCATGATCCTCCTGTCTCAGCCTTTCCAGCCACTGGGATTACAAGTGTATGCCACTGTAGCCAGCTGGGCCTATTTCTTCCTATGGAAAACATAATGATTTCCAAGCTTTTTGTTTGTTTGTTATAGTGAATATCAAGTTACATTACTGGGTAGGTAATATAACCCAGAAAATGGAAAAACTAAGCAACCTCAACTGACTACTACCTACTTATAAATAAACTAACCCAACTATCATTTCAATGAAAACGACCTACTTAATAACTATCAAACAGTATCAGAACTCAACTAATGTTTATGGTTTTCATTCGTATCATTACTATCACAAACTAAAATTGAACATAGGAAAATTAAAATATGGTACCCTTGTATGTTACCTATAACAACTATGAACTACATGACTCTGGGATTAAATCTTTTGAAAAGAAGACAATATAAATTTAGGAATAGGCTTTGACAGATTTGATAGACCCAACTAGAAAGATTCCACAGTATAAAGTGGAAACAATAATATCCTAGAGGTTTGGAAATTATACAAAACACTTCTTTGTTTTATGCAAGGCTACAACTATGTGTTTCCCTACAGATGAAGAATAACCTAAGAACATAAACATTCAAGAGAAATATTCCAATGAACATGACATTACAAAGGTAATATTAAGTCCAAATAAGTAATAACAGCTATTCAGATTTCCACAAATTCTAGATCTCTGAATGAGAACTGTTATGGTTTGGACCTAGAATGTTGAAGAATAGGTCCCCATCTTGGCACTATTGGGAGATGGTTAAAACTTTAATAAGTGGGGCTTACTGGGATGGTTAGGTCATTGGGGATGTTCCCTGTAGGACCCCAAATCTCTTCCTCTCTTTATAATTTGATAATCTCAGGTACTTGTTATAGCAATGGAAAACTGACTAATACAAGAATCTAGTATTCAAGTGAGCTTTGTTTATTAAGCAAACATTTCTTGAGTACTAGCTACACTTTAATACTGCTGGCAAAATGAAAATAAATAAAATGTAACTCTTAACTGTAGTGGGAACAAACTCAGATAGATTTACTGTCAAGGAGAAACAATGAAGGTTTTATGGAAGAGAAAAAACCATGGACAGGTAGAAAGAACAGAAGCAAATTGGGAGACAATGGGAAAGGAATTCTAAAGACAAAACTGGGAGGCACCATGGTGGTGCACATCTATAATTCCAGCTACTTGGGAGGCTAAGGCAGGAGGATTACAAGTTTAAGGCCAGTGTGGGCATTTAGCAAGACACTGTTTAAAATAAGGGATGTATCTTGGTGGTAGAATGCTACTGGGTACAATCCCCAGTACTGCAATAATAAATTCAAGGACACTGCCCTGAGATAACATATATAAAGACTAAGTGAATAATGAGCTAAGCAATAATAAAAAGTTCCCCAAGGGTTGGAGAGAGAGACCAGGAAGGGCTTAATCAAACACTTAAAAAAATTACTTTCTAGGATAGAGAAGTGGGATCCTTGTTAAACTATCCTGTTGCCTTTCTCATCCTCAATCCAGAGAATGGCTGCCATTGCATTTACTGAATTTACTATGGCTGCAATGAACTCAACTACTTTATACTTTGCCATCTACTATTCACTTCTAAGACTCAGGGATAAATTTCTCAAGGTTATCTGGCAACTATTAAGTAGCAAAACCAAGATGTAAACCTAGGTCAACCTCCAACCAGAGCCCTGAACTCTTTTCCAGTTGGCTACATTCTCTCCTTGGGAATTAAGGATATGATTTAGGCTTTGGAGACAATAAAGATTTAGAGATATACACAGTACCACCTGTCTTATGATGCTGCACTTTTGAACATCCCTGAACTAAGAAGGAAAGACAACTTTAGTCACTTTGTATCTGCTATTTATAAAGCATGTGTAATACACATACATTTATGTGTATTACTTAGATTTTCCCCCACCCATTTAAACTAGGCAGAATTCCTTATTAAAAGGAGCAGATATGAACTTTTTTTTAAAATGTATGCTAAAATTTCACTAAATGGTCTGATCCTACCAAATTCAAGAAAGTGTCAAAGAATATTCTGAAGAGGGGTATCTAAGCAGAAGAAGCAAGTACAGTCAGGTATGGTGGCATATGCCTGAAATCCCAGCTACTTAGGAAGCTGAGGCAGGAGGATCACAGGTTCGAGGCTAGCCCATGAGACAGATTAGTGAGATCCTATCTCAAAATAAAAAAAGATGGATGTAGCTCAGTAGTGGAACACTTGCCTAACAAGCACAAGGCCCTGGATTCAATCCTCAGTACCAATAAATAAATAAACAAAAAGGAAGCAAGAAAAGAAAAAAATCAAGCAAACACAAAAGTAGCGGCAAGAGGATCCCAAGTTTGAGGGCAGCATGAGCAACTTGATGAGGCTCTGCCTCAAAAATAAATTTTGAAAGGACTGGGGATATAGTTTAGTGGTAGAACACTTGCCCACTATGTGCTAGATCCTGGATTCAATCCCCAGTACTGGAAGGGGAAATAAAACCCAAAAAAACAAAAAACAAGCAAAGAGAATGCTGTTTGCAAAAAAACAGATAAAAGTGGTATCTCAAACTTTTTTATCTAACACTAGAAATTCCTTGACATCAGAATATATATATGTGTTTTATGTGTACATAATTATAATTAAAATTTAATTTATAAAAATAATTATAAAATACATAATTTGTAAGTACAAAATATACACAAGTGGATGTTTAATTTGACTGGAAACAAATTTTTAATATTTCCTTCCTTCCTTTCTTTTAATGAACTTAGGGCTGGGCTAGTCAGGCCTCACTAGCCACAGTGAAACTGTATGTAATTCAATTTTTTTTAAATATTTTTTTAGTTATAGATGGACACAATATCTGTATTTATTTATTTATTTTTATGTGGTGCTGAGGATTGAACTCAGGGCCACATGCACTCTAGGCAAGCGCTCTACCACTGAGCTACAGCTCCAGCCCCAGCCCCTGTAATTCAATTTTTTGTTTTCAATGAAATTGTATGCAATTCTGTTTTGCTATACTAGAAATTGAAGCCAGGCCTTTTGTATGCTAGGCAAGAATTCTTACACTATACTTCCAACCTTTCTTCCTGATTTTTATTTTGAAAAGCAAACAGACTAAAGTATTAAAATTTGTGTTAAGGGAGTTAAAAGCTCACAGTTAATTTTGTTCAAAAGTTAATATATTAGTGTGGTTTGAAATGATTATATTCATCAGCAGAACTAGAGATCTCCCTAATCTACCTACGTGGAAAAAAAGTACTGAATAGTAAGAATTTATCAACATTTATTAAGAACTATCATCTTGAAAAAAAAACTGTAACTGGAAGACAATATTCCAAATATCAGAAAGATAACCACAATAGAAGTGGACAAAATTTCAGTTCTGAGGAAAATCCTAATGACAACCTTACCCTTTCTCATACTTCACACATAACCTGCTGGGAAAGGTTATTAGTCCAAAAGATTACCTACTTCCCTATCCTCTGAGTCAGCCCTCACAAATTAATTTTGATTATTATTTGGTTTCTAGATTCTCTGGCACAACAAATACAATATTAAGAGCATTTCAGTAGCTGAAAAAATCTGTATCAGATCTTAAAAGAAAAATAACTATCAGTCTCTTGTGAATCCTGATTTTATAAACCAATTTCTACAGAACATGAACACTGAAAATCAGTTTCTGTAATTCCAAAACTACAGACTAAATCACAAATCTATTTTGACTTTATCAAAGAATCACTTTAGGAAGTCCCACTTGAAAAGGAAAAATTACCTAATCATTTTAAATACAAATAATCATATGTATCCACAAATTTTAATAAGATGATAGCAATAAGTTTAATTTATAAGCTGGTCAATAATTTTTAGGGGGCTGGGGATGTGGCTCAAGCAGTAGCGCGCTCGCCTTGCATGCGTGCGGCCCAGGTTCGATCCTCAGCATCACATACAAACAAAGATGTTGTGTCCGCCGAAAACTAAAAAATAAATATTAAAAAATTCTCTCTCTCTCTCTCTCTCTCTCTCTCTCTCTTAAAAAAAAATAATAATTTTTAGGGAATACATACACAAATACAAACAGCTTCCAAATTATGCAAAAACATTAAGAAATACACACTGAGTCATAAAGATTAAATGTGCCTAAGTAACAACTTTGAGATAACAGTGGTAAAGAGCCCAAAATTATATCCTAGAGATTGACAATACCCTATTATTATGAGAGAATTAACAGACCTCTATAAATGCCTAGTTAAAAAAAAAAATAAGCCACTGTCTCTTAAAGAAGTTTAATTATTTAAATGTATCCCCCTCACTTATTTTCTAGAGCCCAAGCTCTATAGAAACTCTTGTTTACTTTCTTATAATTAACTTACAACAGCATTGTTCACATAATTCATCACTGTAATAAAGATTTTTTAATGATGAAAACCTCCAAAGTTCACATTTTTCTCCAAAATCACCTGGTCAAACAACAGGTGAGTATAGATAAAAGTCACAGATAAAATTATTCAATTGGTATGTATTTTTTTCCTCAAAATTTAGAAGACTGATGCATAAATTATCCAACATATAAAGTGGCTCCAGTTTATGCATCCAAATCAATTTGCTACAACAGGCATTTTATCGTACCTCTCCCATTGACTAGGCATTGTAGATGAGGAAATAAGGCAAGAGTTGGAAAGAAAAGCTCTGTCAAAACAAAGACATACACTCCTTTTTGACTTCTAGTTATTTTTACTTATTCTGTTACTATCAACAATAGTTTGCTCTAATAGACAAACCACCGCAGAAATATCTGAATATTTCCCTAAAACAGAATTTGCAATTAAAAAAAAAACATCTAATTTCCCTTCCTTCCTTTCATTCTATATTAAACCATATGCATTTAAGATGTGGAAGGGAAAAAAAAGAAATTTGGAAAATCTGACATTTCTATGTGGAATTTTAAACAGTACATAAACTTTTAACGTACCTCTGTTCCTTTAGAAATAAAATGAGTAACCCTTCATAGGTATTACTGAACTGATATGGCCTCTATAAGAAACTATTATCTTATACTGGGATCTATCACTTCTTGAAAGTTCTAGTAACTTGGAAAGTCTGTAACTGTTTATCTATTAAGGATGTGGGGAACAGAGTGCATCATAGATCTGGTTTTAGGAAAACTATGAAATGTTGACTACAGACCAGATATGTGAAAAGCTACAGGCAGAGATACCAGTTAGGAAAGATACTATTTTACCTTCCAGATGGCAAGATCCTAAAAGAAAGCCCTAACAATAGGAAAATGAACCAGATATATGAATAACAATTATCATAATAATAAACAGTTGCTAGCAATTAGTGAAAACTTTTCTGTGTTCTCAGCATTGTGCAAAGTGCTTTACATGTACTATCCCACTAAGGTAACATAATTATTGGTATTTTACACAGGACATACAGATCTAAAGAGACACTTTATCAAAACCAAAACTTGAATCAAAATCTCTCTAGTTCTGGTGTAAAGCTACAAAATTTGGTAAAATCATTAAATTATAAAAAAAAAAAAAAAAAAAAAAAAGACCAAATCAGTCTTAAAAGATTCTGGTCTAGGTGACAAAGAGAATGATGAACCTGGGAAAGGAAGCATGTTTGGAAAGGCAAATCAGTTTTTATGCTCAAGATAAATCCTACTAATAGAACCCCTGCTCCAACTCTGTCATCAATTCTGTTCCACCTTCAAGGAGCCAGCTCAGCACTCTCTTTTCTGACCACTTCATCAACTTTGCGCCACTCTAATTCTCACCAGTTCCCAACTCCATCTTAATCCTCACCTTGTTCTTGAAATTTGTCTACACACAACCCCAATCCAGCAAGTCTCCTCTGGTTTCATTTGACATCCTTGCTGAACCTTTGCCTATCTGAACTTCTGCCATACTGGTAGTAATTGTCACTATCCACTTTCTCATGTTCTTAGACTGTAAAATCAAGGGAAAGGAAACTAGTAAACCCCTGAAATTTTATTCTAATTGAATAATATCTAGGCCATCACTGTTGCTTGGTATCCTCTCATTCACCCTATGTTAGCAACATATATAATAAATCCCTTCATCAGCTCCTCCAATTTTTTCTCCAATCCTCAACCTCTCATTTCCCTTTCTTTGCACCTCACAATCAAGAGATGACTTCGTCTCATATACTGAGAAGCCCAAAGTCACATGAAGTCTTTCCATTCTCCCTTCTATCAACAACATCTGAATACTTCTCAAAATGTTGATTCATCTTTCATGTGTGTGTTACAGGGTGGAGGGTAGAGGAGATTGACACCAGGGCCACTCTACCACTGATCTGCACCTCCAGCCCTTTTCATTTTTTATTTTGAGAGAGAGTTTTGATAAGTCTGAACAACTTGTTTTAGACTGGGCTCCAACTTGAAATCCTCTTGCCTCAGTCTCCAGAGTAGCTGGGATTGGACAGGTGTGCCACTGAACCCAGTTTGACTTATCTTTTAAAATATCTCATCTTGAAAGCACTTCCATTTGTGCCTTTGATTTCATTTCCTACAACCTATTACCTCAAAAAGCATTTTCTGTTATTCCCTTATTCTCCACATACACACTCAAGTCTTTCCCTATCCAAAGATTCATCTTCCTATACTCTCAATTTCTGTGAAATCAGACTGTCCTCCTTTCTCCACTGTACACACTAAGCAATCCAAGATGCAAATTCGCCCATGATATTACACGTAAGGTCCCTTGAAGGCTGCCTGTAACTTTCAGGATGCAGTTTAAATTCCTTATCAAAAAAAGAATATTTCTGACCTGGTTCTTACCACCTTGACTTGAGTACATGAACTCGTGGTCACAGCACCTGAAGTTATCCATAAATCCCAGATCATATCATGCCATTACATGAGCCTGACCTTCAGCATTTAGTGTTTCTTTGCCAGTATGGCTGATGTCATTCTACCTGAACTATCCTGCATTACCTCCTTCAGGGACCCTTCCTCACAAAGTCCTTTATTTTATTATAAAGCCACATTTAAATGTTCTCATAGAAGATAGTCCTTCCATTTAAAAAAAAATACAACACTATATCATAACTAATCTGATTTCCAACCCCTTAACATCCCTGATCCAATTATATACTTACACACTCTGTCATGCCTTCTTTTGTGTTATATCATCTATACCTAACACAGTACTTGACACACAACAGGCCCTCAACAAATAGGTACTACATGAAAAAACAAAATCACGGCCTTACAAAGCCTTTCTCTATCAGCCTCCAAGATACTGTTGTTCTTCCTGTTTTCAAACTTTTCTGAAGTATATTATACACTTAATATTGTCACTATGCCCTCATATTTAAATCCTCACCCCAATTTTTTATTTAGAAATCCCTTAGTTTTATAAAGTTGCACTCTCCTACAGACTTTCTGGGGCAATAAAAATGTTCTACATTAGTGCTTTCCAATATGGTCTCCTCTAGACACATATGGCTAATAGCACATGAAATGTGGTTAATGCAACTGAGGATATAAATTTTTAATTACTTTTACCTTAAAAAACCACATGTTGGCTATCATATTGAACAATATAGGTCTTAGATCTCATCAAATAATTCAAATACGAAACCCATTAAACTTTCTCACTCTTCAAGTCATCCTAATAACATTCGACACTGAGATTCCTCTTCGTTGTTGACAGATCATCCTGTGTTCTCTCTCTCGCTCTCTCTCTCACTCACTCATTCTTTCTCAGCTCTTATTCTTAGCTCAACTGTCTCCTTTTGGTCCCCAAAGGTCAGTGTCAGAACTTCAAACAAAAGCTGTTGTCTCATCAATTCCATTTATTACCACAATTTCAATCACCAGCTCTCTGCAGAATTCCAAATCTAGAATGCCAATTCTGATCTCTTCTCAGATCTAGTATCCAAATACAAACTAAACATTTCCAATAAAATGATTTACTATTAACTAAATAGTAAATCTAACATAACAAATATCAAAGTTAGAGTTCACTCCATTCTTTTTCTCAATGTTATTTCTTTCAGTGGTACAATTATACCCATGGTCATCCATACTTAAACTTACTAAAATTCCTTTTGTTTTCCTCTCTATAATCATGAATCAAATACTGTAATTTTTCTTAAGGACTCCTGAAAAATCACACCTTGACATCAAGTTCACTTTTATCATTGATATCTGGACTAAATCTGTGGTATAAAAATTGATTTCCCTATTTCTCTTATAGTGTTTTAGTTTTATTATCCAGCACTACAAGTGAAACTCCCCTCAAAAAGTATACACCTTCACACATCTCTTCAATGACTTGTCATCTGTCCTTGGTATGACACCACCATTCTAAAACCAGACTTCTATCAATCTGGACAACTTCATCTTCTAGCATTTCCCTCAAAAGCTCCACAACAGTTTAGATGGTCTACCCATTCTATCTTAAATATGTGAACCATATTCCAGATTCCTTTCTTTGCACCTGCTGTCTCCTCAGTCTATATGTTTTGCTTCTTTATTCATGTTTGTGAAGGCTCTTCTTTTCTTTAGGAATCAGTTCAAGTCT
This sequence comes from Callospermophilus lateralis, assembly GCF_048772815.1. Lineage (NCBI taxonomy): Eukaryota > Metazoa > Chordata > Mammalia > Rodentia > Sciuridae > Callospermophilus > Callospermophilus lateralis. The sequence continues at coordinate 78,833,413 of NC_135305.1, read as the reverse complement.
CCTGGGTTTCATGAAGTCTTGGATTTCTGCTATGGCTCTCAGTGACTTCATTCTACTCTTAATTTCAGTATCACTACCTTTTTTCATTCATTTCACTTTTAATACATGTCATCATCTATTATTCCTATGTTCTACCTTTTATATGAATGAATACTGTGTCCCCTCAACAAGAACCTAAGCTTTTAGAAGGCAAAGATTTCCACCTTTATGTTCTAGCACTTACCCTTCACTGTATTTATACTTTGTAAGTCAGAATGTTCATAAATAATCACAAAGAGCTATGCAGTTCAAGTGGGAACACACAGAGAAAAAGGGAAAGCAATCTGGATACTAAACATTAAATGGGTAAAATGAAAAAAAAAAAAACAAGGAAAAGCAATTTGACATGAGCAGAGAATATGGGCAAAAGCAACCACTGAATCAGACCTTAGTATATTAGACATCTAAAAATAGCATAATCTTATCACAGTGATCATCAATGACTCTTGGGATCTTTCTCTTGCATAGAAAGTTCACCCAAATGAGCACTGCTTAAAATAAATGAGTAAAACACAGGGTTTATGGTTTCCTAATCATCTTTTCTCCCCTACAATAATATTTATTTTAATGAAACCTGATATATCAAGGCAATCTGGCAGCCAGGGTAGGTGGGTAAAAGAATTTCCAAAATTACAATGATAGCCTTAATTTCAAGAAGTTTATAGCTGATCTGTCCAGCCCTGGAAATACAGAACTGGCACTCAGAGGTAAGAGGGTACAGTATGCCCTGTCAGTTCTTAGGGTCACAGCTTAAAATAGTTGCTCAGTAGGGCCAAGGGAGGCTAGTCCAAGACTGTTACACTGCCATAGAGCAGTCTAACCTAACCCCACAGATGGCTATTTTAAGCTGCATCTCCAAACAGCATATTGAGCAAGGAGGAGATACTAGCTTTCTACTTTCAAGTGTAGGTGAACTAGCCACAATTTTCCTATAAAAATTTAATGGGGGGCTGGGGATGTGGCTCAAGCGGTAGCACGCTTGCCTGGCATGCATGCGGCCCGGGTTCGATCCTCAGCACCACATACAAAGAAAGATGTTGTGTCCACCGAAAACTAAGAAATAAATAAATATTAAAAATATTCTCTCTCTCTCTCTCTAAAAAAAAAAAAAAATAGCATCTATATATTTAAAAAAAAATTAATGGGGATCATTCTAACCATGGAACCATCCTCCATATTCTACTATGTAATCCAGATCTCTAGTTATTTCTTTTACTCACAATTAAGATGCAAAGAGTAGGTACATATATTTGAGTGGGAAAAAGTACATTTAAATATGATTTTTTTCCTGGACACAAATAACAGTTGGCATATTGAGGAGGGGAGATCAGAACATAAGCAAAGAAAAGGTTTTATCATTTACCTGATTAATTCACACTATGACCGAAAAAACAAAATCTCATTTATATAAATGAGCTTTGATAGGACAACCATTTCTGCACTTTATAGACTAATTTGAATACTTAATAGGAGAATTCAGACAAGGAAAGGAATGAACTTTACTATAAAAGTATAATCAAAACTTCTTCTAAGAGTTAAAAACTCTTAAAATCAAGAGTATTTTATTCTTCTAGTGTCTTCAACACAATAATTATCTCCAAAAGACCATGTAGTTGTATATTGCTGTTTTTTAAAATTAGATTCATGTAATTAATTCTCATACTAAGATAGTTCAAGAATCTTTCCACATATGTGCACTTAACCATTATGTATGGCAACAGATGAGAAATAAATGATATAAATAAAAGAACAACTAATGAAAAGAACCAACGATTGATTACAAGATTGATTACAATCATATCCCTTTCCCCTTAATCACACTGGAGGCTTAATTACTATTTTAGATTTGTATTTTGTTATCCCTTGGGAAAAAAAGTCATGTGCTTTTATAAACTTGGGCAGAAAATTATCTATTTGTGATCAAAGAATACTTCTGGCCAGTTTACCTTTGATGATTCTGAAAAAAGTAAAAGAACATGAAACTGTTCTTATTTCTAGATGTAGTAAATACAGGTTGACAATCCCTTATCCGAAATGCTTGAGACCACAGCTATTTTGGATTTCAATTTTCTTTTTCAGGTTTGGGAATATTTTCATAAACATGAGATATCTTGGGGATATGACCTAGGTCCAACATGAAATTCATTTATGTTTCATGCACATCTTATACACATAGCCTGAAAATAATTTTGTATATTTTCAGTGTGCTGGCATTTTGATAGCAACCTATCACACAAAGTCAGTTGTTGAATTTTCCACTCTTGCCATCAAGTCAGTGCTTAAAACATTTCCAATTTATCCGGGTTCAATCTGAAGACTGCCATTAAAAAGAAAAGAGAACAACTTCTGATTTCAGAGCATTATGGATTTCAGGTGAGGTATGTTCAACCTGCACTTAAATTCAGAGAATGGCTTAACTTTTTTCTTTTAATACTCAAAATTGCTTTTATTTAAAAAAAAAATACTTAAGAATCAACTTAACAAAAGAGGTGAAAGACCTCTACAAGGGAAACTACAGAATGCTAAAGAAAGAAATTAAAGAAGACCTTAGAAGATGGAAAAATCTCCCTTGTTCTTGGATAGGCAGAATATTATCAAAATGACCATACTACCAAAAGCATTATACAGATTTAATGCAATTCTAATCAAAATCCCAATGACATTCCTCATAGAAGCAGAAAAAGCAATCATGAAATTCATCTGGAAAAATAAGAGACCCAGAAAAACCAAAGCAATCCTTAGCAAGAAGAGTGAAGCAGGTGGCATCACTATACCAGACCTTAAACTATACTACAGAGCAATAGTAACAAAAACAGCATGGTTCTGGCACCAAAACAGACTTGTAGACCAATGGTACATAAAAGAGGACACAGAGACAAACCCACACAAATATAGTTATCTCATATTAGACAAAGGTGCCAAAAACATACATTGGGAAAAAAAACAGCCTCTTCAACAAATGGTGCTGGAAAAACTGGAAATCTACATGCACAAAACTCAACTCAAAGTGGATGAAAGATCTAGGAATTAGACCAGAGATCCTATGCCTAATAGAAGAAAAAGTAGGCTCAAATCTTCATCATGTTGGATTAGGCTCTGATTTCCTTAACAAGACTCCTATAGAGCACAAGAAATAAAATCAGGAATCAATAAAAGGGATGGATTCAAACTATAAAGCTTCTTCTCAGCAAAAGAAACAATCAGGAAGGTGAAGAGAGAGCCTACAGAACAAGAGCAAATTTTTACCACATGCACCACCAGATAGAGCACTAATCTCCAGGATATATAAAGAACTCAAAAATATTAACACCAAAAAAAAAAAAAAAACAAATAACCCAATCAATAAATGGGCCAGGGAACTGAATAGACATTTCTCAGAAGAAGATACACAATTGATCAATAAATACATGAAAAAATGTTCAACATCTCTAGCAATTAGAGAAATGCAAATCAAAACTATTCTGAGATTTTTACCTCACTCCAGTCAGAATGACAGTTATTAAGAATACAAGCAACAATAAGTGTTGGCAAGGGTATGGGAAAAAAGACACACTCTTACATTGCTGATGGGACTGCAAATTAGTGCAACCAATCTAGAAAGCAGTATGGAGATTCCTTAGAAAACTTGGAATGGAATCACCATTTGACCCAACTATCCCACTCCTTGGTTTATACCCAAAGAATTTAAAAACAGTGTGCTACAGTGAAGCAGTCACATTAATGTTTATATCAACACAATTCACAATAGCTGAATTGTGGAACCAACCTAGAAGCCCTTCAATATATGAATGGATAAAGAAACTTTATATACACAATGAAATATTACTCAGCATTAAGAGAGAATAAAATCATGGCATTTACAGGTGAATGGGTGGAGCTAAAGCTGAGGAATATTATGCTAAGTGAAGTAAGCCAATACCAAAAAACCAAAAAGGCCAAATGTTTTCTCTGAGAAATGGATGCTGATCCATGATGTGGGTGGGGGTGGGGGAGCATGGGAGGAATGGAGGAACTTTGGATAGGGCAAGGGGGAGGGAAGAAAAGAGAGGGGGCCTGAGGGTAGCAAAGATGGTGGAATGAGATGGACATCATTACCCTAGGTACATTTTTGAAGACACAAATAGTGTGACTCTACTTTGTGTACAACCAGAGTAATGAAAAATTGTGCTCCATATGTATACTATGAATTGAAATGCATTCTGCTGTCAAGTATAATAATTAAATTTTAAAAATTACTTTTATTTATATATTTTTTTAAAGTTTTTTTTTGTTGTTTTTTTTAAACAGTTCTGAGGACTAGACTAGGCCCCAGGGTACTCTACCACTGAGCTACATCCCTAGCTATCCTTTTTTAAATTTAATTTTTTTTTTTTTTTTTTTTAATTTTAGGACAGGATCTAGCTAAGTTACCCAAGCTGTCCTCAAACTTGGGATCCTCCTTCCTCAGCCTCCAGAGTATCTGAGATTATAGGCCTACACCACTACACTGTACTTAGTAATACTTCATCATAAGAAACCTGAAAAGTTACTAAGTGCTTCTAAATTTGTGATGCTACTAAATTTGTGTCATATAAAAATTTTAGTTTTAATTAGTAATCAAAGCATTGTGTATGATTTTAAATTCTAAAAAATAAAATCTGGCCAGAGTTATAGCATCTGGAGAGAAAACAGATATCCAATGAACATCCAATGTTTCAGTATGAAAAGGAACTATTAATAATAAAACACAAGCAAAAACTTGTTTAACTTTCATTAGCAGCTACAAAACACAAAGTAAATATAAAGCAGATATATATCACTGAAAAAAACCAGATTTTGTCATAATACAGAATATTCATATTTTCATGTTACCAGAGAAATAATAAAGTGATCTTTTATTTAATTTACAAAAAAAGCAAACACTCCAAAAGATACACTCAAAATTCCTTTTGTTGGTGGGGGGTGTTGGAAGACAACTGGGGATTTAACTGAAGGGTACTTTACCACTGAGCTATATCCCCAGCCCTTCTTATTTTTTGAGACAGAGTTTTACTAAATTGCTTAGGGTCTTGCTAAGTTGTTGAGGCTGGCCTCAAACTTGCAACCCTTCTGCCTCAGCCTCCCTAATTGATGGGATTGCAGGTGGGCACTACTGCATGCAGCTAACTCCAAAATTTCTATATGCTTTCTACAGCCCATGTAACTACTTGTCCCTGAAATAACTGATAAGTTCAGGAAAATGCCAATATGCCTATAGAAACTCAATTTTATTCAAAAATTTTCAGTAAAGCTGAATCTACTCAGTCAAATATTTATTAAGCATCAACAATAAACAAGGAATCTATGGAGGAAGTCTGGAGGAAGCCAACATGATCAGGGCACTAAAGTATTAGTGGTGGTATAATGGACCATTACTTAATTAGATCTCATTTATAGTTGTGTATTTTCCATTACAAAAGCTGGAAGTTATGGCAATAAGCACATCTCTGGGCTTCATAGAAACCAGGTGTAAAAGCTGCCTCCCCTTCCAAAAAAAAAAGGCTATATGAAAAATCTGACAGGGAATCAAAGATTTTCTAGAACTCTGAGTTCCTGAATAAACCAGATATTTCTACATCATTCAACCAAGATTTAGGATTGGACTATAAAATGAAATTGCTAAATATTTTATTCAATATGATTTTAAAAAATCATATTGGGTTCCCTGGGGAGCAGGTGACTTGCAATCCTAGAACAAACTATCATGCACTATAAAAAAATTTTTCATGGGCAGAGATTCAATAATAGTTATACCCTTGTTCAAGCATTACATCAAGAATACATTAAACTAATTTATCCTTCCAAAATAATTACAATTCGTTTAGTTTTCTGAGGGTAACGAAGACCTATCTGAATGGTTTAAATACAAAGTATCCCCCAAAAGCTCATGTGTGAGACAATGCATGAGAGTTTAGAAGTGAAATGATTGGGTTATGAGAGCCTTAATCTAATCAGTGCATTAATCCCATGACAGGGATTGACTGAGTGGTGGTTGTAGGCAGATAGTGTGTCAGGAGGAGGCGGGTCCCTGAAGTTGTGTCTTTGGGGTATATATTTTATCCCTGGTGAGTGCAGTCTTTCTGCTTCTTGATAGCATGTCCTGAGATGCTTTCTTCCACCGCACTCTTCTGCCAAGATGTCCTGCTTCATCTCAAGCCCAAAGTATGAAGCCAGCCATCTATGGACCTCTGAAATTGTGAGCCCCAAATAAACTTCTCCTTAAAATTTTCTTGTCAGGTCCTTTGGTCATAACAGTGAAAAAGCTGACCAAAACACTATCTGCATGGAAGTTGTCTCTCAGGCTTCATTTTTCGTTTATTTCTTAAAAGGTGGAAAACAAAACTTGATCCACTATTTATAGAAAGGTCCAGCAATACAGGACATAAGTTTTTTTTTTTTTTTTCCCCACCTCAAATCTTGTATATATTTACCTCTTCATATAATGCTCCCCTAAAAAAGCAAAACCCAAAAACCCTTAAAAATTCCCATTTCCTAAATCACTTTTTCACAATTCATTGATCTCTTTAGTCAATAATATTCCCCATATTACCTGTTCATAATATGATTATTAATCATTAATTACATGTGCTATAAAATGTTTATGATAAAACATTTAGAGCAGCTTAAAGGCTGCCTGGTTTGTGAATCTAATACTGAAAGCAAAATAAAAGAAAAATCACACACGAAAAAGCAAGACACAAAACAGGTAGATTCAGGCATAAACTATCTGGGGTTTACTCTAAAAACTTGCATATAAAATAATTTAAATGACCATATTAGATTTTAAATTTTAGTTTTGCTAGTGGAGAAGCTACACCAATTGTAACAATTACTTAGCAACCAAATCATTGTCATCTGGGATCAGAGAAAACAACATTTACTTTAAGAACTTATTCCCTTGAGAAGAGGAGATGCAAGAAAAACTTGTCTCTAATAATATTTTTCCTAATAAAAAGCTTATAGAACTTGAATATCTACTTATGCCTCAAGGATTTAGATCTGAGTTCTTCTGGCACTGCCAACTACTAACGGTTTGATCTGGATGAACTATATCTCCAATGTGGGTCTTACTTTTAAAATTTATTTAAAAAAAAAAAAGGGGGAAGATGTAAATTACCCTTACAGATCAATCAAAAATGATCTGTAAGGGTAACTTAGAGATCAGAATTCCTGTCATCTTCCAGTAAGGTTAAAAAATATTTTTATACACAGACACATACATATTTACCTTTACATACAAACATATATATCTCAATACCATTCTGAATCTTGATGCAAATTATTTCCAAGAAAACTTTAACACTATTTCTTAAAGATAAGATTCTTTGGCACAATGACTGTTTAAAACAATAATTTAGTAGCCCAGTATTTAAAAATAATGTATTAGCCAGGTGCAGTGGCTCATGCCTGTAATCACAGTGACTCAGGAGGCCAAGGCAGGAGGAGCACAAGTTTGAGGCCAGCCTGGGCAATCTAGTGACACTGTATCTCAAAAAAAACCCAAAAAGGTGGGGTGAGCTGGGGAAATAGCTTAGTAGCAGGAAATGACCTCTGGATTCAATCCCCAGTACTGCAAAAATTAAATACACAAAATAATGTATTAATAAAAAATTGACTGTTATTGAAGAAACAGTTTTGTTGTTGACAGTTCCCAAGAGGAACAGGCCATGCCACGGATTGGAGGGGTGGGGAATACCAGAGTCAGAGCCACACTTTCTGCTTTCTGCAAGAAAGAATAAGCAAGCTCAGGACAACTACTTCAAATGATTTTTAGAGGGCTTTGGGGCATACTTCCTAATTGTCTGGTACCTGGTTCTAGGTGATTGGGACATAATTATGAGGTGATTGAAATATGGGCTCTGGATTGACTGGTTTGTATTTGAAAATCACAATGGCAGACTATTTGTTTATCTAAGAACTGGCTAAATCCCCACCCCGAGTCAGCAACTTCCCAGATATCAAAGTATGAGAATACATTAAAAAAATTATTTTTACTGCATATTTATTAAACACTATGTACCAGCATTGTACTATGCCACAGATACAAAAATGGCCATGCACTAGGAAATAAGAGTACAAAATACTAAGTAAGCATACACATTTATTAATTTATAAGAGTAAAGGTAAACTTCACTATTTAGTGCTTTGGCCTTTACAGAATATTTTCACACATACCATTCCGTTTAATCCTCAGAAAAACCTTGTCTGGTAGGCAGCTTGTTTTCATTTTACAATGTTTACAATGAAGTGTTTACAATGAGGCTCAAGAAAGTTAAATGACATCCAAAATGACAGACAACAACTGACAGAATAGGGTACTGAACCTCGGTCTTGGTTTCTGACCACTGCTACTTTCACCAACACCATAAAGTCAGCTCTACTTTCAGTCAAGTCTACAAGATTATTATGTGGAAAAACAGCTTTCCCAACCACTAAAGATTAATTGCTCAATAACCTTTACTACTACAAGTGTGGGGCTAATACCATATTTAAAAGCATGCAGGATTCTTAATAACTAATGAAACAAATTCATTACTGATAGTTCTTGTAAGTGGTATTTGAATGCACAATTTTCTCTTTTTAACTTCTTAATAATAGTAGTATGCTAGTGTGACCTTTCTAAGACATATTACCAAAACAAATCTTTTATTTCTTGGTAATCATGGGTAATTACATATTTTTTAAATGGTTATAAATTTGTTAACTTATAAAGTCTAAGCAAATATTATAGTTAAAACTGCTTTTAGAGAATGGGTGTTAAGTATTCTCACCAGAAAAATGATAATTATGTGCAGTAATACATTTGTTTATTAGCTAGATTTAACCATACCACAATGTACATATACTTCATCATGTAAACACATACAATTTATCTATTAAAAATAATAAAAAATTTAAATAAGTTGCTTTTCGAATGTTTCTATTTTTATTATTAACTAAAAAATTCTTCACAAGGAGCCACTGTGTAAATGCATTCTTTGACATTAGCATCTATAGTACTTTTTTCCCACAGTATCAGCTAAAACCTGATCTCAAATTTGTGTTGGTAGTTGGTAGGCTAAAATTGTCTCCCTGCCTCAATATTACTAGCAAAAAATTCTAGCAGATGACAAGATACCACTCCTCTTATAAGACCTGTAGAAGTACAAAACAACTGTGACATTCTTCCCTTTCTAGAATAAGTAGTAAAATATTTTATCCTTTGAAATGGAGATTTCAAAATAAATGTACCTAACACCACTTCTAAATTTCTAGATTTCATAACTACTGTCCATGGGACGGGCTGACTAGAAGTCCAATCATGAGGTGCTAAAGTAATAAACAGGTAAGCTAAGATGGTTATTAAAAAGAGAGAGCACAAGAGATAAAAATCTTTGGTCTAAAAATCAGGAATTGGTTTTTGGAAAGGTCAGAAGGTAATACCGGACAGGAGAGCTTTCTGAAAGTTTCTGTGGCAGTATGCACTATCACAGGACTGTGCTTGTAAGCTAGAGTTCTCAGGGGTAAGCAATCACACTCCCCAGATTTAAAGGGCAACTGGTCTCTGAGCAGGCATCTTTAATGTCTGTATCAATCTAAATGCCAAAGGATGTAGAGGCTTGGTTTCTACCTTTGTTGTTGTTCAAGGCAGGGCTTGCGCCTAGTTAGAAGGATGCTGGCAAACAAATCATTTTCTTAAAACAAATTCTGTAAGTCCTTAAAACAATTTAAACCTATAGGTACTGATCTTTAAAGATCTTTATCTACAGATACAGACTCAATATTACATGTGGCTTCAAAGAGTTGCCAAAACAAAACTTTACTTTTTTTTTTATAAATACTGACAGTTTAACTTCAAAAGGTAATCAATTTTAAAACTCACAATATTAGTAATTAGTAATTAGATATTTTCTCTTGAGTACTCCCCTTGATTCACTAAAATAAAATTAAGTCCAATCTAGTCTCTACACATTTGTGTTTAAAATTACAGTATTCTAACACTAAACGAAAGTTATCTCAACTATTTCACCACCACCACACACCCACATACACACACTAGCATTTTCTTGTACTAAAGAAAAAACAGATGCTATTCCCAAAGATCACACATGACAAAGACACCTGCTCTCCAGTATAGAGCCTTTTTCTTAAATAGTATCAGTTAACCTCTACTAATCATAAACTGCTTACAGAATGAAACATATTTGCCTTCCAATGTGAAAATTATACATGATTATCAGTACCAAGACAGGCAGCTGCCAAAGAAGCCTTTAAAAAGCACTGAAAGCTGTTTGAATACTTTGGTTTTGACAATCAAGTTTTATTTGTGCCTTTAGGGTAAGGGTGGAAATGTGAAGAGGTGTACCAAATTTTTGTAAATACTCCAAAATGGGGTGACAGCCTTAATTATAAAGTAGTGCTGGGAGGACATGGAAGGTGAATAGGCATAGAATATGCCCTTTTCCTTTTCCTTTTCCCTTTTCCTGTCTCTCTCTCCCCCTGCTACTGGGGATCAAATCCAATCCACTGAGCTTCACCCTTTTTATTTTTTGAGACAAAATCTTCCTAAATTGCCCAGATTGGCTCCAACTGACTTGACATCCTCCTGCCTCAGCCTCCATAGTAGCTGGGATTATGGTGTGTGCTATCATACCCAATTCCTCAATATTTTTCTAACAAGAAAATATATATGTAAATGAATATATGTGCACACATAATATGAACATACATACAGATAAACAAATAAACTCAATCACGTTTTGAAAATGAAAGCTAAATTAAATTTAATCTATTTAATTTAATATTGTGAATGAACTCTGATGTATCAACCTCTGTAAAATGTAAATTGGTCTTCAATTCTCTTTGGTAGTTTATTGCCAAAAAAAAAAAGGAAAGAGAAAATTCCTTTAAAACTTTTCATGGAAACTATGATTTCCTTTGCCTCAACAAATTATGATGAAACAGCAGGAAGAGATTTAAAGCAAGAGTGACTTCAGGTTCCTTCCCCAATATCTTCATGTATTAATTTTGTAACATTGGGCAAAGTATTTAAACTTTCTGAGCCTTGATTTTTTTTTTTTCTCAACAATTAAAAATGCCAGGTGGGAGACGTACTTCAGAGGGGGAGTGCTTGCTAACTATGCATGAGGCTCTGGATTTGAGCTCCAGAACCACAAAAAACAAACAAACAACAACAATAACAACAAAAACAAGCTTGCTTCCCCCTCAAAAAGCCAATGACATTCTAAGATTGAGATAAAACACAACTTACCTAGATAAAGCATAGTCCCCATGAATAGAGAATGGGCATATTTTATTTCCCCAGCATCTAGAACAATGTCTAATATACAGTGGCAGATATTGCTTATTATTTATCTACTACAAAACAATAAAGCCACAGCACCATCCCTGTCAATTTAATTTCACATAAAATGACATGCAGAATTACCTGAAGAATACAAATTCTACAGATATAAAATATTCTTCCTACCCTCAAATTTCCAATCAAAATGGGATATCAAAGTAATAAAAACTTTTTTTTTTGGCATTTTAATTCCCTCTGTGACTAATGTTCCCTGTGCCCCCAAAGAAATGAGGACTGGAACACTCAGCTGATGATATAGGAGTTTGGGGGCCAGGGTTGTGGCTCTACCACTGTAGAGCGCTTGCCTAGCATGCATGAGGCACTGGGTTCGATCCCTGGCACCACATAAAAAATGAATAAGTTTTTTTTTTTTTTTTTAAAGATACAGGAATGTCTGTGCCCTACTGAACATACTGTACTACAATTACAGTCCTGTTCATCTAGATATCTAAACCAGTCCTCCCATCCCTGCCCCCCCCCACCCCAGCCCAGTGCTGGGGATCAAACCAAGGCCTCACACATGCTAAGTAAGTACTCTACCACTGAACTACATCCCCAGTCCTAGATCAATCTTATAAAGAATTTGTTCTTCCTAGTTCCCTAACTTACTAGCTGAATGAGTTAAGTAAATTCACCTCTGATGGCTTCGGTTCCTCGTTCTATAAATTGAGGTCACCACCCATCACCTTCTTTATAGGATTGTGGGAAAAAAATGAGTTAACATAAATACAGTGTTTAAACAGTGTATAACATACAAAAGACAACCAATGAACTAATTTCATAAATGATCACGGGAGACAAACACTATAGCACATAGGGAATACACAGTGAGGTTAAAGTATAGGGTTCTGGAACCATCATTTACCAGGTGGCCTTGAGCAAGTTATTTCTCTCTAGATCAGTTTTTTACACCTGAAAGGAGGGATGACAACACTTACCTTATAGTGTGTTCTGAAGATTAAATGAGTTACTACATCACATGCTGCATCTATAATCTAGTATACTACAACCATGCAATAAATGTCAGTCAAAATATAAAATATAAGGATGAAAGAAGTACCCCTTTACTACTTGTCTTATTCACGAAATAAAACAGCATGATTTCTTTCCCCATTAGAATATATGGGACAGGAGATCAGTCCCATGATATTAAACCTTATAAAGAACACATGAAGCCACGCAATATAGATGCTGAGTATCTATTTGCTTACTGAATTCATGGATACAGTCCACCAGTGGGAGTCAGTGAAATGGATAAAATTCTATCAAGGAATTACTAAAAGCATTTACCTGCTCTATTATAAAAATAAATATAGGTAGTTGTAGTCTACTAATGAGGACAAGAGAAATTCTAAAAATAAAATTACAGCATGCTTTAACATCATAAAACTAAAATCACAAATACTTAATTAGATGTCTGTTTCAACAAGCATATTATAATTTATAGTATGTATGACAATATCTGTCAAATGTCTCAAATTGCTTCATAAGTACATTTAGCTATCTGGGAAAACCTACAGGATTTATAAAGCATCTTAGATATTTCTCCTATATATATCCAGTTAGTATTTGACATCACATTCATCTGATCTTTTCCTCTTCCTTTTTCTCCTTCAACTCCCTGGTGTCAACATCCTCAACTATACCAAAACAAGGGTTTTCCAGCCCTCCCACAGCCCCAAACCAAGCACAGGTACCCACTTACCACAGCATAGATCACTATCTGGTTCCTATACTCCTGTGCAAAAGCAGCTCCGCTTCTGTGAACAAAAAGCTATGGTGACTTGTCTCATTATTTACAGAACTGTTCTAAACCCCTCTTGATGGCCACCTTACGAAGCATCTATATAACCTCAGATGGAGAGAAACAAACTGGAGTCTGTGCGCACTTTCAAGTTCTCTTCAAATTCCCCTTTCTTCTAAAGTTTTGCCTACAATTGTCTACCAAAAATATATAAAGCAATCTGATACAAATTCTCTTTATTTCACTTTACTGATCACTTTTCCTTTTATAATCATAAACTCTCATTCTTTAAGTATGAATCTTGAATCTATTTCAAGGATCTATCCATTCATTCCATTCTTCTATTAAGTCTAAGTTCTCTGCCTGTATATTTTTCCTAATATCAAGATCATACGTATGGAGAAATGTTCACCAGGGCGTGAGAAGAAAATACACGTGTGTGTATGTACATATATACATATGTATACATATTTGTTAATATATACTATTATTACTTGATCTAAGTCTAAATTCCATAAAGTATACACAATACTAATTGAATTTTCAAACTACATGTGACATCCAATACAACCTGAAATAGTACTCCTCTTTCTTTTGACTTGGCAAATTTTCAGTCTTCTTTTAAATCCCAGCTCAGTTATCAACTTCTCCATGAACACATTCCCAGAACCAGTTCTCCTTTCCTATGGGCTTCCATAACACTTCACTCATAGCTCTTATAAACCAAATGTCACATTGCAATCTAATAAACTATATATACATCATATTCCATTGAGTCTAAGATGTGAATGACCTCAAGAAAGAAAAAATTCTATTAAACTATGAAATGATTTTTATTATAAGGTGTATTTCAATGTTAAATATATTAAAATGTACAAAGTATGTCTTAGAAGAAAATAAAAAAGTCTCTCCCACAATAGATTATATATCCTGTAAAGGTGAAAATGTCTCACTTCATCATTAGTGTTTCAATACCAATTACCATACTTGATACATAGGGAAAAGAACAAATCTGATGTTTTTATCTAATCCCTTACCATTTCTCAACATTCTAGGTACTAAATAAAAGTTCAATAATCTGTTTTTCATATCTAGTAACCATTTCCTTCACTGCCATAGTCTTTGGAGGGCACTGTGACTTTATGACTTAATTACCTCAACAAAATCCTTTTAACTGGGCTCCTGGGCTCCTTTCTAACTTTTCCACACTTTTAGTTAGAGAAATATTCTAGTATATATCATTTGCATCACAAATATTCCCATTTAATTCCTTCTACACACTAGATTGATGTTATTTGAACTTACTTTTATTATTGATTTGGCAAAATCTCCTTTTCAAAATATTAGGAACTGGTTCAATAAATACAACTTCTCCAGCTGAAACACGGATGTTATACTACCTACTGAGCACAGGATGAGTTACTATTCTGGGATACCCCTGTACCTCTATGAAATACCACTCCCTGTGTTAACTCTAAGCTCCAAGTGAGGTCTTTATGCTTTGATCCCTATCAAGTTCATTCCATGTTCAGCAGCTTGACTCAAGACATCATCTTCCTTCACCTCTCCACTTTCAAAGTCTCAGATGTCCAGTTTTCAAACCAATCCCTGAGGCCTATTATCAAGTCCTATATCCATTCAAGAAAGACTTGATTGTTTACTCCAATACCCTGATCTCACTTGTCTGAGTTCTCATGCTTGTTTACCATACCACAAAACCCAGTACTTAAGTATAAACTCTCATATAGTTGCAATTTCCAGATAATTGTTTCATGTATATAATAAGCCTTATCTCACCTTTTAATGACAAGTGAGTATTCTCAGAATCTAATAAAGGCTAGCTGAGAGCACAAAGCAGACATTTAATTCTTACTACATGGAAACACTGCTTTTTTCATTTATACATACACCTCTTCTCATATCCTTGGTTGAACTTTGCCAAAGTTTTGATACTTCTCTTATGTAAACCACTCATTTACTTCCAATGTAAATACTAATATCCATACCTAAAATAACTTTCTCCCACTTTATTACTTCACATTGTTTTAATGGATGTTGCTAGGTTAAGAGTGTACCAGATCATCACCTCTTATATATAGTTTTATTTATAACAGGTTTTTTTATACATATATCTGATCTTTACTACTCTATGAAGTAAAGACAGAAGGAACTAATATTGCTATTCGACAAATGAAAACAAGGATGAAGCTCCAAATACAAAGTTTGCCCAGGGTGGAACAGTTAATTGGTACCATGGAAGCAAAAATACAAAAAGTTTTAATTTTCAGTCCTCTGCTATGCTCTCGGTACCTGCCTCTGAAGTTAATAAACAACAAATCTGCTCTTTGAGCCACACCTGACTGCATTTATCATCATCTCTGAGGAAAAGACCCTTCAGATGTATGAATCACACTTCTTTCCTATTAAAAAGGTTCTCTGGTCTCAATTCAAAAACAACCACCACCAAACACACACACACACACACACACACACACACACACACACACACAATAAATACATAAATAAATAAGTAAAAACACTTCTGGTGCTAGATATTTTGAACCCCCAAAGACAGACATTCTGGATTTGCATACTTCGCAGGGTAAATTAACAAATTTAAAGCTGTGAGTGCTTCTCAGAGTTTGATCTCAGGATCCC
Source organism: Callospermophilus lateralis (assembly GCF_048772815.1). Lineage (NCBI taxonomy): Eukaryota > Metazoa > Chordata > Mammalia > Rodentia > Sciuridae > Callospermophilus > Callospermophilus lateralis. The sequence continues at coordinate 78,817,610 of NC_135305.1, read as the reverse complement.
AGATTTTCCAACTGTTCTCTAATTCCACTCAAGAAGTGATCATATTGTTCATACTAATGTGACAGTATCAGAAACAGAACTGTAACTAAAGAGCTAATAAGTACCAAATCAGTGCTGGGTGCCAAAATGTATGTTTAAAATACTAATGCTTTGATATTCACCAAATTAAAGGGCAAATAATACTGAAAAATATCCCAATTTTAAGAGGGAATCAGGCTGAGTCTATCATTAGCACCTACAAACCTAAATAATGAAGAACATATTAATATATTAATTTATGAGTTAAACATTCATTGCATCATAGAATTAATCTGTATTATATAGCCTCTGATAAGAAAAACGGTAAACATCACCTTCAAACCTCCTCCTCAAAACCCTACTTATTCTATCAGGTAAGTTTAAGACTTATAGAACTCTCTGACCATAGGCTGGACAGAAGTATATATGTCCATAAACTCAAATATCCACAGAACGTTAAGTTTTAAAATTGAAAGTCAACTCACAGTTCATATAATCAAACTTTATATACAAGAAAATCTTTTAAAATAGTCTACAGTAATCTCTGACAGATGGACAGCTAATCTTTAATGACAAAAGATCACTAATGAAACATCATTCCATTATGGTTTAGTTCTAGACTCTGTGGGTGGGTGGGTGTGTGTGTGTGTGTGTGTGTGTGTATACACATGCATGTTGTGTTTCCCAGGGCCAAACAAAACAGAACTATTTAGGTTTAAAAAAAAAAAAAAAAAAAAAAAAACCCAGTCCTTCATATATCCAAAGGCAGCTGTCACATTTTCTCTTGTTCTCACTTAACAATAAAAAGTGCCTTTCTTTAATTATTACTAGTATAAAATATTTTCCACATTCTTCATTCTGGGAACCTTCTTGATATGCTTGCTAGTTTGTCAATGTCTCACTTAAAACATGCCACCCAGAACTGTGCACATTATTGCAGAAGCAGTATGACAAGCACGAAGTACAGAAAAACCTACACTCTACTCTCAGTCCACACTAAACCAATAAAACCCTAATCATTTTCACAATACTGCTGCAAGCCAGGTTTTTTATCCTATAGAAACATAATACTCCCCACTTTTAAGTACAGGATCTTGTCTGTTGTATTTATCTTCCCAGCATTGGAGCCTCTTAAGATCACACTGAATCTCAATTTTATCTCCTATCATATTAGCACCATCTCCCAGCTTTGTCTCATCTTTGAATTCAGTAAATAAAATAAGGTCATCTTCCAGCCTGGTACTTGAAAAAGAAAGTTATACAGGACTGTATCAAAAGTAGAATCCCATGCCAAAATGCCAAAGACAACTATTAACGTAGACAATCAATTAACAGTTTTCATCTGATTGTGTGACCAGTTATGAGCCATTCAGAAATTGTGTCATTGTGCTGCCATTGCTTTCTTGGTATACTCATTAGAAAGCTTAAGCAAAGAAGATGAGGATAGGGCAGTACTGCAGATTGAACCCAGGGCTGTTTTACCACTAATTACAACCCTGGCCTTTTTTTTACTTTTTATTTTTGCCAGGGTCTCACTAAGTTGCTTAGGGCCTCACTAAACTGCTGAGGCTGGCCTCAAACTTACATATTCCTGTCTCAGCCTCCCAGTTGCTGGGATTACAGGCCTGCACCAGCATGCTTGGCTAGGAACCCAGTTTCTTAGTCAGCCCACAGTGGCTCCCAATGATCCTGGATTTTGATCAAATGCTCAGGGGCCAACTACTTTATGATTCATTCAAAGACTCTGTTAAAGACAGTAATCAAAATGATTTGTTTGAAGTTTAGAATATTTTAAAAAATTGAGGTGCTTATTCATCCTTAATTTTCTGGGTACTTTTTCCCACCCTAATTTTTTACTGATACTAGTTTGAAACAGAATCTGAAAGTTCCTTTTGACCATAGAATAGGAATAATCTGTACCATCATCATAGTCAGTAATTTGTGGTACTGACAGAAAAACCTAGCCAGGCACATTGACAAGTCTGAATGTTTGTAATCTCGGAGACTCAGAAGGCTGAGTGAGGCAAGACTAAAAGTCTGAGGTCAGCCTCTGCAATTTAGCAAGACCCAGTTTTGAAAATTTACAAAAGGGCTGGGGATGTAGCTCAGTGGTACAGCACCTGGATTCAATCCCAGTACCCCCCACCCACTACACAAAACAACTAAATGTGATGTATCTCCTCACTTACCTTGAACAAGTATCTCATAGTGACAGGGTACTCATTTCAACTGGAACTATATTTTCCTTCTGGTTAAGAGAAGCAGAATAGAAAAACTCTGCCTTTGCTATGTCCTCTCTTCATATTATACAATTTTGCTCAATGAGTGTCCATCTTGCTCTGATTCAAAATATGATGGCGCACACTTGTAATCCCAGTGGCTCTGGAGGCTGAGGCAGGAGGATGAGGAGTTCAAAACCAGCCTCAGCAACTTAGCAAGGCCCTAAGCAACTCAGTGAGACCCTGTCTCTAAATAAAATATTAAAAAGGGCTGGGGATGTGGCTCAGTAGCATCCCGGGTCAATCCCTGGTACCAAAAAATAAATTAAAAAATAAATAAATAAAGTCCTGGCAAGTTGTTTAAAATATTTTTAAAATCCTGTTTTTATTATGAGTTTCTATTTTCCTGACATTATTCTTAAAATACATGCTATTTTTTGTTTTCATTCTTAATCCTATGCTCCTTCTATTCTCCACAAACAATAAATCTGAGCTTAACAAGGTCTCCATGTAGCCACACTAGTTGGAATTTACCACTTCTTTTACCACTTTTGTTCATTATTATATGTCAGTACCACAAATTATTGGTGTTAGGAGACAGCTTAATTGCACAGTTAATATTTCAATTTTCAAAGTCACCAATCAGCCCTTTTAAGGATTTCAGAATAGATATCAGACGCAAAAATCTGTGGACTTATCCTGTAGCTTCTTATGTAACAATAGGAATGGAATCAAAGACGACTTTGAATCATGCTGTTTCCACTTACTGGCAGTCATAGTTTCCTAAAGAAATTAAAGCTCAGTAAGGCTATCTATAAAATGGACACAATACTTATAAGAATATTGTAAGGGTTAATAAGACCATATAAACGCTGGTCCAGCACCTAACACATATTAGGTAAACAATAAATGTCTATTTCTTTCCTTCACAAGTTTCATTTAAAAGAAAAAGCCACTTCTAACTACAGTTTGGGAAAAGAATCTTCTATATAGCCCAAGGATTTCCTTACCTACATGTAAAATTTACACGTAGGAGTTATGGCTAGAGCACTTGCCTAGCATGCATGAGGCACTGGGTTCTATCCTGGTGCTACATTAAAAATAAATTAATAAATAAAAATAAATAAAATAAAGGTATAAAAATAATTTACTAACATCTTTTTTTCTGAACATGCTCTTTCAAGAAAGAGAAAAATACTATCACCTAGTTCCCACCATTAAATTCTATAACAAGGAAACCTAGAGAATTCTATTTTTCACCAGTAATATCATACTTCATATACAAGAGCTGGAATATTCAGTGAAGACAGGGACAGCCAATGAGAGACAAATTCAAGTGGAGAACTGTCCCTCCTTGATTTCTAAACTTCAGCTACATTTTCTCACAAGAGATCTGGGTAACAAACCCAGAAAGACAACGGAAAAACAACTGTAGCAGAAGTCAAGATTTCAGCTCTCACTTTGCCATAAAATACAAGAAAGTCATTCAACCTTTCTGGGCTTCAATTTACTCATTTCTAATAATAGGGCTAAGGAATGAGGATGGGAGCAACTCGATTATTTTGAAGTTTCCTTAGTAACTACAACTTCATTAAGCCTTCATCTTACCACCACCTACTTACATAAGCAATTTGCATTTAAAACAGATTTTCTTTGACACACTTTGCTCATTCACTAGGTAGTAAAACAACCCTCATCATGTATATTACAGTTCAGAAGAGTACAGAATAGCACATATATGTGTATGGTCTGGTATCAGGCCAGGTTCCCCCCATTTTTAATCAATCCTTAATGTGTCAGTCCCACTTAATGGAGACTACAACACCTGACCCATATTTTTGCTTTCACTTAAAACAATAAAACACCTTTATAAACAGACTTTAGCAGCAATAGCAAAAGGTCAGAGCTAGTAAGCCAAGGTTCCTTTCCCATTAAAAAATACTATCATTTTATAAATCTATGTAATTCTACAATGTCTACATATATCCCCTTTCCCTAGCTTTCTAATCAAACTTCCTTTTCTATTTTCTCTTAAACCTACTATTCTAGACTGCCCCCAAACTCGAAAGATTTACTTATGTATATCCTAATATATATATATATATATATATATATATATTTTTTTTTTTTTTTTTTTTTTTTTTTTTTTGGTAGTACTGAGGATTGAACCCAGGCGTGCTCTACCACTGAGCTATATCCCCAGTCCTTCTTTTTTGTAATAGGGTTTTGCTAAATTGCCCAGTTTGGCCTTGAATTTGCAATCTTTCTCTCTCAGCTTTTTGATTAACTGGGATTACAGGTAAGTGCTATAACATCCAGCCTGATTTAGAATTTAGAAAGCAAATGATTGAAAGTGTTTTCCCTTGCTCCTTTCTCAATCCTGAAATCCTTTGCAGAAGATGCCCTTTTAAAAAATTAATGTTATCTCTAACTTGAGTCCTTTTCATCTTACAGGAACAAACTATCTAATGGCTAAAACCAATTTGGTAGTTCAGAACCCAAATCATTCATTAGGGTATAAGATGTAAGTCCCTTGTTAACAAATTCTAATCTGTAACAAAGAGGGTTAGAAGATTTGAAGAAAATAAGAGTTACAAAAGTAAATCTAACTTGTCTGAAAAACAACCAAATTGAGTATAAGTTTATGTATATATACAGACCTTTTAAGATGCCTAGTGGCGAAATCCAAATTAATATAACCTATATGGCAAAATAAAACTTTATTTGTGTTAAATCTCAAGCCAAGTTTCTACTTTTAGTAGCTCTGGATGTAAGAGGATAATTCTACTAGATTAAATTAGTTTTATTAATTAAACATAAATTTCAATTATGTTATTTGGTCCCCGTATTTACCAGTAATGAAGAACTGGCTTTCCAATTTCTGGCTTCATACTATATCCCCAGGTTTAAACTTCAATGCCCCCACAAAAATAAAGGAATTCGGCAAAAGTCTCAGCGTCAGCAATATCTTATCAAGTCGGAACTTCCTTTGTGGGAAAACTAGCATAGCAAATATAATTTCCACTAAAATTAACAAAGCAGTATCCAGTCATCAAGCAAAAGGCCTATAGCATGATGTGTTACTATATGTGTTGATTATAGCCCAAAATAAGATAAATCACTGGCTCTGGCCAGCCCAAGTTAATTACGATTATATATACCAATGGTTCCTAAAAACTCTAAATTCTTTAAGGTCTAACTCCTGAAGTTCACTTGGTAACTAGGGACAATATGAAGACAGTTCTCATTTGAACAAAACCTGCACTCTCCTCACTTAGCTAAAACAAAAGATGTCCTTAAGCCAAAGTACAATTAGTTGTTATCTTTGTGCTTAACTTAAAGTAAGGTTCCCCACTTTTCCTTTAATCTCAGAATCCCAATAAAGAAAGAAACATGCAGAAAGCACATGTATTTACTTCCTACTACAATTTTAACTAATCGAATGCTAGATGCTTAGCCTAAAAATCAGAATTTTTAGATTAGACCAAAGCACAGAAACATACTATTTTGAGTACATTAGCAAGAAGGGAGAATGTCTCATTTCATAATACAAAGTGCAAAGCTCCCCAGATTCAAGAACTGGTTTCATTAGATTTGCTTTGTAGGATTTTTTTCCATTCTTTGTCCATATCATTCATATCTCCCCCATACCCCCTGAAGAGTAAAATGAAGATGGATGGTGCAGAAGTTTTAACCTTTGTCCTTGAGCTACCTATAACATTCTGCTAAAGCTGACCAATAATGTTTTCAAATATAGACAGTGCTTGTCATGAACCTGTTTTCATTTATATGTTGAGAGAGAAAGAGTTATCTCAAAAACATGAAGAACAGAACAGTGGTTATCAGAACCAGGGAAAAGGCGAGGTGACAGAGAGAGGATGGTTAGTGGGTACACAGGCAGTTAGCTGAATAAGAGTAGTAATTTCTAATATTCCAAACCTCAGTAGGACAACTGTGGCTGACAATTAATTGAATATTCCAAAATTACTAAGAGAGAATTTTGAATGTTCCCAACACAAAGAAATGATAAACATCTGAGGTGGGTGGTACATTGTACAGATGTACTGAAATGTCAAATTATATCTCATTAATAAGTACAACTATTATGTGTCAATTAAAAATTAAAAATATTTTTAAAAACTTGTGAATATTAAGAGTAAATACACTTCTATAAATTAAACATTCTCATGAAGAAAAACATGAAATAACCAAGAAGGTATTTAAAATGGAATGGGGATATGAAGTTATAGATCTGAAATTCCAGGGTTCATTTATAAAAGGGATATGTAAGTATTTGTTCTCCCCTTCTCAAAGCATTAAAATATTTGGTCTTCTACTCTTTAAAGTCTTAAAAACACAAAACCAAAGAAAACAGAGCAATTTCATTAGCTCCACTATAACCATTCCTGGGTACTACTCCCAATCCCAAACTGTCATGTGTGTGTGTGTGTCTCTCTCTCTTTTTTTTTTTTTTTTTGAGTACTGAGCATTTGACCCAGGGCCTCACACAAGCTAGGTGAGCGCTCTACCACTGAACTATGTCCCCAGTCCTTCTCTATCACCTTGAGCACCATACTTCAAAAAGCAACTTCCATGATAGGCATTAGGATAAAATCTGCAAACAACTAAACCTGGATTAATTTCTGGTCTTTGTAATGTGGGTCTCTTTTAAAAATTAATGGAGCTTATCTACTAGAACATTAACTCTGCAACATCAACAAAACTTAAAGTCCTTGGGCTTCAGGGGGAAAAATCCAAATATGTAAAGTTCAATTTTCCTCATTTAAGTGGAGCTCCTAAAGGATATGAACTCTCTAAGTTAAAAAAAAAAAAAAAAAAAACACCCATTAAAATAAAGAAATAAACACATCTCTTAGGAGTTCTCGACATACAGTAGCCATCCTCAAAATATATTTGTGAAATTAAAAACTAAAGTTTTTCCTTTTTTGCCAGTGAACCTATTTTCTGAGGCAAGCTGTACTCTTCTGTTTCCATAGTCTGTCTTCTGGTTTACTGCTGATGATTAGACCCTTGATTCTTTCAAATTTTCCAGGTGATTCTTAATGCCAGAAGCTGGATCCTGTGTTTAAAATGAACCACTCAAGTGAGTTTGAGTTGAGGGGTCAGAACACTGGCTTACTCTCAACAGGGAAGGGGAAACCTCTGGATTGCAACATACATTAATTAAAGAGCAGAAGTGGCTACTTCTAATCTAAATTATAAATTACTCAATTCTCTTAATTACTACAATTCACTAACTAACGCTTAAAGGTCAAGATGAAATAACTTTTGCTGTGACAATGCAAACTGTCACTCAACCTACCAAATGCAGACACTGTTCTGAAATGCTCCAATCACTGTTAATGTTTAGAAAATGAGTAGGAACAAAGCAAGTTAAGGATTATAAGCCAGAGAATCACTTACATAATTGTACTGTAATGGTGATAGAGGAAAAAGTATCAAATCAAAATACTAAAAAGATTACTGTGCTATCAATATAGGAGCCATTAGCTAAATGTGGCTACTCAAATAAACATTTAAAATCCTGTTCTTCAGTTACACTAGCCACATTTTAAAGTGCTCAATAGCCACATGTCACTAGTGGCTAACATGTTTGATAGCTCAGAGAGAGAACATTTCCAAGAGCACAGAAAGTTCTATTGGATGGCACTGGTCTAGAGGTAGTGGGTATCTAGGAAAAAAAAAACGTAGTCTATGTTGTCTATGGTCTCCTGAATCAATAGGTCCTATCAGGCAATTTCCAATTTTACATGTATGCATCTACTCTAAGTATTAACTTTTAGTATATTTTTTCTGCAACTTGTTTTAAGAAAGGTCATTCAAAAGTGACAAGCTTATTTATTTTGGATTACCAAAATAGAAATATTCAATTAACAAGATTTAAAAGTATCAACAGCACTTAAAACCACAACTAGGTTTTCACCAAACCAGAATCAATGAAAAATATTTAATTACCAGAAGTCAACGAGTATTAGGTACAATAAGACTGTTTCAAAAAAGATTAAACTACTTACTAGGGACTAGTTTTCCAAGTACTTTAGCAGTATCTATTTATATGCATAACAAATAACAACTGCTTTTATAATTGGTTTAAAAATGACCTTTCTACAGTTAGTCCAAATTAGTGACATTTTACTGTCTACATTTTTATATTGCTTTCCACCAACCTCACATTAAACATCTACAAATAATACAATGACCTCAAAACTTAAATAATAAAAAATTTTAATGAAAGGACTATTAATTCACAGTCTAGAGCAAATCTTGATTAGAGCAAAAAGTAGGCATAAAAGTTAATGAAACAATTTGCAACTTCAAATTCTATTCCTTAAGTGCAACAATATCTAGTTTATAATAACACAGTATAATAAAACACAAACACTGGCAACAAGATGCTGAAGTTTGAGCAATAACTTCCAGTTTAAAAAAAAAAAAGCTAGACTTATTACACAGCAGAAGTCAAACTTCAACAGATTCAACTATACATACTTCAATATAAACCTACTTTTCCTGAAGAACAGGTGAACATCATTTTAACTAGAGTTCTTTCTAAAGAGTTCAAGTGTACTCAAACATGATGTCTAAATTACAGAAGACAATTAGGATTCTAACGAGAAAATTTTGTTTCATGGAAGAATTTTAAAAACGGTCTACTTAACAAATTTAACACATAAAACCCGACACTAAAATCTACAGATGTGAACAGGTCACACTGATTGCTATAGTTATGGCTGTTCATATTGTATTCTTGTTTGGTTTTAATTCCTTATGATCATTTGTTTACTTCAAAGATCATATCAAATCTAAGAGTTAGCAAAGAGAAGCACTGGTTGATCATTACTAAAAACTGTTTATACTGTAGTTAAACAGAAAAGACGTTGTAACTTACCTGCAACACTAGTGATTGTAACTGGAACTCCCTGCACTTGAACGCCTGCAGCACCCAGATTGGCAACGCTCACTGTCTGAAGGTTAGGCACTGATGCAAGCTGGGCAGTATTCAGAGTTATTGGGGCACCAGCAACAGCCACAGGAGCAATCTGAGCAAGAGTTGTGCCACCACTTGAAGACACTGGGGTGATGGTTAATTGTTGGGATAACCCAGCATTCTGAACTTGCAAATTTGAAAGAGACTGAATATTCTGAACCTGTACAGTTTGCCAACTGATTTGCCCTGAAGGTGTTAAAGTTGGAGCCCTGATAAGCACCTGAGTCGGATTTACTGCTTGAAGTTGAACATTCTGCAAAGGCTGCTGCTGGATGGTCTGAATTGTCTGCCCTGACTGAAGTTGAAATGACTGTGGTGGAATAGCCTGAATAATCTGTTGCTGAGGCTGTTGGATCTGGATCTGTTGTAAGATAGGCTGGCCTACAATTTGCACTTGCTGAAGAGAATTTGATTGATCCTGTGCATTCTGTATTCCATTAGGCTGAAGCTGACTGGAGCTCTGTGCTTCAGACTCAGTAGCAGCAGGTGTTTGAGATTCTTCAATGGTGCGTTCAGAACTACTGGCTGATGTGCTTGCATACTGGCCTGTATCTGCTGAGCTCACTAATGTGTCACTGCTTGTTAGAGATGTTGAAGCGGTGGTTGTGCAGGTGGTGGAGGAGGAGGGTGATTCTGGCATAGTACTGGCAGAAGCAGTGGTGGTTGTGGGTGTGGAAACTAACTGATTCCCATTAGAAGTCCCACTATCAGTAGTAGTAGCAGGCTGGCCAACTTGTCCAGTCCCTCCTCCAGTAGTCACGTTGTTTATCACTGGCAAAGCCAAAGTCACTCCTCCAATGTTAATTGGTAGGGTTGTTACAACTTGAGCCTGAGTACCAGGAAGGGTCTGTAATTGCAGTGGTATTGAAACACCAGGTCTAATTTGGACTGGAACTGTCTGATTTGCGAGGTTTTGAGCAAGAATATTCCCAGAAGATGTCCTATTAGCAGCTGTGAGTATAGCTTGATTATTACCTGCAGAAATTAGCTGAATCTGACCCTGCAAATCCTGTAGAGATGAACTACTAGTTGGATTGATTTGAATTTGCTGACCTTCCACTGTTTGAAGTTGTGGAATCACTTGGTACTGTACACTACCACTTGGATTTTGTACTTGTATGACTTGAAATTGACCAGGGGTGGAAGAATTACCTGATTTAGTTTTTGTAGGAGATGCACTCCCGTTATTACTGCTGGAAGAACTAGATGAACTAGAAGCTGGTTGAGAAACGTTATTTTCTTTTGAAGCAGGAGGAGTGGAGGCAACAAGTTGCCAAGCGTTTCCAGCAAGTTGCGTTGTTACCAGTTCTAGCTGTTGTGGTTGATTCTGAAGTTGCACCAATCCTTGGCTTGGATCTATAATAATTTGTTGTTGTCCAGTTGCTTGATTTTCACCAGGAGTCCCTATTTTGCTGCAAGTAGCTGCCAGTAAAGCCAGAGGAGAGGGCTGAGAGTCCTAACCAAAATGGAATGGTAAAGGAGAGGGGGGGAAAAAGTGGGCGGATTTAGTGGAGGCCAGTAGTTGGGAGGGGGTCATTTATTTATTTTGACAGCTCTACATATCAGAACTTACTCAAGAAGTGGCAGAAATAAAAAAGAAATATTAACAAACCCAGGTAAGAACTATATGGATAAGGAAACAGAACCTGTAATATAAAGTTTAAGTAAAAAAAAAAAAAAAAAAAAAAAAATTCTAACAAACTTTCCTAAAGTGTTATTCACCTAAGCTCAAAATGCCCTTGGGAAAATACACACCTTTTTCTTACAGTATAAGTTACTGATGTAATTTTAAACAACGTTATAGCCTCAAATATGTGAAATCTTCATGAATTTACAATTTAAGTTCCTCACTTTAAGATGCTTTGAGTGGATAAACATTTTTATTTTGCTCTTTACTTTTGGGCATTTAAAGGGCATAACTCCCTTTCTCCCCTAATGTTCCGTGATGATTTTTTTTTTTTTTTTCCGTATGTTGGCTTTTACCTGGGAGCCTGAGGTTTTGGTTTTTTTATTGTTATTCTCTGGCTCAGAGGTTTTCCCTCCTTCTGTAGCCATCGCCGCTGCCGCCGCCTCCTCCTCCTCCTCCTTCTTCTGATCTGCAACAAACCCCCCCATACACACATACACGACAACAGGTTATTAGGATTATTATTATTTGTCTCCCTCTCTTCACTTCTCCCCCCTCCCCCCCGAACATTAATCTCCATAAACCGGCGATCCCTGCACACCGGCAGGGGGTGGGGGAGAAGGAGGGAAGGGAGGAGGGGGATATCACAAAACGTGGTTTGAAACCCGACCCATCGGCTCCAGAGCAACACCCAGAAGGAGGTTGTTCTAGCTCAGACATTAAGACAAAACACAACCCTCCTTCCCTCCCCCTGATTCCCTCCCTCCCTCTCCTCCTCCCCTTAAAGCATCTCATCGGCCCCGGGGGAGGGGGGAGAACCGAGCAGGGTCTGGGGAGGGAGGGAGAGGGAGGCGGTGAAGGAGACCGAGGGGGGTGGAGAATACGTACCGCTCATCCCGCATTAACAGGACAAACCCTCAGACGGAGACACTGGGATAGAGGTGGGTGGGGGTGGGGGCGAGGCGGGAGGAGAGGCCGGTCCCGCCCGCCCGCGGTGGCTCGGAGGAGGCTGTAGCTGGCACAGGCTCTGCCTCTTTTTCCGCGAATGGCCGCCGCTGGGCTGTGGCGTAGCAGCTCCTCTCTCCGCCCGAGCCCGGCTGACTCGCCCTTGATTGACAGCGGCGGCGCGCGGCGCGGGCGGTGGCGCGGGCCGGGGGCGGGGCCAGGGCGGTGCGAGCCAGGCCGACTCCCCACCCCCCTAGGCCTCTCTCCGCCAGAGCCGCCGACTCTCCACCCCTTCCCCCAGCGGATTGGCCGCCGACCTGCCGGGGGCCGGGGCGCTGGGGCCGCCTCCTCTCCACCCCCTTTCCCGGGGTTATTCTTTCAGTCGCTTTTCTTTTCCTCCCTTGGCTCCTCTCGCGCTCTTTCTCTCGATGTTCTAGCTCAGGCGCGCTGCCGGTAGGCCCTCCTTACAGCCAAACTTGTTGTCTCAGGATATCCCGCCCCCTACTCATTTCCCGGCGCCCTCCACTCAAAACCCTGTTCCAGCATCCCTCCGAATGGCCACTAAAGGAAAAAGTGGGGCTATCGCTCAAGGGAAGCGCGAGAGGCGAGGGTCGGGATGCGCAGACCCCTGGCGGCTCGGCGCGAGGGGTGAACTGCCCACTGCCCCCGCGCAGCGAGCATGGCTTTCCTGAGGCGCATCCGGACCCGGGCGCCCTTTTTCCCTGGCTCGGTCTCCATTGGCTGAGCTCCTGCTGACGCGCGCTGAGTGGTGGGAGAAAGGGGGCGGGCCACCGACGCAAAGGCTGTCGGCCCTTGTAGTCTCCAGCAGCCTATGCAGCCTCTCCGAGGCACCGCCTTGCTCCCGCCCCCGACCAAGGCCGAGCTGCCAAGCGGAAAGCTGCCCGAGGGGGCGGCGGCGTCAGGGCGTGGCCGGGGCCGAGTGGGAGTTGAACTGAGCGAGGGGGAGGGGGAATGGGTGTTGTTTGCCTGGGCCTATCCGCCGCGCGGGGCTGCCCAAACTACCTCTGCCACCGCCTCCTCGGATAGAAGCCGCTCCCCGAGGGGCGAGCTCACACCCGGAGCGCTCGGCGATTGAGCGGGCGGCGGCGTGGGGAGGCGGGGTTTACTGTCCTCCGGGTTTGAATGAACCCGGCTTCTTGAAGTAGCGCCTTTGCTGAGCCTTTCTTTGCTCACCTTCCCCCTTCAGGCCCACCGCATGAGTCCGAGGCCTGTTTTCCCACAGAGAAGGATCTTCCATTTTTATTTGTTGTGTCCCTGGCTGGCCGCTGGTGCAGAGCAATGACCTACCTTTCTAGGGTTGCATCCTGTGTTGCGGAAGAGTCCGCAAGGTTGGCGGACTTCTCTCTCACTCTTAAGGGTCTCGCCAGATTGTGCAGGCGAAGAAAAGATCTGCTCCGTGTGGGTCAGCCCTGTTTATGTTTTAGCATAAGCTTCTGGTACAAAGCATTGTGTTATCAAATGCACTTGAGCATTCTCTTGCTTCCAGGTTTTCTCCAAAGTCCTGAAGTCAGGATGATGCCATGGAATATAACCAGTCCGTGATTAAGTGTACCAAAGGTGAAAGTGAATCCCTACTGTAAATATTGGCCTTGGGGACAGGACATGTTATACACCCAGGCTTAAAACTACCCACTTCCTTTTTACCTGGGCTTCACCTAGGGCTTTTTTTTTTTTTTTTTTTTTTTTAATTTTATTTTTTGTCTCTGCCTGAGGTCTGACATATTGCAAAGGTAAGGAGGTCCCAGGTGCTGCACTTGAGTGTCATTTCCTTTGCTTTTTAAGTAATTGTTACATGGACCGATGACAAAGCGGTTCAGCAAGACAAAGCAATTCGAGTAAAGAATTACATAGTATTGCTTACTCCATCTTATAAGATGAATTTAAGATCTTTAAATAACCTGCTTTCACACCCCCGAAACGTGCAATATAGAAAGCTCGGAAGAACTATGTAGATTTACAGATACACTATCTTCAGTCCCCTATCCCAGTTCATAATGAATGAAGACTTTTTTAAAAAAATTTGTTTGGTACTGCATATTGAACCAGGGATGCTTAAATACTAAGCAACATCCTCAGCACGCACTCCCCCTTTTTTAAGACAGAGTCTAAGCTGCTTGTCTCACTAGACTGCTGAGGCTGTTCTCAAACTTGCAATCCTACAGCCTCAGCCTCCTGAGTTGCTGAGATTACAGGCATAAGTAACCAAATCAGGTGAATGAAGACATTTTGCAGTCTTCTGAATTGGGGCTTATTTTTGAGCTTTTTCTTACCTTAGAAAACCTGCTTAGGAGAAGTAATGTTACTGACTCATGAACAATAGGTCATTCACATGTATCTACAAAGTGTCTACAAGCTCTGCTCTTCATGGTGTCCAAGAGCTAGTTTCTAACTTTTATGGACTGAATGTGTAACAGGCGTTCACTTGATTCTTTGACTATATCTACATCCCTTGTGGCTTTGAAACTTACATACTTTTTTCTTTTTCCTAATCTTCTTTTCCCTAAACTTCTCCTTCCTGGTCTTCTTTTCTCTGATCTTCTCCTTCCTCATCTCTCCTCCCTAATTTCATTTTCTTTGAATCACCTCTATAAAAACCCCCTGTTCCTGTAGATTGGCAGAATCACAGCCTATGGGACAGGAATCCTCTGTGTTTCTTCTTTGCTGGCAAAGCAGTAAACCTTTTTCCTTTTTCTCAAAACTGTGTCCTCATTATTGGATTGGCATCTGTGACAAAGACCAAGTCTTCGGCAACAATTTTTGTGTCCTCACTTTCCTCACCCCCCAAATTCATATGTTGAAGCTCTAGTTCCCTTTTTCCCAGTGTGGTGGTATTAGGAGGTAGAGTCTTTGGGAGATCATTAGGATTAGATGAGGTCATGAATGTGACCTCTTATGAATGGGATTAGTGATTTTAGAAGAGCTGGAAGAGAGCTTGCTTTCCTTTGCTCTGCTTCCCTCCATGTAAAGATACAACCAGCAATTGTCAGGCTGCAACCCCCAAGTGGGCCCTCACCAGAACTTGATAGTGCAAGTACCACAATGTCAGACTCCAGATGAGAGGTAAAATTGTTTTTCATAAACTCCCAGTGTGTGGGTTTTTGTTTTGTTTTGTTGTTTGTTTTTAATAGCAGTCTGAGCTGATTAAACACTGGCTGAGCCAGACTCTAGGATCAGTGACAAATTAATCAATTCTTAGGTGCTACCAACATTTTGTTATCCATAGAAAGTTTAGCTAAGATAGTTCCAAGAGCATAGTGATTTCCACATCACCTTCCTAATTTAAGGTATATACTACCTATCCTATGATGAAGTTAATGTCTTTTCTTTAAAATAATTTGCTTCTATTTCTAACAATTTAAGAAGTTTATATCACTACTGTAGATGGAAAAACAGTTAATGCTATGGAGATAAAAGGCTCTTTCCAAGGCTCTTTCCTTTGACCAATCAGGCTCCTCTGAGTTTTCTTTCTAATTAACTACAATGTAGGCTCTATCTTGAGTCTAGTGGCTTTGCTCATTTAATATCCGGTTTTAACAAGAATTATGCTGGGTCCATTTGGCAAAAATCCCCTATCTTTGATATCTGACCACCCTTAATATCTGACGAAATTCCTTATCCCCCACTCTTGATATTACCCTAGCCTGTCTTCAGTAATGATTCTGTCAGATCAATTTAGCCAGAATCCCCCTGGATGTTTCCTCTTAGTAATTTTCTTTTTATCTTTTTGGTACTGGGAATTACACACAGGGGTCCTTTGTCACCAAGCTACATCTGCAGTCCCTTTTATCTTTTATTTTGAGACATGATCTCCCTAAGTTACTGAGGGTCTCACTAAGTGGCCAAGGCTGGCCTTGAACTTATGATCCTCCTGCCTTACCGGCTCAATCACTAAGATTACAGGTGTATACCATTGCACTTGGCTTATCCTTAGTAATTTTCTATCCCTTGACCCAACCATGCTTTTGGCTACAGATCTCTATAGTTGAGCCTGGGATCCCTTCTGTTAAGACCCCAGTGCAGTAGTCTGCCGCAGTCTGGCTGGGCACAAATCATGAGCCACTGAAGCAGAAACAAATTTTATTTCTGAACTCCACCAGCACACTCCACACACGCTCCCTGGGAATTCTCTCTAATGACATGCA
Source organism: Callospermophilus lateralis (assembly GCF_048772815.1). Lineage (NCBI taxonomy): Eukaryota > Metazoa > Chordata > Mammalia > Rodentia > Sciuridae > Callospermophilus > Callospermophilus lateralis. The sequence continues at coordinate 78,801,629 of NC_135305.1, read as the reverse complement.
GCTCCTCATGCAACCAGCAACCAGAAATATCTCTCCTCGGGCACTTCCCCAACCAATGGGAACTCTCTGGGAATCCCCGCGAGAGCTCAAGCAGAACTCATCGGGAACTCTGCCAGAACTCAAGTCATCATCTTAATGGCTCGCTAGCGTCACCTCTCAACCACTACTTCTGGCAAAAATGCCATGCATCATCCTGACTCGGCTGTGGCCCTCAACAGTAGTCCCTATGCCTATTCCACAGTTCCCACACACCTTGACTAAAGTCTTCTTCACTGTCTTTAAAAAGTATCATGAACAATATCTTTTTTAATAGCATAAGTATAAATTCCACAAAGTTCTCAGCCTTGAGCCCACCAGGATGATCTTTTCCCTGAGGAGTGGCTAAAAAGTTTTCTTCCCACATTCGTACCACCCCTTAGAACAATGGCTTTCAAGCTGTTTAAAATTATGACCAACTCCCCTCTCAGGAATAAGGATATTTTATATCATGACTCAGTATATACAGCACACACAGACACACTGAAGAAATCAGCATTTTTATTCTAAATATTTAACAACATTAAGCATTGACCACTCAGATCAAATACTACCAGAACACTCAAGTACTATCCTAGGGGCTTTTTTTCTTTTCCAGCTCCAAAGGGTGACAAAACAATGTTGGGGACAACAAGGGGACTTGAATGTTAATTTATTTGTTGGGGAGTAACAACTTTCAGAGTCATATCAATGTGTATCCTTTGAATATCAAAGACTGAAGTAATCTTCCCATGCGTGGTGCTCTCTACTTCCTCCTTTACCTTGCCTTTCAAAAATTCTAGCAGTATTGATGAATTTGAAAAACAGTGCCCTATAGGATTTCCCCCCTCCCACCAATCCTTCTTTGTAGGAATAGAAAAGTTCATATTTCTAATTCAATGCAAAACAAGTCTAGAATTTAGGCAGTTCTCCTCTGCATTGATTTACACACCTATATCAGCTCTCAGTCTACATTTGGGAAAATGCTGTTGGAATTGTTCACATGTTTCTTTCAGATATAGCTGGTTCCTACTTTCTAGGATCTGGCACTTCTCAATTAACTACTCATCCAATCAACAAGTCTTGAATGCCACCATTCCTTCTCCTCCAGTGTAAGCCCTAAACTCTTGGAGGGTAAAATCCAGGACTTCTAATCCCCAGCGGTGCTAAGGATGCTTGGATGAATGGGATAGAAGCAGCTTTAGAGGTTACTTAATTTAATATTTGGGGAGAATGAACTTAGGCCCACACATGACAAATGGGAGAAAGCAATCTTTTATAAGTATTTCCTTTGAGGAGCTACTTGAAATAACTGTTGAGCAAAAGGCTTGAAAAGGCCACAAATCAGAGGAAGTTCAGTTTAACATCCACTTTGTCCCAAAGTACATTGACTGGGAGTATTAACCAATCAGGAATCAGATACCAGCTCAGTGAACATATTGCATTTATAAGCACGTGGCTTCCTTAGTACATTTAGGAGACCATGCTTAGTTGATACTGAAATAGAGTAGTATATAAAGTCACATTAAAAATGATTTTTAAAAACTTATTGTTTTCAGGAAGCAGATGAAGTTTAATTATAAGGTAATTGAGAGCTGAATATAGAATATTCACATCAAAATAGGGATAGGTTACTATGTATGTGTAAACCTTTTAACAGTTAAAAATAATGTCTATAACTGGTATTATCAAAGGTAACTGACACTGTCAACTAGCAAAACAGATACACACTTCTTCAAAAAGCTGATGGCATTGCTATTCCTCCCACATGCTTAGCTCTTTCATGGAATGTTAAGGTACAACTTCAGAACATATTTGGGCCCGGTTATATTTATCCTTAATTCATATTAGAACACAATAACTATTAGTAGTTATTAGAGGCCTAACATAAACAGCATCTATTTGATACTTTGTATCTATTTTATATACAAAAGCAAATGATATGGCTCATTATTGCCATAAAACAAAAGAGATTCCGTCAATGCAAAAGTTGAAACAGATAAATTAGTTGTCTTCAGATTGTATAAGGTTGGTGATTAAACTATAGAACACAATTGTAACTTTCCACAGCATACCAATTCTATATGCTCAATTTAGAACGTTTTTTATTTTTATTATTTTTATACTATAAATTGAATGCAGGGGCCCTTTACCACCGAACTACAACCCCGATCTTTTGTTTTTAAACTTTGAGACAGGGTCTCACTAAATTGCCCAGGCTGCTCTTGCACTTACAATTCTCCTGTCTTAGACTGTAGTTGCTGTGATTACAGATGTGCACCACCATGCCTGGCTAATATGTTTTTTTTATTAAAAAAGGAATCTTCTATTCCATTTTTGCTTAAGGAATGTAAGCAGTGGAATAAACTATTTGGATTTATAGTCTGGCATGCTGCTTACTAAAAGTTCTTTGGGCAAGTGACTTTAGCCCCTCTAAGCCTCATTCCTTCATATATAAAATGGTAACAATGATAACATTATCATCTCATGGGGTTGTTTCAAGAATTGAGTGAGACTGAAAGTTCTTAGGATATTCTTTGGTAAATACTCATTAAATGTTAGCTATTGATGGTGAGGGGGCATACCTCAATGGTAGAGTACATACTTAGCATGCATGAGGCCCTAGGTTCCATCCCCAGCACTCAAAAAAATTAACAAATGAATAAATAATACATGTTAGCTATCATTTTACTGTTTTATTCTTTATTTATCTATTAATTTATTTTTTCAGTGCACTGATGGAACATAGGACCTCACACATGCTAGGCAAGTGCTCTACCACAAAACTTAGTTTTTTTTTTTTCTTTTTTTGAGGTGCTGAGGATTGAACCCAGGGCCTTAAACATACTAAGCAAGCACTCTACCACTGAACCACATTCTTAGCCTTAACCTCCCCATTTTTATGGCATTATCGAATATAACTGCCCCTTAATATTTGTCGTCCTTATTAGTATTAAAATAGGTAATATAGAAATAGGTAATAGAGAATAAAATAGGTAATAGAGAAATCCAAATACAGAAATGGATTTCTCTATTCCATCTAAGTCTAGTCTCAATTCATCAGTGTTAACTGGTATATCCTTTCTCACTTTTTTTCTGGCTGCCACAAATTATATTTATGATGGTGTGTGGGTATGTATGTTTGAGATTTTATCATAAAATTACATATGCACACACACACCCAGCAGAAATATATATGCAAACTTGCATTATTTTACCTTAATACATTATAGTCATCTCTCCAAGTCAAAAATACTATTAATCAAATCATTATTTTAATATAATATGCTACTTGATGATATGAATATATTTTATTCAATAGGAGGCTGAGGTAGGAGGATCCCAAGTTCAAAGCCAGCCTCAGCAACTTAGCGAGGGCCTGTCACAAAATAAAAAAATAAAAAGGGCTGGGGATGTTACTCAGTGGTTAAGCACCCCTGGGTTCAGTCACCGGTACCAAAAAAAAAAAAAAAAAGAGTACCCTTATCAATGCCAGTGTGTTCATTTGTAATAAATTTACTTGTATTGATAATTGCAGAGTTTTTTGTTTTGTTTTGTTTTTTACATTGACAAGTTTAGCAGAAAAATTTCAATAATAAGATTGCCTTCATATAGCCTGTGGATTTCTTTCTTAATTTTTAATATATACAGTAAGATGAATACACAAAATCTACCCAGTTCAGTATGAGAATGTTCATATCCCTATAATTTTACCAACATCGATTTTTTCCTGTCTTGTAAATTACTGCAAATCTGATGGTTGAAATGAACTTAACTGAACTCTAGGGAAAATAGGCATCTTTACATTTGCTAAGTAGCGGTGTGCATTTCCTATTGCAGCAAATTGCCTGTTCATATCCTTACCTCCTTGATTTCTTATAGTATTGTTTGTGTTTCTCTTATCAATTTGAGGAACTGAATATATTTGATAGTACTAAGGCTTTGCAAGTAATGTGTATTGCTAATATATTTTTCCCAATTTATAATCATTTGTCTTTTGCCATATACTCTGTATATTTTGGACTCTATTTTACAAAGGATAATATCAACCTAAATGAAAATTTTTCATAGTTCATTAAAATGTGTTTATATACATAGGGATAAAGTACTTTTATACTATTTAGGTAGAATTGTCTTCTCCACTACAGTAGAAATATAGTATTATACATCCTCTCATACCCCCTCAGCTGTCCTTAACATATACAACTAGGTCCTAAGTGCCTAGAAGATGCCTAACCTATAGTAAACATCCAATATATGTTTATTGAGTTGATGAAAGTTTTCGTACATGATCTACAAAGAAAATAAAGTTACCCATAGCAAAATGACTTGAATTGTGTGTTTAGTTTCTCTCTTTTTTTTTTTTTCTTTTTTTTTAAATTTGGAAAATATCTGGAATGATCTGAATTAAAAAATGGACTATAAAATATACTGAGAGAGAGACTGGAGGCATATATTCTAGAGGGAACAATATTAATAATACCCCCAATATTATAAACAGCTGGTCTTCCTAGCAGCTGTAGGCATTGAGTTTTTAAAATAATGGTTATGGATTTTCTCAACTATCCCAAAGCAGCTAGTAATAATAATATTGAGGTTCTATTTCTTAACTCATTTTCATTGATGATATTTTTCTGCTCACAAGGGCCTGAGTCATATGTCATAAAATAGTAAAATAAGAATTGAACTATAAAATCAGGTTCAATGAAAAAGAAACCAAATATGACCACCAATAATGCAAAACATGTATTTTATCTGAACTTTAATGTTGACTCCAAGCTTCCCAGAAGCCAGAGCAAATAGAGAATCGTGATTGTATAAGGTCATTATCAGAAAGAAAAAAAAAGTCAGTTTCTCAGAAAAAGCAAAGATTTTCTTAGCTTCAATGATTAATAGCTACTATATTTCATAAATACCTCTTATACATTATTAGGGCTGTGAATTTGACATTTCTGGTATTTAAAATGAATTAATTACATTGAATTTAGGTATGTGGCTTGAAATATTTTAGGATTTAGTTAATTTTGTATGTAGGATTATTTGAAAACTTTTGTGTTTATTTTGGGATAATAAAACATCAATCAAAGATTAGGTAAAGATAATTTTCTTATATTAGTCAAATATTTATAGACTTAAAAATTTAACAATAAAATTTGAAAATTGGACCTGAAGATCCAAGGGGAAAAATAGTGACTTTAATAAATTGCATGCTACTAAACCCAAGAATCTGTGAGTTTGTTGTTCCAAACTGTCCATAGGGTTTCCTTGAACTTTTGAAAATTCACACTGACACCATTAAAGTAACGAAATACGTCCACTTGAAACTAGATTATCTAAGAATTTCTACCAATGCCAAAGATTTTAGTTTCAACTCTTCTTTCTAGTATCAGGAGCAGTCATCTACTGAGGCTATGATATTGTAATAACACAAAATCCTTAGTCTAAGCATTTTAGTCATATAAGGCTCAGGGGAACAAATATGCAGTGAATTCAAGACCTAAGAGTGAATTCAAAATTTAAGGATAAGGTATAAAGAAGAGGGGAAGGATATGAAACCCAGCATTTGTTTTGTTTTATTTTATTACTTTATTGGTGCTGGGGATTGAACCAGGTCAGTATACAAGCTAAGCACAAATTGTGCCACTGAGTTTCGTCCCCTTTTCCAGCATTCATTTTAAATTGCTCAGTGTTGTTTCCTGATTTGTTAAGTCACTACTCTTCAAGCTCCTCCGATTGGTGTGGGATGGTGCAAATGCAGATTTGTAGAGAACATCAATAATAGAGTTCATGCAGCTTGGCTAACACCCATCCCACAGTGAGTGAGGTCAAGTAGCAAGAGCATTAGCTGGCTTTGCAAGAGCAAGCAAGGGCCCCATTTTGCTTCCAAACAAGTTATTTAACCTCTCTGAGCTTTTTCATCCGTATGTAAAATTTCCATAATAATTCCTACTATATAAAGTTATTAGGAAGATTAAATGAAGTAATCTCCATGGCAGGCACTTAATAATTAATTTGGAGTTCTTTCCTTCTGATTCAGTGAGTATATGATCTTTCATGATAATTAAGCCTTAATTTTGCTATTCTTCTAGTTCTAAAATGTAGTGAGCAATTTAAGTGGGTCAAAGGTGTTTTCCATAAGCAAATAATGACTTCTGGGGTCATCAGTTGCCTTTCTGAGTTTGGGGTCTATATGCAATCAATTTTTTTAAAGCACTTTATTATAAAGCTTACAGAAAGTGATTCAATTAAAATTTAACAAGAGGAAAGTGTCTCCTCTTATCTCTGAAAGCATCTGAACTTTGAAATTTACTCATTTCTCTACCTAAAAGACCGAATGAGGAGTTTGTCCAACAAAAGAAGAGGCATTTGGAAGAGTGAGGGGCCTCCTTTAGGCAATGCAGGAGAAAAGAGAAGCCTTGCAGGTGGTGCACCCCTGCAATCCCAACTGCTCAGGAGGTTAAGGCAGGAGATTGCAAATTCCAGGCCAGCCTTTGCAACTTGACAAGAAAATAAAATGTATTCATCTAAAATAAGTAAAATGTATTTATTTTATTTGTCTCAAAATAAAATTTTAAAAGGGCCAGCCAGGTATATAGCTCAGTGGTAGAGTGCTTGCCTAGTATGTGCAAAGCTCTTGTCTAATAACCTGGTAGTGAGAAAGAAAAAAAGAAAAAAAAAAAACAAAATAAAGGGGGAGGGGGAAGTAGAGGGCCAGGTACAGGATGGGGAGTGTGGTAAAGAGAGCAGAGGGCACAAACAGTTCATCCTCCCAAGGTGCATATGGCCTGAGCATAATGTGCTCATTCAGTGTAGAAGAAGATGGGGCTTAGAGCACAGCTGTATCCCTACATAAATCAAAGGTAGATACAACAGGGAAAATTGAAAGAAAATAAAAGCAGAAGGCAAGAGAGTTCAGAGAAATCTTTGTAGAAAAATATATAAACGTCAAATGTGACCAAAGGGAAAACATCAAAATTATTCTGTTTAGTGGGCTCTGTCCTGAGCCTTTTTCCAAACACACTAAGTGGATTTAGAAAATTGGGATTAATGGTGTCATCATGGTAGGGGGCCAGGGGAGCCTGAGAAGGGGTGTAGACATGGCCATATCATACACAGGCACAATTGTAGGTGTGCTGTCTTCCCAGAGCATGTGTCTGGAATATGCCAACAAGCCTTTTTGCTAGGTCTTACCAAATCCTAGGAAAAACTCCTGACAGATCACATGGACATGAATACCATCATCTGAAGAAAACCAGGAGCATATCTCAGGAGTTGGAAGTCTGGGGTAGAAAGCCAAATGAAGGTACAACACGATTGGGCCAGCTGGAACTGTGAATCCAATGTAACAGCAATGATAATTTTCCATGATGATAAATGCAAAGACTTCCACAAACAAAGGTAGGGGTGAGGTTGCTTTGCTCTCTGTCAATCAAATCAAACCTGGGAAAGGACAGTAACAACTGAAGAAGAGGTGGGCCAGGAAGGTGATTCCTGAGGGGATGGCTGGAAGCACTGAACATGATCTGGAAAAGGGAACTATAACTGTCATTCAGGCATGGTAAGGCCTCTTAGATGGGGAGGGATCAGGTTTACCTCACATAGTTCAGAGGACTAAACTAAAATCAATACATGGATGTTGTCAGGAGGTAGATTTGGCATGGTATAAAAAGAGTTTCTGAGTTGGAGAGATGTTGGTCAAAGGATAACTAAATAAAACTAAAGAAACAAAGAACTTGTGAAGAATTATAACTAAGGGAAATGAAACTCCCTTTAGGGTGTAGAGCTCCTCCATGCTGGAGAATTCAGCACAGGTTTAAGTAGGTATTGGAAATTTCTTTTTTGTAGTAGTAGAGGTTGAAGCCAGGGGAGAGTTTACCACTAAGCTATACTCCCAACATTTTTTATTTTTTAATTTAAGAAAAAGTCTCCCTAAGTTGCACAAGCTGGCCTCAAACTTTTGATACTCCTGCCTTGGTCTCTCATGTAGCTGGGATTACAGGTGTGTGCCATACCTTTGGCTTGCAGGAAATATTGTATTTTACTTTTATTTTTGGTACCAAGGATTGAACCCAGGAGTACTCAACCACTGAGTCACATCCCCAGCAGAAGCAAATACAGATTTTGTAGAAATGAAAAATTGGAGAACACTCTTAAAGAATGAAGAACACAAAATTATGAATGAAAATCAGATTTAGAGGCTTGGAAGGCACTTTTATAAGCAGTTCTCAAAACCGAATCTTCATTAGCTTCCCAGTAAATTCACATCAAGAGAGTCAGTTGCTAGCAAACAACTGTGAGATCTGAATTTTTTTTTTTTTTTTTTGAACCATGGATTGAACTCAGGGGCACTTAATTGCTATACCACATCCCCAGCCCCATTTTGCATTTTATTTAGAGTCAGGGTCTCACTGAGTTGCTTAGAGCCTTGCTAAGTTGCTGAGGCTGGCTTAGAACTCTCAATCCTCCTGCCTCAGCCCCTGGAGCTGCTGGGATTACAGGAGAGCTCCATTCTGCCCAGCAAGATCTGAATTTTTTTTTTAAGAAATTTTTTATTTATTTTGGTACTGAAAGTGAACCCGGGTATGCGTTACCACTGAGCTACATCCCCAGCCCTTTTTAAAAAAATGTTTTGAGACAGCATATTACTAAATTGCTGAGGGCCTCACTAAATTGCTAAAGCTGGCCTCAAATTGGCAATCCCTCTGCCTCAGCTACTGGGATTTCAGGCTTGTACCACCTCACCCAGCCTTAATTTGCTTTTCAAATAATGAATAATTCTCCTTAATTTAAAAACAATTGTTCTGTTATCTATAAGGCAGCATAGAGGTGGTAGGAAGAGAGCAACTGAAGTTAGACCTGCCAGGTTCCTATTCTGTCTCAGGTTTTGCATAGCTGGGTCACTTTGGGAAATCACTTAACCTTGATAAGTCTCAATTCCTTCAACTGTAAAACTGAGATGATGATCTCTATCTGAAATATTCAGGAGGGATGAAATAAAATTCTACACGTACAAACAGGAGTTTTATAATTAATATAGCTAAATTGAAGAAGATTTGGGTAGTCATAAAGAAAATGTTTTTCAAAGCGCCATTTGGAGTTATCATCTGTCACCATGAAGATAAGAAAGAATGACATTGTTCTTCATCTTCCAATGTGATGCATAAGAGAAGAGTTCGTGAAATATCACCAGATTCTAAACTATTCATGTTAGGCTTGTTTTGGCCAACTCGAGTGTGGGGACAGAGTGGAAAATTCACTCACAGCTCTTTGATACGTCACTTTGTATTCCTTATCCCCTCTTCTCTCTTACTTTCTATTTTCTTCTCCTTTTTTTCCAGAATGAGGGGCTGAATTCAAGACCTCACACATGCTAGGCAAGCACTTTACCCCTGAACTATATCCCTAGCCCTTTTTATATTTTATTCTGGGATAGGGTTTTTTTAAATTGCCAGACTGTTCTCAAACTTCTGGTCTTCCTGCTTCAGCCTTCCAAGTGGCTGGGATTACAGTTGTGTACCACTGCGTCTGTCCGTGACTGTCTTGTCTTCACTGTTTCAAAGTTTGGAGTCAAAAACCATGGGCTGGAGTATGTCTTATCATTTCATTCCTAAGAAGCAGGTGGCCAAGTTCAAATGTACATAGTTCATATTATACATTATACACTGAAGGGGGGTATCAGCTTAACAGGTGTCCCTGTATATTGCCCAGCTCTAGAATACCATCTAGAAGATTCTTCTACTCAAAGTGAGGCCCTCTGTCCTGCAGCAGTGGCATCATCTGAGAGTTTTAGAAATGCAGGGTCTCAGGTCCACCATGTATCTGAACAAGATCTCCAGGTGATCTGATGCTCAGCCAAGTTTGAGAAGGGCTGGTCTAGATTAAAATTTTAATAACTTTCCCCCTGGCACTGTGCAGTTCTGAGGACCCTTCCTTTGGCCTCTTGGGATTCATTTACTTTTATGAAATAAAAGCTGTAAGAAGGAGCGAGGGCAGCAGAGTGCAGTGACAAGCATGCCTATAATCCTAGTGACTGTGGAAGTTGAGGCGGGAGGATTGCAAGTTTGAAGCCAGCCTCAGCAATGTAGTGAGACCCTCAGCAACTTAGTGTGATCCTGTTTTAAAAAATTAATTAATTAGTTAATTAATTAATAATAAACAAAAAGACTGGGGATGTAGCTCAGTGGTAAAGTATATCAGAAGTTAATCCCTAGTACCAAAAAAAAAAAAAAAAAAAAAAAAGAGAGAGAGAGAGAGAGAGAGAGAGAGAGAATAAAAAAAGAAAAGAAGGAGCAAGGGACTTTCCTACTGTTCCTACTGTAACAGTGGTCTACTTTGTGCTTTGAATATAACCCTTGCTGCTCTACCACTGCAGCTTATTTTTAAAATAAATAAGCTGGACACGTTCCATTCTCTTCCTCTCTCCCTGCTCCTCCCTAACCTCTCCTCCTCCCTAATTTCAGGGGAAACAGGATTACCTTTTTTCCCATCCTAGAAAGAGATATCTGTCTTTGAGTACACACGCACCATAGGAAGGAAGTAATCTAGACTTTGGAGGTGGTACCAGAAGATCTCAGAAATTACTGTCTTCCAAATTAACAAGTGAATGACAACTCCAACAGAGAACAAGTGGAATGTAACCTTTGAATCACCTCTTTAAAAGTCCCATTCCTGCTGATGGGCAGAATCACAGCCTTTGGGACAGGAGTCCTCTGTGTTTCTCCTTTGCTAGCAAAGCAATCAACCTTCGTTTTCCTTTTTCTCAAAACCACGACCTCATTATTGGATTGGCATTGGGGATGAGGACCCAGCTTTTGGCAACACTAGGCTGAAGGCCCAGTTCACCTGATTCTCCCTGACCTTTCATTGTTTGGTCTTTCTTCCTTTCATGCAACTTGGGATACAAGAGATCAGATTTGAGGTGGCAAGTGATACCTGGCAGAAGGTCTAGCTGTCTTTCTCTGAACATTTCCTTCTAAAAAGTGGGAGAGGAAAGATGGGGATAGAGGATGGATCCTACTCCATACAGGCTCAATCTCTTGGCATCACCTCTCTCTATTTTTCTCTCTTCTCTCTTCTCACCTCCACCTCTTCCCCCAACCCTAGCCCGGGGGCAAATTCATCAGGGATGACACCTAAGGCACCAGAAACACTTAGGCTGCAGGGTCTCACAGGCCGGGGCTTGGTCCTTTCATCTTTTTCTAGCATCAGTATATACTGGATTCACTTCCCCAAACTTTGGCTGTGGCATTGAGGAAAAGGGGAAAGCAGAGAAACCTACTTGGCGTGTATTATCTTTAAGCCTCTATCTTGAAGAAAAAGAGTCTTCTATCTGCCCCTGTGCTGTTTCCCAGGGATGCACTGGCATTTGGCTTTCCACTTAGTTCAGAGGAAGGTGCATGTGCTGGCATTGACTGCACTCGTGATAGTAAAAAGTACTTCTTTAGCATTTACTATGCTTTATATATGTTATGCTTTTATATATGTTAACTCATGTGATCCTCTGGTCACCCTGTAAGGTAGATATAGTTGTTCCCATTTTACAGACATGGAGTAGGAGGCACTCAGAAGCTTAGTAATTTGCAAGCTCACCCAGAAAATAAGTGGCAGAGTTGGGGTTTGAGTCAGGGAACCTCATGCCAGAGAACTCACTCTTAACCTACCTCTGATCCTTTTTTTTCAGGAACTTGTAGGGAGCTGTCTGGTTAGGGTGTTCTGGATCCTCCAGCTCGTTGCCATCCTAATCGCATTACCATTCCCTACAGAGCTCCTTTGTGAAAGCCCAGCAACAGATTTTAAATCATGAAAATTATGTATGACTTCAGTGAATGTGGTTGTTTGTTTAGTAGATGGATCAGATTATAAATAAGAGAAGGAAGCATATCACTGGGTCAGAAAGCCTTCCCAGGGCATATGTACTTAAAAAACAAAACAAAGAAGATAAAACAAACAAAAACTATAAAGTCCACATGAGCTAATCAGGGCTGTCCAACCAAAGAGAGACAAAGAGTTACTCATTTGCTGAAGCAAATCTTCTAAGGGTAAGATTTTCGAAACGGAACCAATTAAATTTGTTTCCTGTTCTCAACCACAGGTCCTTGCTTAGAGTAAGGAAGCATGCTGTGTACAAAGTACTTTCACAGATGTTTAAGCCCTGATCTTTACAGCACCCCAAAGAGGCTGAGTATCTTGCCTAAAATAACATACAAGCAAAGTGGCAGAGTTTAGACTGCGGTCTGCCTCCCAAGGTAGAGAACAGAACACCATAGCTTCTCCATCTGCTCTCTGCTGCTTAGTGATAAAAGAGTGGTGGGAAGAGGCATGAGAGTATCAGACCTTAGATGTGGTCACACGAAATAACAGCTAGCAAGTATCAAGGGCTTCACCATACACCAGATGCTGACAGAAGAACATCACAGTGTGTCATTTGTTTAATCCCTCCAAGAAGTCCATGGAAAAATGCAATATGATCCCAATTCACAGATGAAGAAACTGAGGTATGTAAAAAATTAAATAACTTGCCCAGACTCACCCTTGTAACAAATGGCAGAGATTGGATGCAACCAGGACATGTGGTTCTAGAGCTGTCCTCTTATTTGCCAAGCTTTCCTGCCGCAGCTGAAGAATTCAGGTCCAATTGTTTGACAGAGAAACCAATGGCGTCGGTCTTGGGTTGGATAAGGGAGAGTACCTTGTGGGAAGAAGAAATATGACTACTGAATTCTCATGTTAAATAATCATTTGAAAGTAAACGGAATGTTCATCTGGGCATCAGCAAAGATTATTAATGATTAATAAATCATAGCACTTAAAATATTTTAAATATTTGATATTTGTTTGTTTATTTTTGAAACAAGGTCTTGCTAAATTGCCAGAGTGGCCCCACCCTCTCAATCTTCCTCAGTAGCTAGGATTCCAGGTGAGTGCCACTTCACCAGGAATGACTTAATTTCTAGTGAAATGGCCTTTGTTGTTTTATGAACCCTTATTAAGAAGGGTCTGTCTCCGTTCTTAACTTCATAAGGAATTTTAATAAGGTGTTTTCTTCTTAAAAATCGAGGTTAACCTGGGCAATTTAATGAGACCCTGTCTAAAAATAAAATAAAAAGGACTGGGGATGTAGCTCTGTGGTAAAGCATTCCGGGGTTCAATTCCTACAAAACAAAACAAAACCAAAAAACAAACAAACAAAAACCCCCAAACCAAAACAAACTGAAAAGCATTAATTAATTAAAATGTAACAACTTACATAACCTGAATCCCTTCTCTGTGTGCAGGGCTACCTCAGGTAACGTGGGGACTCCAAAGATGAGCACAACCTGCCCTGCCTTCAAGCAGCATGTGGGGGAGCTGGAGAAACAACAAGGCCTCATCACAAGAAAAGTGACAAACCCGAAGGGCTTAAATATCGAGTTCAGTGCAATCATTGAAGAGATGTCACAGGCAGCAAGTGATTAACAGCTAAATGAATTCTATAGTCAGGATCTATGATAGGAGTTCAAGGCAAGGTGCGACTGCCTTCACGATGGGACTGTGAAGAGAAAGTTTGTCAAGGGAAAGGAGTTTGAATGGAATCTTTGAAGGATGCTGAAAATGTGAATCGCTGTAGGGCTGCAGGGGAGGGGATGGGGCGTCCCAGACAGAAAGAACAGTATGAGCATAGGTGTAGAGGCGAGAACATTCTAGAAGAACACATTTTATGGGGGACAGCAAGCAGGATGCTGACTGTACTTGGCATGATTCCAGTGCCAGTCCCTCCCCTCTTAGCTGTGCAAAACAGCTGGTGAGCTGTCCCATTTTGGCCAAACTCTGTCTACCCATTTGGTCCTGCCTGCCTTCCCTTGGTCACATAAACATACACAGGATGAGCAACTCCTTCATCAAGTCCTGTGCTCTGCTGTTGTTTCTCCTGTGGATAGCTTCAGAAGTATAGCCAATCCACACGGGCTGTTGGGAATATGTTTTCTGGAAAGCCAGCCAATGTCACATTTTCCATCCCTGTCTCTGTCCTTGGAGATTCTCTGAAAAGTAAGCTCCTAGCTGGGTATGGTAGGGCATACCTGTAATTCCAGTGAATGGGAGGTTGAGGCAGGAGGATTGCAAGGTTGAGGACAGCCTTAGCAATTTAGTGAGACCCTCAGCAACATAATGAGACCCTGTCTCAAAATAAAAATAAAAAGGACTGGGGATGCACTCAGTGGTAAATCATCCTTGGGTTTAATCCCCAGTATTAAAACCAAAACAACAACAAGAAAACAAACAAAACAAAACAAAAAGTTAAGTTCCTCTGATCATCCACCCCTCCTGCCTCTGTGTCCCATACAGCTCCAGATTTTTTCATTTCTTTTCTTTTTTTTTAAAGACAGGGCATCTCTGTGTTGCCCAGGCTGTTCTGGAACTCAAGAACTCAGGCAGTAATGTTGCATCAGCCTCCCATGTAGCTGGGACAGTGGGTACATAGTCCCTTCCGGGGTTTCCGATCATTGACCTAGACCCACTTGTCCACCAACATCTCCCAGAAGACCCACTGGAATGCCCTGTGTGAAAGCAACCCCCATCGTGCACTCTCCCTCCCCACACCTTCCTTCAACAGAAGGGAACCTTGCAGGCAGTTCCCTCACAGTCCGGTTCCTTCTCACAGCCCACTGCCAATGTCTTCATGCAAAAAAAAAAAAAATATATATATATATATATATATATGCCTACTGTGGATACAACAGCAAGCAGAGTGACTAAAAATTCTGCCTTCTTGTAGTTTATATCCTTGGAGAAATTTGCTTGGGAAAAACACCAAAGTAAATATATATCAAGTCTGTTGGTGATGGTGACAGCTATGGAAGGAAACTAAACAAGAGATGTAGGATAGGAGTCCTGTGGGACTGGGCATAAGCGGAGAGCAGGAAGGTAATTGTGAGGTAGCAGTTGATCTCAAGAGGATGAAGTAGTGGGCCTATGGATGAGCAAGTGCAAAGGCCCTGAGATGGGGACACGATGTGTGAGGTGTGCAAATACCTTATGTGGCCACAGCAGGGTGGGTGGGTAGTGAAGTGACAAATCGGAAAGGTGGGCAGCCTAGGTAGTGAAGGCCATGGTGAAGATATTTCCTGAGTGGGAAGTGGGAAGCCATGGGAGGCTTATAGTAGAGGAGTGTTGTACAATGTGAAATATATTTTGTCTTTGCCTTCGGTTTCTGTCACACAGTTCCTAAAACCCTTGGAATTTCCTGAGTGACAGAAATGCCTTTGTTATTTCTAAGGAGCTCCTTTTGATGGCTCCCACATTTATGCCAGTGAATGAGATGACTTAAGTTGAGTCCTTGCCTCAGGATGAGGCCAGTCAACAGAATAGACCAACTGGTTAGAGGATTAGAGGGTTGGAAGTTTCAGTCCCATGTACCAACCTAGGAATGGTATGTGGGTTGGGGAGGGGGGTTGCTGGACATTAAGCTCTATAAGATCTCTAGGGGGTGAGGGTGTAGCTCAGAGGTCAAGGGCCTACCTAGCATATATCCCTAGCACCACAAACAAAACAAAAGTACTGGGAACTGAACTCAGGGATGCTTTATCACTGAACTGCATCCCTAGCCCCGAGTTTTTTAAAACAAAATTGCTTTTTCTTATTTTGAGACAGGGTCTTTGAAAATTGCTTAGGTCTCATTGAATTGCTGAGGTTGACCTTGAACTTTTGATCCTTCTGCTTCAGCCTCCAGAGTTGCTAGAATTACAGACATGTGCCATGGTACCTAAAAAGTTCTCTTGAATAACAAGATTCGATGAGTTTCCAGGTTGCTGAATACCTGAAGGCTCAAGGGGTAGGGCTGTGCCCAGAAAGAGCATGAACACTTCCAAATACTTTGCTTTGTCCATCTCCCTCATCTGGCTATTTATTAGTGGTAATATCCTTTATAATAAAGCAGTAGATGTTAAGTGTTTCCTGAGTACTGTGATCTATGTTAGCAAATGAATTCAAATCTAGGAAGACTATGGCTAATCAGTTTGTACAGGTGACAACCTATTACCTGTGATTGGCATCTCGAGGATGGGCAGTCCTGTGGGGCTGAGTCCTGAACCTGTGGGGTTTGAAACTATCTCAAGGTAGGAAGTTTCAGAATTGAACTGAATTACAGGTTACTCAGTTGGTGGTTTCTGGAGTATTGCTGCCGAGTCGTGTAGAACCCCATATATCTGGTCGTTGTTCTGTGTTGATTGCGAGGATAGAGAGAGAGAAAAAAAACGTTTTTCCTTTACAAGAAGTAACATGAATCTGGATACAGTGACCCACACTTGTAATCCCAGTGACTCGGGAGATTGAAGCAGGAGAATGGCATGTTTGAGGCCAGCCTCAGCAACTTAGGAAGACCCTAACTCAAGATTGAAAAGGGCTGGGGATTTAGCTTAGCAGTAAAGTGCTGCTGGGTTCAATCCTCAGAACAAAATTAATTAATTGATTTAAATAAACAAACAAACAATAACCCTATTGCTTTTCGGAGAACAGGCAATAGAAGCAGGGAGATGGTTTCAGAATATCCTTCTGTCATCATTTTACAGAAATCCTGCATCCGTATGGTTGTGCCACAGCATGCTCTTCACTTGACCATCACCTTCTGCCTGGTCTTGTCCCCATCATTCACTGAAAGTGTGAGCCCTGTCCCCCCCCCCCAAGATGTACCATCTTCTCTCCAGAATGGAGTCTCTTTCTTCCCCTTAAGACTTGCCACCAACCAGGATTTGGATATACTTGGACACCCTGTTCCATTTGTTGGTGACTCAGTTTGTTGATTTCCACAGTTCCCTTTATATGTTTTTCCCAGTGTACTATTCACTCCCTTTGCTAAGTCAAGACCTTATCATTACTTGGGTTTTGATCTACCTCCAAAATTACAAAATACATTCCATTTTAAAATTCTGCTCTCCTAGGGCTGGGGATGGAGCTCAGTGGTGGAGTATGGAATTAGCACATGGGAAGCTCTGGGTTCCTTAAACCCAGTGTCACAGTAAATAAGTAAATAAGTAAGTAGTAAGTAAGTAAGTAAATAAATAAATAAATAATCCCTCATCTTTCTAGATTTCTTATTTATTTATTAATATTTTAGCTGCTCCCCAATTTTACGGAATATTTCAGATCCTTTGCTATTCACTAGAATAAGTCATCCTTTCCCACTCAATCCTTCTGTAGCCAACATGGCTATTTCAAATATTCATGTCTTTTTGCTTTTTGTTTTTGTGGTTGTGGGGAGTGAGTTTAGGGCCCCATGCCTGCAAGGCAAGGACTCTACCACTGAACTACATCTGCAGCCCTATTTCGAACACTCTTCACTTTTTTTTTTCTTTTGGTACCAAGATTGAACCCAGGGGTGCTTAACCACTGAGCCACATCCCCAGCTTTTTTTCTATTTTGTTTAGAGATAGAGTCTTTCTGAGTTGCTTAGGGTTTTGCAAAGTTGCTGAGCCTGGCTTTGAACTCAAGATCCTCCTGCCTCAGCGTCTCAAACTGCTGGGATTACAGACAGGAGTGCATCTGCACTTGGCGTCACACTTCACATTTTGCAAAGTATACACCCTTTACTTGTCTCCTCACTGACTTTGAAAGTGAAATCCTTCAATGTCTGTCACTCTATCCACCATACTCATCCTTCCTTCTTCCTTCTAGTTCCCCAGAATGAGGCTAAGACCTTCACCTTGCTCAATTTTTTAGCCTCTCTCATATCAGGCACCTTGCACCACAGCTGTCCCTGTTCTGGGGACTCTGACTTCTTCCTTCAACACTTAGACTGGCTCACATCTCTTATCTTAGAAAAACACACACATAAACAACCCTGAAAACTCTTCAAACAGCAGCCCTTCCACCTCTTGCTTTATCTTTCTCTCCCTTTTCACAGTTAAGCTTACTGGAAAAAGTTCCCTTTGTGTCCACTTCCTCACCTCCTATTCAACTTTGCGCCCACTGAAACTGCTCTCCACCAGCCTCCCTCTGCCAGCTCCATCTCTCTGCACTCAGCATTGCTGAAGAGGCCACAGACAGGGCAGCTCATGCCTGGGACACCCTTTCTCCACAGTGGGAGACTAACTTCTGTCCATCAGACACACTCAGTGCCTCAGAAACCATTTCTAACATATCTCACCCTCCTAATCACTAGGTAGGATGCCCCCTGGGCCAGCCCAGCACCTCATGCTTAATCCTTATTTACCTTTGTCATGTTTTGTGGACATTTCTTCTGAACTTGTAAGCCTCTACTGCTAGACCATAAGCTACTTGTGATCAAGGTCTGTGTCACAATTCCTTGTATATGCCCAGAGTATTGGCTTGGTATTGCTCCTATAAATTACAGATAAAACTATATTATTATATATCAATAGTAGTCTATAGACTTTGGGTTTTCATCTCTGAACATTAATGAGTAATTTGAAGTTTTCAACCAAAGGGTGACTTAACAAAAAGGATACTTATGTAATATGCTCTTTCACTTCCTGGGTCTGTTTGCCTCTTAGTCTGCTTTGTGTTGCTTTATATAACAATATGCCAGAGGATGAGTCATTTATAAAGAAAAAAATTATTTCTCATAGTTCTGGAGGCAGGAAAGTCTGACATAAGGTATGGTGTCTCCTGAGGGCCTTCTTACCCTAGAATCCTAAGGCAGAAGGTGAGAGGACAAGAACAAGAGACTAAGAGGGGGCCAGACACACTTTGATAATAAGCCCAATCTCTTGATGACTGCTCCACTTTTCTTACCAATGACACTAATTCATTCTGAGGGAAGAACCCTTACCTCCTGTTATGCCCCACTTCCCAGAACTGCTGCATTGGAGATTAAGTTTCCAATGTATGAATCTTGGGGCACACATTCAAACCAGAGTAGCATTTATAAACCATCTAATTTCATTGAACTTTATGATGCCCCTATATACTGTGTGCAGAATTGTACTCACCCTCAAAGATTCATTCTGTTTTCTAAGAAAGGGTATATAGGGAGATGAGAAGGAGCAATGTTGGGTGTTTTGTTTTGGAAAGAGTGTGGGACAATAGGTGAAATCGTCTCTTGGGCAGGTCAGTGGCCAGGTCTGATGCTTGGGAGATATCTGAGATAGGGACATAAACTTTGGATTCATCCGGATATACACGGTAGCCAGGTGCTATGATGCATGCCTGTAATCCCAGAAACTCAGGAGGCTGAGGCAGGAGGATTTCAATTTAGCGAGACCCTCAGCAACTTAGCAAGACCCTTACCCAAAATAGAAAATAAAAAGGTTGTAGCTTAGTGTAGAGCTCTCCAGACCCTCACCCCGAGTTAAATCCTCAGGAGTGAAAAAAAAAAAAAAAAAGGGAGGTTGACCTGTGTGAGCTCACCAAGGGAGAGCATGGAGAGAGAGGAGTGGAGGACTGTCATGTGGAGCCCTTAGGGACACAGGGAGGATGGGCAGAGGAAGATGACTGGGCACAGAAAGGAAAGTAGAGAGGAAGGCTGAAGCCGAGGGAAGGAACCCAGGAACAGCATATGATAACCATGGTTCACACCTTGACCTTTGTGCAAGCCCCCAGCCTGTCATTCATTCCCTTCGGGCCCTGGGGAAAAGGCCACAGAACTCTACTGCAGGCATGGCACTGTGCAAATGTGTGCAATCTAATTTTAATTAGTTTCTCACCACTGGGTAGAAAAAGTTTAACAAATGCCAAATGTCTTCTTTGATATAAGGAGAGTAACTAAGAACAGAGTAGGGAGGAAGAGCATGAGAAGAAGATTAACATTAAACAGGGATGAGAGGTGGGAGGGAAAGGGAGAGAGAAGGGAAATTGCATGGAAATGCAAGGAGACCCTCAGGGGTATACAAAATTACATACAAAAGGAAGTGAGGGGAAAGGGAAATAAAAAAAAAAACAAGAGGGAGAAATGAATTACAGTAGATGGGGTAGAGAGAGAAGAGGGGAGGGGAGGGGAGGGAAGGGGGGATAGTAGAGGATAGGAAAGGCAGCAGAATACAACAGACACTAGTATAGCAATATGTAAATCAGTGGATGTGTAACCAATGTGATTCTGCAATCTGTATACAGGGTAAAAATGGGAGCTCATAACCCACTTGAATCAAAGTGTGAAATATGATATTTCAAGAACTATGTAATGTTTTGAACAACCAACAATAAAAATTTAAATAAATAAATAAATAAAAAAAAGAAAAAGAAAAAAAAAGAAAAAGTTTACTTTTGACCAATTCCTACCACATTAACCCTAATAGTATCCTAATTCTCCATTCTGCCAAACACTCGACTCTTTCTCTGCTTTCTCTCTGTCTGTCTCTCTTTTGGTACACAGCTTTATGGAGATGGCTCATATGACATACAATTCACTCCAAGTTCAATTATTCTCACTGTATTGGGAGCTATGAAGTCATCACCACAATCCATTTTATTTAGTTATTTATTTTTAATATTTATTTTTAGTTGTACATGGACACAGTAGCTTTATTTATTTATTTATTTTTTATGTGGTGCCAAGGATCAAACCTAGTGCCTCACGCATGTTAGACAAGCACCACACCACTGAGCGGCAACCCCAGCCCACCACAATCCATTTTAAAACATCTTCATGACACCAGAAAGAAACTCTGCGGCCTTTAGCCATCACCCCAACCCAGCACAACCACTATATCCTTCCTTTCTTCCATCTTTTGTGATACTAGGGAGATTGAATCCAGGGGTGCTTCATCTATATCCTCAGCATTTTTGATTTTTAATTTTGAGACAGGGTCTCTGTAAATTGCCCAGGCTGGCCTTGAGCCTTGGATCTTCCTGCCTCAGCCTCCTGAGTCACTGGGATTAGAGGGGTGCACCACTGTGCCTGGTACTTCATTGCTTTTCTATGAATAAATATATCTTAACAATATCCCATTGTTAAGATAGCATGTTTTGTCTATCCGTTGATCAGTTGACAGACATTTGGATTGTTTCCACCTTTGAGTTACTATGAATAATGATGCTATGAATATTTGTGTGCAAGTGTTTGTGTGGACGTATGTTTTATTATTCTTGGGTATATACCTAGAAGTGGGATTGT
Source organism: Callospermophilus lateralis (assembly GCF_048772815.1). Classification (NCBI taxonomy): domain Eukaryota; kingdom Metazoa; phylum Chordata; class Mammalia; order Rodentia; family Sciuridae; genus Callospermophilus; species Callospermophilus lateralis. The sequence continues at coordinate 78,780,571 of NC_135305.1, read as the reverse complement.
TGAGTCATCTTGAAAGTCTTTGTTCAGTCATTTGAGGAGCTAACTGACAGTTTGTTTTCCAAAGCGGCTGCCTCATCTTCGAGTCTTACCAGAGTAGAAGGGTTCCGATTTCTGCACAGCCTCTCCATCACCTGTTTTCTGTCTTTGACTTTAACATCCTAGGAAGTGTAAGTAGTTCTCTGGGTTGAGTGTGTCACATATAGAAATTATTTCATATATAGAAATTGAATCTCCATTTTGAGGTATTAAGAGGATGAAAACGTAATCCAACTATGATGTTTAGAGGTGGAACTTTGGGGAAGGTTTTTAGGATTCAATAAGGTCATCAGGTTGGAGTTGCCATGATTGGAATACTGATAGCTATAAAAGAAGAGAAAGACCAGAGAATCCAGGCACACATGGATTTGCCATCTGATGTTCTGTGCTGCCTTGGGATTCTGTCAGTAAGAGGGTCATCACCAGATACAGGTCCTTGAACCTCCAGAACAGTGAGCTAAATAAACTCTTCTTTAAAAAGTAGTTCATCCTCAGGAATTTTGTTATAGTAAGACAAAGCTTACTAACACAAGTGAGTACTATCTCATGTGGTTTTGATATGTTTTGTTTTTTGACTAGTGATATTTAGCATGTTTTCATGTGCTTCTTGGCTGTTTTTATATCTTTTTTTGGATAAATGTCTTTTGAGATTCTTTTTGCCCAATTTTTGGGGGGGGGCGGGGGCACCTGTGATTTAACTCAGGGGCACTCAACTACGGAGCCATATCCCCAACACTATTTTTCATATTTTATTTAGAGACAGGGTCTCACTGAGTTGCTTAGTGCCTCACTTTTTGCTGAGGCTGGCTTTGAACTCACAATCCTCCTGTCTCAGCCTCCCAAAGCACTGGGATTACAGGCGTGCGCCCATGCTCAGTTTGCCCAATTTTTAATTGTCTGTTTATTATTAAATCATTAAACTTATTTACATATCCCAGATGCAAGTCTCTTATCAGATAAATGAGTTGCAAATATTTGCTCTTGTTCTGTGAGTTGATTTTTTACTTTCTTGATAATGTCCTTTGAAGCATAGAAGATTTAAAATTTGCCCAATGAAGCTATTATTTACTTCGTTTCCTGTGCTTTGGCATATTTAAGTAATCATTGCTTATTCCAAGGTTAGAAAGATTATTCCTGTGTTTTCTTCAAAGAGTTATTTTACTTTTATTTATTTTGTTTAGTAGTTGGAAGCCCCTGCTCTAAATATTAAAATATGAGGTCGGAGCCCTGGCTTCTCAAATGACCAATTGTCTGATCTTCTACAAATTTTAGTAAACTTTTCTGAGCCTGTTTCTTCTTCTCTGAAGTGGAGTGAGTTAATAACAGCATCTATATCATAGTCATGCTGTAATGCTCTGGTGAGTTAGTGTTTGTCAAAGTGCTTAACCAACATCTGCATGTGTAAGTGCCCTATAAATGAATCGCTCTTAGAGTCTAGCTTCCCAATATTTTCATATCTCAATCTTCAAAATCTGTTTTTAACCTTCACTTTTATGTCAGAGCAAGGGTATATTTAACTTTTGTTATTTATTACAAATAACATATAATTACAATTGCATTGTTTAATGTACATTCTATTATCTAAAGCTGTGAAGAATATTTTCCAAGCCATAACTTCGGGTATTCTCCTGTATTTGTTAAGCAGGATGTTACATTATATTGATTATTTTAGTATTACAATGCAAGCTGTGTTTTTCACGCAATATAATTATGGCAGTTTTACATTGCATTATATAAATCAGAATATATTACAACTATTAATTTGGATAATAACAACAGCCTATTTATATAAAATAGATGAAAAAAGGGAAAAACTCACCAAAACATTGTGTTTATGTGTAATTATATAGTCTATTTATTTATAGAGTAAATGACCAGTCAACAGTATAATCTACACCAAAGCTATGATAATTCTTCATAACTTGATTGGGAGTTATCCAAAGCTCCTTGAGAGTTATTCTGAATAATTGCTCCATTTTCTTCTGATAAATCAATACTGTGAACTATCACCAAGGGGGTTTCTAGAGTCTGGTTGATATATTTCTCTTCCATTCTACTCCTGACTCCTTGTCCCGGAGTTCTTGAACATCAGTAGCATTCCAATCACTCAGAGGGCTTGTTTCATCATGATATATTGAACTTTACCCCCAGAATTTCTACATGAGTGGTCTTGGGGTGGGGACCTGGAAATTTAAGTTCCTAATAAGATCTCAGGAATGGTTGATGCAGCTGGTTGGGATGCACACTTCAAGAACCACTGGTATAGTACATAGTTAATAATCATTGAAGACCCCGAGTCTGCATTTTTAAGTTGACCAGCGTGCAAGGAATTCTACAGGTCTTCTAGACACCATTAGATATATTGAAGCTCCCTAGAGGATCTGTGGAACTCCAGAAGTCTCACAAGTTCTTTGAACTTTTAGATAAAAATGAAAGTATCTGAAAATTTTGGAGGATTGTACTTCTTAAACTTCTGGAAAAGCCAAAGGCCCCTGGAGACTCTACCTTCTCTGGAGTACAGGTCAAATGGTTCTCCTGCAATCTAATCAGGTACTCGGTCCAGTAGATCTTGTTTTGCTTTGCTGTCTCCAGCAGAACAGACCCTGTAAATGGCATCTAGAACCCTACTAGAAGGTGATTGCTATGTAATAAGAGGTTTATTTTATATGCTCCTGAGGGCACAGTTATTTTAATGAGTTTTGTGCTTTCTGGTTGCTTTCATAACATTTTTGTCTGACTAGCAAGTTTTCCTTCCTTTTCTCTTCTTCAGTCATTGGTTTTATTTTTCTGGCCAACAAGGGTAGGCACATGACTAAGGCCTGGGCAGTTTCCTTGGTCTTGCTTGGAGTTGGAGTACAATCCACCCCAAAAATTAGCGGGGCAAGTTTTTTAAGTAGACTCACAAGACGAGAAAGATATAACTCTGAGGCCACCATTAGCCGTTATCTCTGCAAGAAAGACTTATCTTTTTTAGTGTGATGTCAGCATACCTAGAGCTAAGAAGAAAGAAGTTGTTAACATTATTTGAACCTGAATTAAGTCATGTCTGATAACAACAATACCCTCTTGTCTTTCTGAATTAGTTAAGCCAATAAATTCCTGCTGTAAGTAAGCTGGTTTAATTTGGGTTACTGCCATGCTCTATAGTTTGCACCCTTAATAGACTACAGAATAGCATAGAAATAACTTTCTCATACACTGAGAAACCAAAAAACAAACAAACAAACAAATAAACAAAAAAAACTTGTGTGACTTGTGTTATTGTCATATTCACTTTATTGTGGTGATCTAGAACGAAACACGGCGTCTCCCAGGTATACTTGTACCTGGTTTGTCAGTCTTATTAATTTAGTCATTCTAATAGTGTATTAGTGGTAACTCATGGTAGTTTTAATTTGCATATCCTTCTTGACTAATCAGATTAAGCATCTTTTCACATGCTTATTGTTTGCTTCTGTAGCTTTTCTTTTCTTTCTCTCCCCCCCCAACCCCCCACTCCCCGTCCCCCCAGTACTGGGGATTGAAGCCACTGAACTTCATTCTCAGCCTTTTTTATGTTTTATTTCAAGACAGGATCTTGCTAAATTTCCCAGGCTGGCCTTCAACCTGCTATCCTCCTATGTCTGCCTCCCAGTAGCTGGGATTATAGGTATGTGATACCATGCCTGGCAGAAAAGATCATTTAAATACTATATATCAAAAATCCTTATTTGTGATGTCTCAACTGACAATTTTTTGACTTTATGATGGTGTGAAAGTAATACACTTTCAGTAGAAACCTACTTAGAATTTTAAAATTGGGTCTTTTTCAGGAGGGCTAGCAATTATACCCTCTGATCCTTTCTCCAATGTTGGGTAGTAGCAGTGAGCTGCAGCTCCCAGTCAGCCAGTGGATCACAAGGGTGACAATTGACACTCTGCAGTGTGCTGTGTTGCTGAGCTCTGATGTTCAGTGAGTTAGGCATATTAAATGTATTTTTAACTTAGGACATCTTCAAATTATGCCATTTTTATCTGGATATAGCCTCACAGTTAATAAGGCATAGCTGTAGATTCCCTATCACATCACTCATTTAAAATACACGAACATTTCTTTCAGCAGTCAGAAATTTTACATTGTTCCTTATTCTCTTTGAACTCATATTTTCATTTTACTTCCCCTATAGAATTGCTCATGGAAAATGAATTATCATTGACATAACTAATGGCATTTCGTTGCCCAAAAGAATCTAATTGTATCAGTTCACAAATTATTTAAATTCAATATTGCTGTTTCTTTCCATCCAGACTTCTGAGTGTCCCTTTGCATTGGGCTGTGGGCATTTTTCTGGAACGAGCTAAAAGGTAGTTGAGTGGAGAAGAAGTCTAGCGTGTACTTGGAGTTATATATTTATGGGGTTGGCATTCACTTCTGCAATGAGCTAGTGAGAGCTGGCCATCTTGTAGGGATGACACCTACATCACTCTGTCCACTTAGCTGGAGTCTTGAGACTTCGGGGCCAGAAATTGAAGGATGATATGAATGCAGTCACTGGTGCCACAAGCTTGGAGGTGGTCGGGGAGACACAAAGCTGAAGTTAATGGAGACAGAAGCTAGTGCAGGAAACTGTCAGGAAAAAAGATATGGTTTTTATAAATACCTGCCCAAAATAGAAGTACTCACTTCTGAGGAATATTCTTGATAATGCAACATGTAAAATTGTAACAGCAGCATAGAGTTTTCTCTGCTCTTTGAAAGAAGTCACACAAATTAGAATTTCTTTGCTTGTCCTAAACCTCGAGCAACAGTATAGGCAGCTTTTATGTCTGAGTCATGTCACATGTTTTACGCATCCAAACTATAGCGAATCATTTTAAAAGTTGATCAAGCATGTGAGAGGGAATACTGAATCACAATCCTATTGTTTTAGTCAGATCTTTTCACTGCAGTGACTGAAAGACCAAACAAGAACCATTTTAGAGGAGGAAAAGTTTATTTTGGGGGCTCACAGTTTCAGAGCTCTCAGTCCCTAGAAGGTTGGTTCCATACCTGGGGACCTGAGGTGAGGCAGAACATTACGGCAGAAGAGTGGAGGGCAGTGGATCAAGACATCATACCAGGAAGGAGAGAGACAGAGAGAGGAGAGAAGAGAGAAGAGAGAAGAGGTGGGGATGTGGGAGAGAGAGGGAGGAAGAAAGAGACTCCCCTCACCCTGTACAAAATATGCCCCAAAGCCACAGCCCCAAATGACCCACCTCCTCCTGCCATACCCTACCTGCCTTCAGTTCCGACTCAGTTAGTCCCTATTGGGGAATTGATTCACTGATTAGGTCAAGGTTATCATAACCCAATCATTTCACCTCTAAACCTTCTTGCATTGTCTAAACCTTCTTGCTTTGGGGGGATGCATTACATCCAAACCGTAACAACTATTCTTTCTGTAAAAATAATATACTAAAATTATATCACAAGGCTATGAAGGTATACAGGCAAAAACATTAAAAAGGAATAATAGAGTTGTGTCAGGCCCTTAATTAAAATGGTATTCCTAGACTTAGGAAATTTGTGTTATCTTTTATCATAAAATTTGTGATTCTTTGTAATTTCTTTTTAAATTTTGAATACATATTCACATTCATACTTAGACTTTCTTCTTTTTTTCTAGAGCCTTCCCTGCACGCCCTATGGAACCTGTGTGCACTTTCTTTGCTTTGAATCTGTGGGCCTTTGCCTTAGTGCTGCTCTACAGTCAGACTCCTCAATTTGTAAGGGAGGCTCCTGTCCCTCCAAAGCACCCAAAACAGGAAACTCCAAAGCACCCAAAACAGCCTGTTCTAATGCTAGAGGGTTTTTTTCTAAAGGAGATTTGATTAAGTTGAGGAATAAAGCATCCCAGAGCCTTGACTAAGGATGCTTCCAGATAATCATGAGTTTTTCCTCCCAGTTTCTAATTTTGAAAAATTTGAAATGTAAGAGAAAGTTAAATATAGCACAAGGAATGCCCATGTGTCTTTCATCTAGATTTATGAACTGTCAATATTCTATTACATTTGCCTTTTCTTCTTTATAAATAATGTAATGATGATGATAATAGTAAGTGTGTATTATTATTATTGCTGAACCACTTGAGAGTAAGTTGCTGATCCTTTTCCCACACACTTTGGAATCTATTCCCTAGGAACAGATTTTTCTCTTATGTGACCTGATCCCTCTTCTAGGAAGAGCTGGTTGCACAGGTGAGGAGTATACTCAGCTCCCAGTTGTGAGCTCATTCATGTCGGCCAACCTCAGTCTCAGGGAGCTCCTCTTCAGTCTTCCCAGAGCAGCTTCCCTCAGGTAAGCAGACCAGGTGGTGGCAAAAGAGGCAATTACTTGATGCAATTTGGGATGACTGATGAACAATGGTCGCTTCCCTCCCTATCTCAATTCAATTCTTTTCTAAATCTCCAGACTTTTTGTTTTGCCTTCCTCCCTTCCTTTCCTTCTTTTTGTACTAGGGATTGAACCCAGGGATGCTGTACTACTGAGCTATGTCCTCAGTCCTTTTTCAAAAAATACCCTTATTTTATTTATTTTATTTAATGTGGTGCTGAGGATCGAACCCAGTGCCTCACACGGGCTAGGCAAGTGCTCTACCACTGAGCCATGACTCCAGCCCCCTCAGTCCTTTTTAAAATTTTTATTTTAAAACAAAGTCTTGCTAAGTTCCTGAGGCTGGCTTCAAACTTGCAATCCTCTTGCCTCAACCTCCTGAGTTAAACTGAGTACAGGTATGTGCTCCTGTGTCTGGCCAGACTAGTGTTTTTTGTTTGTTTGTTTGTTTGTTTTTATAAAAAGACAGGTGAAACCCAATTCAAGGTACTTAAAAAATTTACTTACAGCTGTCCAATGGCAAAAAAAGAAAAAGAAAAAAAATCTAGACACAGGCTTTTACATCTTCACATAATTAACTCAAAATCGATCATACACCTAAATGTAAAATGCAAAACTATAAAATTCCTAGATTATATGAGACAACCTAGATGAAAGTGGGTATGGCAATGACTTTTTAGAAACAGTGAGGCATGGTCTATGAAAGGATGATTGACTTCATTAAAACCAAACACTTTTTTTGTGAAAGACACTGTCAAGAAAATGAGAAGACAAGTCCCAGATTGGGAAAAAGTATTTGCAAAAGACCTGATTGCTATAGGAAAGAAACTACAGATGATAAATAATCATATGAAAAAATGCTTAACATCATATGTCATTAAGAAATTGCAAATTAAAACAAAAATGAGATACTATACCACTATATACTTCTTAGGATGACCAAAACCCAAAACACTGACACCATCAAATGCTAGTGAGGACTGCGGAGCCACAGGAGCTCTTGTTCATTGATCAGGGGGAATGCAAAATGTACAACCATGTTGGAAGACAGTTCTTTACAAAACTAAACAAATATTTATCATATGATCCAACAATCATGCTTCTTGATATTTACCTGAGAGAATTATGAAATCCTTTTCAAGTGTTTATAGCAACTTTATTCATAATTGCCCCAATTCAGAAGCAACCAAGGTATATCTTTCAATATCTGAATGGATACATTGTGGTACCTTTTGACAATGAAATACTATTCAGCACTAAAAATGAATGAGCTATCAAGCCATGAACAGGCATGGAAAAGTCTTAGAAACATATTACTAAATCAAAGAAGGCAAACTGTAAGATTCCAAGTATTAGACATTCTGGAAAAGATGAAACCATGGAGATAATAAAAAAAAATGCAATTGCCAGGGACTGGGGGGTGGGAGGAATGAACAGGTAAAACACAGAGAATTTTTAGGGCAGTGAAAAATCCATTCTGTATAATACTGTAACGGTGGATATTGTAATGTTGTCATTGTATAGTTGTCAATAATATCCTCCTGTACCCACAGAAGGTACAGTGCCAAGAACAATTTCTAACATAAACTATGGGCTGCAGGTGATGATGGGTCCATGTAGGTCCATCAGTTCTAATATACCACTCTGGCAGGGATGTTGATAGTGAGGGAGGCTGTGCCTATGTGGGGGCAGGAGCTCTATGAGATAGACAGTCTACTCAATTTTGCTGTGAACCTAAATTGCTCAAAAAATAAACTCCATTTAGAACTAATCACAGTTGTAAACTAATAAGAATAAATTATTTATAAACTTTTGTAACTTATCATTATCTTTATGAGCCTTATTTTTGTTATTTAATAAAATTGTTTCACATTCATAATAGCCTGGTTTCTGTTGTTCCATCAAAGCTATGTCTTAATTGTAAGCCATACTCCAGGAGTGGGCAGTTTCTTTTCTTCCTCTTTATGTCTTCTATTTTATAAAAACCTAACTTATAATTACAGGTTGTTGAGAATGGCATTAAGTGTTGTTAGCTCTCTCAGGTAGTTCTGGACATTTGGATCAAACGTGAATTCAGAAATGATGGAGCATTTGTTACAGTAATTACTTTCACCCTTTTATTGTTACCAGAAAGTCAATTACAATTTGGGACATAATCATATAATAATTCCTATTATGCCTCTTGGGAATGCTTTTGCCTTTTAACCTTATATCTTTATGTTTTAGTAGTAGCATTTGAATATTATTTAGAAATAATGTTCTCCTAAGTATGTTGCTTATTACCCCTATGTGAGGAAAAAATCCCAATATGTTAGAAAAGAATCGCCTATGGGGCTGAAGCCATAAAACCACAATTTGTATTTTTAAAAAAATTGGGAAATCTTATCTTTAACATTAAAATTAAGATAACCTAGGCCTGGAGCTGGGCATGGTGGTGCCTATGATCCCAGCCTATAAACCCAGTGGCTCCAGAGGCTGAGGCAGGAGTATAGCAAGTTCAAAGACAGCCTCAGCAATGGTGAGGCACTGAGCAACTCAGCAAGACCCTGTCTCTAAATAAAATACAAAATAGGGCTGGAGATGTGGCTCAGTGGTTGAGTGCCCCTGTGGCGCAGTGGTTGAGTTCAATCCCCGGTACATACCTCCTCTGCAAACACACACACACACACACTCACACACACACACACACACACACACGGCCTGAAGTCAAAATATTGAGCGCATTTCAGAGATCTACCACTTGAACAATGCCTTAAAATAACAGACATGCTTTACTGGCCATGTCATGTCATGAGGAAATGTTATTAGATCATCTCATTTCCTTCCAGAAGTCATTGTTCTTAAATGAGAAAAGCAAAATCTTGAGCTTGCTGCCCATTTCTTTGCAAAACATGCTAAAAAGAGGCTAAACTTTAATCTCATTCACAATTTTCATAGTCTACTATAACTCTGAATTAAGATTTGGAGATACATTTTTCCCTTCCTGCTATTCTTTTTGGAGAAAGCATCTTGGAGATCAGTACTGGAGCAAAACTCCCATTTAGTCACGTACCAGCATCATATCTTGCTGCACATCATGAGGTATTGTCAGTACTGATCCCATCAAATACTTCCCTGTTCACATCATGGTTCAGAAAGAAATTTTTAACTAAATACACAAACAAAATCTCTTCTCCAATAGCGTGGTAAGTCACAAGAGCATTAACTAATTCTGCTTTGCAATAACCATTTCACTTTCTCTCATCTGGAAAAAGATGAACTTGACAAACACACCAGGATGGAGTAAACGTATGCATTCTTCAGGCTTTATAGAAAAGTCGTTGTTCTGTTATATTTCTATTACAGAATTTAAGGAACCTTTATCTTGGTGCCCCAATGGGAAGGTAAAGGTTGTGATTGGTTGTCATCACTGTCAGTCATGTCAGGTGTAAAAGAGGGAGTGAGGTTACTAAATCCAGGGGAAGAAGAGCTAAATGAATCCCTGAGGACTGACCTAGACAATTTTCCCTCTCTCCTTCCCTCCCTCCCTCCCTTCCGTCTCTCTTTCTTTCCTCCCTACCATCTTTATTTCTTCCCTCCCTTCTGTTCTCTTTCCGTCTTTTCCCCTAAGAGAACAACTCTACTGAAACAAATACTAACAATTCATCCAAAGAGACTTTGATATAATAAGAAATATATTTGGTCTTTTCCCCTGGCGTCAACTTGTAAAATTCTTGGAATTTCCTGAGTGGTAGGAGTCTTTTGGTATTCACTAAGAGACCCTCCCTCGCCTCCTTTTTTTTTTTAAATATTTTTTTTAGTTGTTGATGAACCTTTATTTTATTTATTTATATGCAGTGCTGAGAATTGAACCCAGTGCCTAACACATGCTAGTTAAGCGCTCTACCACTGAGCCACAACCCGGCCCTCAGAGACCCTTTTGATCACAGCAGAATTTATGTTAAATGGAATGATTTAGGGAGATATCTCTTGATAGCTTTAGGATGATGCTCTTCCCAACAAAGACCAAGTAAAAGATTAAGCTCTATGAAAAACTCTTGAGCAAAGAGATTTTGAGTTTCTGAATTGGAGAATGCACCCATCTGCTGGGAGATGAGCACACCACAACTCCAGGAAGACAGAAGTGCCCTGCTGGGGACTCTTTCTGAACTTTCCCTCTTACCTCTCCATCTGGCTAGTTATTTGTATCCTTTATAATAAACTCATAAACATAAGAAAACTGGCTTCCTGAGTTCTTTGTGTGAGTCATTCTGACAAATTATTGAATGTGTGGAGGGTGGCCCAGGAATCTCCAATTTATATAGCTGGTCATCAGGGAAAATGGCTGGAAGAGTAGCATGGGTAATCTCTTCCTTGGAGCTGACCTCTGAAGTGAAGGCAGTCTGGTGAGACTGAGACCTCAAACCCATGGAGTTGCTTCTGACCTATGAGATAGTTCAGGTCAGAACTGAATCCAGTTGTTTTATACCCAGTTGGTGTGGGCATAGGTTCAGAGAATTCATTAGTGTAGAAAAAACTGACACATTTGGTGCCTGAAGGGTTGTGTAAATACAGAAACAGAGTCTCTCTTCCTTTAGAGACATGATAATAGACAGTTGAGAGACCAGGGTGCAAGTTATCTGATTGATAATTTGAAATTATATTAAGAGGGAACCAAAGAACACTTTGAAAATTGCTTCTAACAAGGTCTGTCTGTTAAGCTCTGAACCTTACAGTTAGCCATTGACTTATTAGGGCTGGCAAGGAGAAGAGGGGCTAGACTAACTTTGTGTCAAAAAGTCTCCTAGAGAGAACACTAAAATTTTCAATGATCAACAACAACAAAAAAACATCGTTAATCACTTTTCCTTCATATATGTGTCAGACACCTGCCAAGAAATGGTTCACACCATATGGTTTCAAAGCAAAGTGTCTGCTAGGAAGTAGGTTGACACACATCCGTAGTCCAATATCATTGGCTTTCAGTCCTCTTCTGTTACAATTGGCTGCTGTCTGTGCTTGATCAATTGTTATATATTTTGAATACATTTGGGATATAGAACTGGCCACTTGACCAGTTCTCCAAAGGACAGTGATGGTTCTTCAACATCTTAAGCATTCTTAGCTAAAGGATGTTTGCCAAAGCTTGTTTTGTTTTGTGGGCGAGTAAAATACATACTATTAGTTTCTGTGGTTGGTTTCACCAGCTTCTTAGCAACAGTGTGACTTTTGCCTGTTTTTGCTTGAAGTACCCAATGATGAAAGATGTCTCTATTGTTTGGGTTTAAGTGATTCATTTCTACTGAAAAAGAATACATTTGCTTGTTGTAGAAAAACTAAGCCGGTTTACTTCAAGGAAATTGTTTTCTTGAAAATGGAGCAAAAAACATAAATGTCATTCACTATCTGATAAAGTTTCACTTTTTTGACAGGGGACCCCCAAATAAAATGCAATGTTCAGATATTTCTAATGGAGAGTCTTGTGTACTTTCCTTTTTCAGTTCTTTGTGTAAAATCCCTCCACTGTAGATTTTACTGGAAGACTATGTATTTTTTCATTAAATTATTCTGTGTTGTAATGTTTGTTGCCATCTAACTTTTACCCAAGGGACTGAAAGTGTAATTCAGTAGTAGAGTGTGTACTTAGCATTCGTGAAGCTCGGTGTTTAATCTTCAGTACAAAAACACAAACATACACACACATACACACACACACACACACAAAAAGAAAAAAACAAAGCAACCCCACAACATAAAGCAAAACAACCCCCCCCCAAAAAAAATCACTGTTCCATTTTGAATATGGTAGTGTACACCTGTATCACCAAACCCAATCCCAGTGACTCGGGAGCCGACCTAGGAGGATCCCAAGTTTGAGGACAGCCTTAGCAACTTAGTGAGAGCCTAAGCAACTCATCGAGACCCTGTCTCTAAATAAAATATATTAAGAAAAGGACTGGGGATGTGGTGCAGTGGTAGAGTGCCCCTGGGTTCAATTCTTGGTACCAAAATAATAAAAAATAAAAATCTCACTGATTGTTTCCAATTTCACCCATGAGGTCTAATTCCCAAATATCTACCTCAGCCTTTTCTTTGACTCCAGATAACCTATCTTTCTATGCATCTTTTTTTTGGATGTTGTTATGTCCTTTAATCTTAATATGTCAATAATCTCAATATACTCAAAAGATGCTCACTCAGTTTGTTTAGGCAACTATTCAGAAAGGTTGTGAGTCATTAAAAATTCTTGTTTCCTTCATGCCTCACTTCCAATTAACCACCAACCTTGTCAATGTATCTTCTAAACATATTGAACCTGACCTCTTATTCCCATTCAACCTCAAGACTGTATCATTCCCCACCTGTTTCACCAAACTCCCTTTCCTGGTGCTCTCTCTCCTGCCTTTTTCCAATTTATATTCCCTTTTGATTCCAAAGTGATCTTATTTTAAAATGCAAAAATTTTGATGTCTTGGCTAACAAGTTATCCACACTGTTTTTCAGGGTAGATTCTGAAGACTTTAGTACCATGCAAATTTCTTCATGTTCTGGCTCTGGCCCACTCTGTCACTTCCTCTGTACTAACATACGGAACTTTTGACATTTATGTAACTACATCTTGGTATTCCATGCTGTTTTTTTGCACATACTATTCCTACCACCATCCTCTGTGTTTCTCCCAAGTCAGTTCCACTTTCACTGAATACTGATGGAATCTATCCCACAAAACATAGTCAAACTGACACCTCCCAATAGCCTTCCCCAAAGACCTGCGTCCCCACCATTTTTGAGGTAGATGTTCTCCCCGCAACTCAATAACTCTCCACACTACTCCATCATAACTTGATTACTATAGTATCTAAGCTCTTCCTACTCAATTTACCCTTATTTTATTTCTTGATTTTTGTTACTCCAGTTATATTTTAAGTTTATAAAAAGAGAAATTAGTTGATTTATATTTTTTTCTATATTAAATATTTTTGTATTCAATAACTTTTCTGGGAAAAAAAAAGTTAAATAAGAGGATTTAAAATATTTTCCTCTCAACCCAGGAATGTCATACTTAAGGTTTTTGTTTTTGTTAAAATATTTAAATTTTGATTTAAATATAAATATTTTGATTTTGATTTCTTTTTCTTTCCTTGTTAGTTTTTGGTACTGGGAATTGAACTCAGTATGGTTAACCATTGAGTCCTATCCCCAACCCTTTTTTAATATTTTATTTAGATATGGAGGCAGGGGAGGGAGGTGTCTCAATTTCTTAAGGCCTCACTAAGTTGCTGAGGCTGGCTTTGAACAGATCCTCCTGCCTCAGCCTCCAGATCTGCTGGGATTACAGGTGTGTGCCACCACACCCAGCTAAGATTTTGATTTCTTAAAAGGTAATTAAACAGAAATTGTATTTGCCAAATTGTTCTTTGTTGCACTAAATTACTTATTCTGAAATGGAATCAGGCTTCAAAATTAAAATTTTAAACATTCTAATATGTAGTTTCAGGGAGGAAAATTATGAAAAACAAATGGCTATTTCTTATGAGTTGAGGTTTCTCAGAAAGAGGGACAGTTTACTTTGGGCTGTTAGAAAGGATCATCAGATGAACCTACTTCATACGTGTTACTCTTTTTGTTGTTTTGAATATGGTTTGTCCTTTCCCAAACTGATGAGCTGCCAATGGGATCCTGCCAGCAAGAAGGCTATCACCAGGTGTGACTCCTTGGATCAGATTTTTGGATCAGAGACCAGAATCATGAGTCAACTGCCCACCCACCCCAGTTGGAACTGAATTCAGAGAAGATTAACTACTGAAGCTTTATATCCCCAGTCCTTTTCATTTTGAGACAGGGTCTTGCTAAGTTGCTAAAATTGTCCTTGAGCTTATGATCCTTCTGCATCAGCCACCAGAGCCGCTGGGATTACAGGTGTGCCCCTCTACAGTCTGCTTTTTTTTTTTTTTTTTTAATAGTCAAACTACTCAGACTTTAACATCCTTATATAAATTGTAAATTTCATTGGCCATAGCTTTCAGTATTCCCAAAATTTATTTAATTGCCAAACACTTAGGGAAATGTTATGTATATTTAAATGTAATTTTTTTTTTCTGGTACTGGGGATTGAACTCAGGGGCCCTCAACCACTGAGCCACATCCCCAGCCCTATTTTGTATTTTATTTAGAGACAGGGTCTTGCTGAGTTGCTCAGCACCTTGTCATTGCTAAGGCTGGCTTTGACTCTTCATCTTCCTGCCTTAGCCTCCAGAGCCGCTGGGAATATAGGTGTGCACCACTGTGCCCAGCTTTAAATGGATTTTTTTTTTTTTAAGTTGTTTGGTACCTGGTTTTGTCAACTTTTTTTGCTGCTGAGACCAAAAGCTCAAAAAAGAAAAATTAAGAGAAGGAAATCTTTATGTTGGCTTTTGGCTTCAGTAGTTCAGTCCATGCATGGTCAGCCAACTCTCCAGCTCTGGGCCTCAGGTGAGGCAGAACATCATGGCAAAAGGGTGTGGCAAAGGAAGGAAGCACAGGACATGTCAACAAGGAAGCAGAAAGAGAGAGAACTCTGCTCATTAGAGCAAAATATAAACCCCAAAGGCCCACTGCCAGTGACCTACTTCCTCCTGCCACACCTTACCACCTGGATAACCCATCAGTGAATTAATTCAATGATAAGGTTACAACTCTTACAAGTTAATCATTTCACTTCTGAAAATTCTTGCATTTTCTCACAGACAAGCTTTACAAGGACACCTCATATTAGAACCATAACAGTACCCCTTGTGTGTCAGGCTGTACGCTAGATCTTGGAGCTTCTGGTGGAATAAAATAGGCATGGTTCTTGCTCTAATGGAGCAAACACATATTTTAAAAATATAATCTGTTTCTTTAAAAAAAAGCTATAGGATAGTTATTCAAAGCATTGATAGATTAATTGCCATAGAAATTAAAACATTTAAACACTTGTATAAAATGAATATAATAAAACAATGGGGAAACACATTGTATCAAATATAAATACCAATATGTTAATAAAATATATAAAAATTGATTTGAATTTTCTAGATGAATATCAAACAAAGGCTTCAAACAGATAAGTCACATGTAGGTTATGTATCTACATATGTAAGTGTACTTAAATTTTGCTTAGGCAAAATTTAGTAACAAAATGTACTAAAAATATTTGTTGTCCTTAGTGAGTTAATGTTTTAGTACCATTTAACATCTATGAATTTACCATTATTGAAGAATATACAACCCAAACCAATAAATACAATATTGATACAATTGTGATCAAATAAACTTTTTGGAAATGATTAAGGCAATACCTATCAATAGCCAAAACTAAGACCATTTGCTCACAGAGAAACATTACCACTGGGAATTTTTTCTAAGGAAATAATCAAATGGAACAAGAGAAGTACATTCTGGAACAAATGAAAGTTCAATGTAATTTTATTTACAATAAAAAAATTGAAAACCAAGTTAATTATCACCACAGGCAATGGCAAATTATTGTTATGCTAATTTGATGAATGATTATTTTTATTATGAATCTAACCTAGACAGCTTAGAGTTTCTGAAAATAATGATAAAAATGAAGTTAATTAGATGCTCCAGTATATTTACAAAATCTCACATTTATTAATACTTTATACTTATGTGAAAAAGACTATTATTAGATGATTAATTTGAGTGGGCCATGTCTGGCCTTAGGGGTTATTGGACAGGTGAACTAGCTGCTCTCATACTGTGACCTAAATATAATTTTAATAAATGAACATGGAAGGGTTGTGGGTGTAGCTCAGTGGTAGAGTGCTTGCTTAGCATGTGCAAGGACCTGGTTTTAACCCCTGGCACAACAAAGAAATAAAAGTAAGTAAAAAATAAATAAGCATGGAAACAATATTTTCCTGTGTTGGAGTATATCCCTAACGCAATTTATAAACATTTACATATATCTACATAACCCACATGTAACCAAATATGTAACTGTTAATATGGCTATCAAATAGTGTTCAAGGAGACAGATTATGAATAAAATATGAAGGGTTTTATACTCATGAAGGGTGTTATAACTGAAGGCAGTTAGCTGGATTCCATGTGGTTTGTGCAGAATTTCCTCAATCTAAATCAGAATTTAGATTACAACAAAAATTGAAAGCAAAATTTGCATAAACGTGAAATTTGAAATATACCTAAAGAATGTGTTTTACAGTCACGCCCACGGAGCTCTGGGGAGAGATTTTTGAGGTTTCCCAGCAAGAGAGGGGAAAGGGAAAAAACAAAAAAACAAGGGAGAGAAATGAATTACAGTAGATGGGGTAGAGAGAGAAGATGGGAGGGGAAGGGAGGGGAGGGGGCATAGTAGAGGATAGGAAAGGCAGCAGAATACAACAGACACTAGTATGGTAGTATGTAAAAAAGTGGATGTGTAACCAATGTGAATCTGCAATATGTATATGGGGTAAAAATGGGAGTTCATAACCCACTTGAATCAAATGTGTGAAATATGATATGTCAAGAGCTATGTAATGTTTTGAACAACTAATAATAATAATAATAAAAGAATGTGTTTTAGCGGATGTAAATGGCATGGAAGCTAAACTGTGCTTTTGAGTTTCCCCCATTTAACATGGACAGGAAAACAGTCACAAATCTGACCCTACATTCTATTTCCAAATTTAAACCAATTATCCAGATCAAATTTGGAATCTTCACCCAAAGAACATGACTCTGCTAGAGGTAATATTCTTCACTCTTTAGTTGGAAAAGATGAGGAAATAATATATAGAAGACATTAATACCGTGGTAGTTTATGGGGACTAGATTTTATCATAGGGCTGGTTTACATTTTTTATAGTCATGTTTGAAATGCTCAAGAAATGACATGTTAGAGAGAATGTCATCTGACATGTATTTAATTATTTGTTTTGTATTATTAATTAGAAATGCTTGATTGATACTTGTGATTTAAAGCTGACATGCATCAGGGAATATAATTAATTAAGTTTATAAACAATATTTGAATGTTTACTGTTTATAAATTCAAATTTTTATATTTTAAAAAGCTGATAAGAACTTACAAAAATTGCTTTAGTTTCTAAGTTGGGTTTGTCAGGAATTTGATGTTTGAGGAAATTAAAATACAAACATATAGGTTAGTTAAAATGTTTAAGGGAATTTAGTAAATTTTTGAATAATTTTTAGCTTATCTAATGTATTAAATATATTAAAATTAATTAAAATATAAGTAAACGTGATTATGCTTACTTTTGTTTATTTAGTTGTCTTAATGTGGTGCTGGGGATCAAAGCCAGCCACAACCCCAGCATGATTCTGCTTATTTTTAATAATATTATTTAATTCATAATTAAATTAGCAAAAACTATAATTTGAAATCAGAGATTTAGAAAAGGTTGTCTTTTAATTAACTACAATAACAAGTTACATATTGAGAAAGCTCTGAGTAGTTCATTTTACATGTAAAAATCCTCTGTTGGACATTTAAAAATTTACTGACATGATAAGCTCAGTGATATTATGAAATAAACATGATAGCATGACAAATTTATGACACTCTGGGAAACCCAGTTTGTTTTACCATTTGCATTTAAATAAGGACATTTCTTGTATTTTAAATTACTACTTAATAACGGTATTATATTTAGTATAGAAAATTTGTAAGATAAAGTGTAAGAAATGAACATTACCAATAATGTGCCAAAAGATAACCACTACTAATATTTTGGTGTTTTAGCTATTAGTATTTTAGTATATATTTAAAGTATTAAATGAATCAGTATCCTACTATATATACTGTACATACAGTTTGTTATGTGTCACTTTTAAATTTTTAACTTTTTAAAAATCATAGTAATGGGTGCAGAGTTTATTCATTAGACACTAAAGAAGAGTGTATAAATTCCAGGTGTGGTGCATTCCTATAATTCCAGCAACTCAGGAGGCTGAGGCAGGAGGACTGCAAGTTTGAGGCCAGGCTGGGCATTTAGTAAGACCCTGTATTAAAAAAAAAAAGAGAGAGATTGGGGATGGTAGCTCTGTGTACAGTGCAAGTGCTTGCATAGCACTTATAAGGCTCTGGAATCAATCCCCAATACCATCCTAACAAAAAAAGAAGAAGAAGAAGAAGAAGGAACTATAAAGCTATCTTCAGGTTACCTGTATAATGTGTGAAAAAAATAAATTTCCTGTTATGTGTATGCAAATACTCTCAAATCCAAAAATCTTCAAAACATTTCTGGTTCCAAGCATAATCAAGATGTAAAATTATTTTCATGCTAAGACTCCTAGAACATGATTTCTGTTGTGATTTTGGTTAAATCTGTCGTCTGAGGTACCTCTGAAGCTAAGGAAGCTCAGAGACATGGAATAACTTTTCTCCCACTTCCATATACAGCTAGCTGGAGCTTTCAAGATTGAAAGCAGAGTTTCGGGGTGCACCTTAATGGCTACACCAGGAGTGTCCAGGTCAAATTGCAATAAGAAGTTCAAAAATCAAGAAAGGGGCCAAAGGAAAAAAACTCAGTCAGGGAAACAACACATGAATTTATATAAAAGTACTTATTTTAATCACTTTTAGGCATAATCAGAGACAATAACTTATAATGATTAAACAGGTACTCTAGGTCCTTAGCACCTTGGAGAGTAATGATCATGAAGGGGACATACAAGCAGGGTGGCATTTCATTTCAATGGGAAATCAGAGGCTGTATTTGTGTGAGTCCCATTGATGTCGATAATCAAATTTTGTCAAATTGGAGAACTGTAAATCAGCTTTAGAAAATCAGTTATGCAAACCTAAACAGTGATCCATATCCCATTATGGTTGGAAATAACCTTTTCCATGAATGCTTCTTCTCAGAAGAAAAGCAATCACTTTATGCATGGAACATTCTGTTTTTTTAAAAGAAAAATGAACCTCATAAAAGCCCTCCTAGAAACCATCAGGAGTACCTGCTTATTCTCTGCATAAACATTCTGATTTCCAAGTATTCACAGCCACCACCTTTGCTTAGAAGCACCCCTACACATTTCCCCAGGCTGCACTCACAGCCAAATTTCCCTGACAAGCTTACCACTCTTACTTATCATTGTGCTGATGTCCAGTGTCAGAACATTGTGGATTGTGCTGGAAACACTGTGTAATTACAAGGGCCTTCTGTGTTCAAAGTTACCTCACCTATTTCATCACTATGCTTTACTAACTGGGAAAAAGAAACCCAAGATATAAGACATCAGTGGGAAATTGGCACCATGGACGCTGGAAGCCAATGACATGATATTAAACTTCAAGATGAAAGAAGGATCACGATGGCAAAATTCACTCGCTTCCACTTTCAAAGGTCAAATAGGTAACATTCCGGAAACTAGAGTGATTTTTCAAGTGATATGTACACACTTCAGGTGTTTAGAAATGAATGTTGTAATTTAATCATTTTGGAGACTATAAATTCTCAGTTATCATTGCTCTCTGTCTTCTCCTTTTTTACCAGAGGTTCTGCTCAACGCAGAGGTTACAATAGGTTTATGGCTAAAGTGTACCCTCAAAGTGCTGCTTCTGTGTTTTTATCTTAATAAACATTTTAAACACAATTTCTAATGAATGCAAATTAAAATTATTTGAAGAAAATGTGTTTTAATGCAAATACATTCCTCTATTTGAAAATAATACCTTTACAAATTCCAATAAATTGGATTTTCCTCATGTTTTAATTGGTGCATTATAATTACACATAATAGTGGGCTTTGTTGTTATGTATTCATTCATACACACAACAATGGCAATATAATTTCTATCAATTACTGTTTTATTGGTAGAAGGATCAAGTGTTGAAAGGAAAAACAAACAGGAATAGCATTAAACAGTTGAACAATCTATTTTGTATCAAGTGAAATTGTTGAAATCTCATGTCTGCACTTTCAAACTCCTAAAATCAATGTTTTTTTTTTTTTTCCCCATATAGACCTGCAGAGACTCATTATAAACATTAGGGGAAAGGAAAAACACTAAGAACTATACAGGTATGCAAATCCTATAATTTTAGTCTTTTTTAAGCAGATAATAATATTTATACTCTTAAAACATTGCATAATTAGTAATAGAAAAAATATTTTTCCTTAGTTAAAAATTATTTTGAAATCAAGAAATTTGTTTTCTCAAATCAGTAAAAATAACTTGTATTTCATAATTAAAGGTACAGAATTTATTATCATGTGGCTCCATCACAGTGCACCTTGGTCCACTCTCAGGTCATCAATTTTGGTGCACTAGATTTAAGGAAACCAGGGATTCTAGTATTTAAGAGATCTTAATAGCCTGGGATGGTCCACTTAATGATTTCTTCCAATAATAATATATATCAACAAAATATCATTTTAAAATAGGCTCCCGTTTCTGTTTGCCCGAGTTTTAACTTTGAGGAATAAGGTTTGCACTCACCAACTGTGTTGGAGAGATGATAATTAGGTCAAGGTCAATTGACCTAATGGGTTAGAGAAAAGAAAAAGTCAAGCTAAGGGTTGTGTCTGTGCAAGAACCAACAACTTTTTCCTAAAGAAAAACTCATTGGCAGTCACAGCCTACATGCAGGTGTGTCCTGGTGCCAGCACCCTAGTCTATGCTATGAGTTACTGCAAAACAAAAGTGATGACTTTGTGGATTCTACCAGAAATGGTGGAAACCAGCCCAAGTTTGGCCCCAAATGTGCTGGGGTACATTATAGTAATTTTTGAATGTAGAAACTATATACTCTTACATTTATAGTTCTAAATCTGTACCTACTAAAGCTATGGGCTTCAGAAAAGAAAGAACTGTGGCCTCTTGTGAAGGCAAATGGTTTTTCTTCTGGACACAAAGCAATATTTTGGTTGCACAGCTTAATTAAGAAATGAAATGAAGAGCAGTGACAGCAGCAGCTGCAACAAGAATGCCAGAGGCACAGAAGGACTAGGACAAAGCAGTTTAGATAGGGATCTGCTGACCGCCTGTTTTTACAAATAAACTTTGAAAAATTGTATTTTGATATACATCACATACAATTTGCCAATTTAATAATTTTATGCATGTAATTCAGTGGCACTAAGTACATTTGTGGTACTGTGCAACTGGCATTATTTATTTTCAGATTTTCGCATCATTCCAAACTGAAACTCTACACCCATTAAATAGGAGTTCTCCAGCCCCTGCCAACCACCAATTCCACTTTCTCTTTTGTATGAATTTACAGATTCTAGATGCCTCATATAAATGGAATTATAACATTTGTCCTTCTGTGTCCAGCTTATTTAACTTAGTGTAATGTTGCAAGATTCATTTTTGTTGAAATGTGGGTAAATAAAGTTTTTTTCTTAAATCTTTTTTTTTTTGAGAGAGAGAGAGAGGTTTTTTTTTTTTTTTTTAATATTTATTTTTTTCGTTTTTTCGGCGGACACAGCATCTTTGTTTGTATGTGATGCTGAGGATGGAACCCAGGCCGCACGCATGCCAGGCGAGCGCGCTACTGCTTGAGCCACATCCCCAGCCCAAAAATAAAGTTTTATTGGAACAGAACAAGACACATTCATTTAAAATTACCCAGCAGTCACGTGGTGGCACATGCCCATCCCAGCAGCTTGGGAGGCTGAGGCAGGAGGATTGCAAGTTCAAAGCCAGCCTCAGCAAAAGCAAGGGACTAAACTCAGTGAGACCCTGTCTCTAAACAAAATACAAAATAGGGCTGGGGATGCGGCTCAGTGGTTGAGTGCCCCTGAGTTCAATCCTGGTACCAAAAATAAATACAATACAATACAATACAATAATATTATCTGTCCATATTTTTCATTACAAAGGTACAGTTGAGTGGTTATGACCAACTTTAAGGCTGGCAAAGCCTAACATATATACTGTCTGACCCTTTACAGAAAAACCTTTAAGTGCCTGGTTTAGATTAAAGAACCATAAAACATCTCCTTTTTTTTTTTTTTTAAAGCTCCTTTAAATTGTTACATGCCTACGGCAATTTTGGTTATTTCATGGCCTGATAAATAGGATTAATAAACTGTTTATATCACTGTTATCATTAATAAACAATCCTAAATACCAAGATTGGAAATTATTTCCTCAGGCATTGTTACAGTAAAAGAGGGCTCATTCTCACATTTTACTGATGCACACTTTACACAATGAGTATGTGTGAGATCCGATGAATGAATCTTGAAAGTTCTCCAGCATAATGGACAGTTGTAGATTCTGAAATGTCTGATTTTTCCTTGACTTTGTTATCTTTGTTGTGTAAAAAGAGTACAAAGCTTATACAGTATGAATGATAAAAGCATACGTTTTTGTTTAGGTTTAAAAAACATGATTTACTTAATTAATTTGGTACAGTTCATTATTTTATTTTAATATATTAAAGAGTTTAGGACTCTCCTAATTAATGCTACTAAGTTATAGGTTGAGAAGTACAGACTAGTTTGAGAACAAATTTTCTCTGTTATCAAAGCAACCAGGAAGAAAATTTATATTGTAGCTATAAAATGCAGATGGAATGGTTGATAATATTATTTCCCATGAGGTCAAGTTTCCATGATTTGGCCTGTGAATAAAATATCTTGTACTTGGGCAAACATTCCAGATAAGACAGCACCCAGTTTTATGGTATAGGATGAAAAAGAAAAGGTCTGAGGGATGCTTTGTGGAAACTGTCAAGGTAATAATAACAAAACTGTAACAGTAAACATTCATGTGGCCTGGAATTTGTGCCAGGCATTGTTTAAGGACATTGTCTACATCAGCCCATTTGATGCTTATGGCAAATTCATGAACTAGAAAGTATTATTATTACCCCTGTTTTATGGATAAGATGTTTGAGATATAGATATGGATATTCCTGATTTCATTCTTAGGCTGGGTTTCTTCCTTTTGGATTTACTTTTTCCATCTATAGCTCACAGGTCACACTTCATCTAGGAAAGAGCACATAAAGGCAAAAGGTCCTGACTCCAGAGGGGTCAGTGACCCTCTCTCTTGATCAGTGCCCCTGATTCTATGTCAGTTTGTCTAGGGGTATCTCCATCCACCTTACAAGATGTCTTCCTGGGGGCCATTCCGGTTTCCCATCTTGCCTCACCCCTTGCCATGCATCCTTCCCTGCTCATCTGCACATATACTTAAATGCAGTCACATTAAACAGCTTGGAGTTCTTGAAATTTATCTTTCCTACATAATTTCAAATCCATCTTTTCCCAGCTGTGCATGTATCCATGAGCAGATTACTCAACTTTTTTCATTTTTAAAACTTAAAAATTGTTCTTAAAAGCACATAATATAAAACCTACCATTAGTAACATTTAGTACATTCACAATGTTGTGTACCCATAATCTCTATGTGGTTCCAGAACATTTAAAATCAATGTACCCATTAGGGAAACCTCTTACTTAATAAATAGTCACTTTTTATTGCCCTTCCTGCCAATCCCTGGCAATCAATAATCTGCTGTTTCTATAAAATTTGTCAATTCTGAATATTTCTTATGTATAGCATATGAGCCAGCTTTCCATTACTATAACAAATACCTGAGGTAATCAACATAAAAAGAGAAAAGGTTAATTTTGGCTCACAGTTTTAGAGGTTTCTGACCATGGTCAGTTGGCCTCATTGCTTTGGGCCTATGATGAAATGACACATCATGGTGGGAGTGCCTGGAAGAGGAAGCTGCTTCCTTCATGGCCACCAGGAAGCAGAGTTAGAGGAAGAGGTGAGACCAAGGTCCTAATATTTTTCAAGGGCACACTCCAAATAATCTAACTTCCTTCCACTACACCTTGTTTCCTAAAAGGTTCTTCTACCTCCAAATAGCACCCTAGGCTGGGAACCAAGTCTTTAATACATGGGCCTTTCGGGGGATATTCAAAATCTAAATCATAGCATATGGTGTCATATAACATATAGTCTTCTGCATGTGGCTTTTTTCATTTAGAAAAATGTTCTTGAGAATCATTCATGTTATAGCATGTGTTAGTACTTCTTATGATAATATTCAACATATGGACATGTCATATTTTATTTAGCCATTCATTCATTGATGGACATTTGGGATATTTCTACGTTTTGGCTATTGTAAATGGTGATGCTATTAATACTCTCTGCAAGTTTGATTTGAATGCCTGTTTTGAATTCTTTTGGGTATGCACCCAAGAGTGGAACTCATGAGTCATGTAGTAATTCTGTGCTTAACTTATTGAGGAACTGCCAAACTGTTTTCTACAGTGGCTGCAGCATTTAACATTCCTCTGACAATGTTTGAGTGTTCCAATTTCTCCGTATCCTTGCCTAAACTTATCATTTTACATTTAAAAAAGTACATTTATCCTAGAGCATGTGAAGTGGTGGCTTACTGTGTTTACTGAAGCATTTTAAACCTTTGAATCTGTACTTGTAATGAAGAGGCAAATAATGACACTTAATTCATAGGACTGTATAATAATTAGTGAAATTGTGCATGCCAGGGACTGGCCAGAGTGCTCAGTACACAGAAGGTCTTCTCTTCTTCCTCCTATTGACCCTGGGCTTAGGTTATCTCTGTTGAAAAAGAAAATATTCAGGGATGAGATGCTTGGGCTTGGAGCCTGACTCTGCATTTACCAGCTGTGTGACCTCAAGCAAAGCTATTTAATCTCTGTGTGTCCTAGTTTCCTTGTTTTAAGAGTACCTACATTACAGGTCATTTTGAAGATAAGCACAAGTCACCATGTATGAGTAGTACCTGGCCCACAGGAGGCACTGTAGTGTTAACTATTATTGTCTCCTCCTTCCTCTTCCCAGGATAACTTCTTAGATATTTTGGGGATGGCACCCAAGTCAGAACATGAAATTTATTTATGTCTCATATATACCTTATACACATAGCCTGAAGATAATTTTATCCAGCATTTTAAATAATTTTGTCCATGAAACAAAGTATCATGGTGTGGAATTTTCCACTTGTGTTATCATGTTGGTGCTCAAATGCTTTGGAATTTTGGAGCATCTTGGACTTTCAAATTAGAGGCACATAACTTGTATTGACAAGTTAGCTGCAGCTAGAGAAAATCAAATTATTAAAGAGAGTACCTTTAAAAAATTTTAGCCAGATGTGGTGGCTAATGCCTTTAATCCCAGCAGCTCGGGAGGCTGAGGCAAGAGGATCTCAGATTCAAAACCAGCCTCAGCAATTTAGCAAGGCTCTAAGCAACTCATTTAAAGACCCTATCTTTAAATAAAATATTTTTAAAAGGTCTGGGTTTGTGGCTCAGTGGTTAAGTACCCCTGCATTCAATCCCTAGTACAAAAATAAAAAAAGTAGCTTCAAGTTACAAAAGTACCTAATGATGCCCACACCTATAGTCCCACTGACTTGGGAGACTGAGGCAGGAGGATCACAAGTTTGAAGCCAGCATGGATAACTTAGCAAAACCATGTCTCAAAATGAAAAATTAAAAAGAACTGGGAATGTAGCTCATTGATATAGCACCCCTGGGTTCAATCCTCCCCCCCACAAAAAAGTATAAACTGAAATCTAGATATTTAAGTTTATAGATTTCAGTGTTCTTAAAATTACACAGTTGAGTTGCCAAATCATTTAGTGAGTAGCTTAGATTAAAATAACAACATAACTTCTGTCTTTATTTTACTTAATGTTTGTTATGCTTATTGCAGGCACATAAAATGTACATTTTATGATCTCTTTGGTGATTATACAGTTTTGGTTAGATATATGACCTTTGTTTTCTAACCCTTACCAATGGTACTTTTCAACTATGGTGACTGCTGTTTGGGATTCCAACTAGGAAATCATTGAGCAAATATTAAGTGTCTGTTTTGCATAATCCTATAAGTGAACACACATTTTTGATACAAGAGCAAACATAACTAGAACTCCAGTGACATGAGAATACCAGAAACTAAATATTATCAGGGTTCCACTACTAGGTCCCAAAGTCCTCAGACAATCTTTGTTTTTCTTTAAAGTAAATTTTATGGCCAGCACCTGATCACATGCCTATAATCCCAGCTACTCAGGAGTCTTGAGACGGTAGAATAGCAAGTTCAAGGCCAGCCTCAGCAACTTAGTAAGTCTCTAAGCAACTTCGTGAAACTCTGTGGCACAATGAAGAATAAAAAGGTGTGTAGCTCAAGGTTGAAACATCCCTAAGTTCCATACCCCGTACCACCAATAAGTAAATAAATAAATTCATTTTATGGTATATTGAGAGGCTTCTGGATTGTGTAGAATCTCCTGGTCTTCAAGTTACAAAAGTATCTAATGATGCTATAAATCATTCAGAGCAAATTAAAACAAAATTAGTGAACAGTTTTTAAGTATCTGTTGCTTTTTGTTTTGGGTATTGTTGAGGACATTGTTGAGGATTATTGTTTCCCTAGAGAAGTCTTCATTCTAATTGGGGTATAAAACTTATACATAAAAAGAGACACATTACACAATTAATAAAGTACATGTCGGTGTTTTGTGGATTTTGCAGATTGCATATAATAGTAAGAGAAGGAGGGAGGAGTAAAGAATGATAAGAGAGAAAAAAATAAGATTTTTTTTTTTTTATCTTTATCAAGGTCTGTTATTGGAATAAGTCACCCTGGTTAAGGGATTGTAGGAAGAAGACATTCCCCTGACAGGTATATACAGAATATTTGTTTCCCAGTCAGGGAAACAAATAGTGCCAGTGATCAGGTTCAACATCAGTGCATTGTCCAGGAAAGGCTTTGGGCAAAACCAAAGTGCGTGTGTGGATTTAAAAAGTAGAGTTTGTGAATTTTTCATTGGGATAATTGGGAACATCTTCATGCTGATATTAATGAGGCAAATATTTCTCGCTTCAAATCACACAGCATTGAAGGGACTTCTGTTTGGCAGGGGTTGGAGTACATACAGCCCAGCAGATAACTGGGTAGTTTGATTGACAGTGTATAAGAGAGAAAGTCAAGATGGTGTAGGAACTGTAGAAATCACGAACGCCAGAGAGCACTGAGTGTAAATGATGGTAAGGAGGACAGGATGTGACCCAACGTGTGTTCATCTGTCAACAGAGGCCAGATCAGCTAGAAAAGTAGTTAAAATAGGGCATAGTCTTTCAAAAAGTGATTAATGCAGGCAGACAGAAAGTTTCAAGGGCAGAGCCAGTACATTTAAAAAGAAAACCATTTTGGCTTGGATGATAGAATGGGTCCTGGGCACTGGGAGGAATTCCCAAGGGTGCTCAAGTTTCAGGGCTGGTAGAGTCATCAGTGGGCCAGATGAGGACAAAAAGGGGCACACTGTAGAGGAATGAGAGGTGTGTGAAGCTGTGACAAAAAGGTCCAGGAAAGAAAACGTCCAAAAAGCAGGCAAATGAGATTTCATGTTTAGACATTTTCCGAGCACATAGTGTATACCACCATGTAGCTAGACCCTGGCACTGGAGAATCTGTATGTTGAGAAGTCCTACAAGGCTGACAGAGAAACCAAGGGCAGCCTGAAGAGGAACAGTTCACATTCCATGGGATATTGTAATGGTAGGAAGTAATCTGTTTGGGGATACTTATTTGTCAGTTTAATTGGTTTGTAAATCAATTACCCATTATAATCTTTCACTTTACATTTCTGGTCTTCATCAAGCAACAATTTCCTCTT
This sequence comes from Callospermophilus lateralis, assembly GCF_048772815.1. Classification (NCBI taxonomy): domain Eukaryota; kingdom Metazoa; phylum Chordata; class Mammalia; order Rodentia; family Sciuridae; genus Callospermophilus; species Callospermophilus lateralis. The sequence continues at coordinate 78,752,544 of NC_135305.1, read as the reverse complement.
CTATAAAATGAGAGTAGCAATATGCAACTGAAGTTATGTACCTTCAGTTGGTGATATATATTTATGATAATTTACACCAAGCATCTAGGGTAGTGTCTGATACCAATTTGGTATTCAATAAGGGTTGTTGATTTCAGAAGTGTTTGTTTTATTTTTTTCCCTGTGATACCAGGGATTGAACCCAGAGATACTTTACTGCTGAGCCACATCCCCAGCTTTTTGTGTTTTATTTTAGACAAAGTCTCACTAGACAGAACCTTTATGATCTTCTATTTATGATCTTATTGCCTCAGCTTCTTGAGTGGCTGGGATTACAGGTGTGGGTTACTGCACCTGTCCTATTTACTGCACCTGTCCTATTTTCAGAAGTCTTTTAAAAGACTTCTCTCTTAGTCTGTTTTCTATTGCTATAACAAAATACATGAGACTTGGTAATTTATAAGGAAGAAAGTTTATTCTAGCTCATGGTTTGAGAGACTGGGAAGTTTAATGGCGTGATGCCAGCGTCAGATCAGGTCCTGGAGAGGGCTTCCTGCTGCTTTGACTTGTTGCAGAGAGTGGAAGGGCAAGTGTCTGATGCAAAGAGACAAAGCATGAGGGGAGCAGCCTCATTTAATAACTCACTCTCACGGTAACTAATCCAGTCCCTTGTGAGTAAGAGCTCACTCATGACTGTAAGAATTAACCTGGTCTCCCAAAGAAGGCATTAACCCTTCTTTATCACTTAATCACCTCTCTCTCTCTCTCTCTCTCTCTCTCTCTCTCTCTCTCTTTGTTTTTTTTTTTGTTTTTTTTTTTTTTTTTTGATATAGGGGATTTAACCCAGTGGCACTTTACCACTGCCATATCCCAGCATTTTTATTTTTCATTTGGAGACAGGGTCTCTCTAAATTGCTTAGGACCTCACTAATTTGTTGAGACTGGTCTCAAATTTTCGATACTCCTGCCTCAGCCTCCTGAGTTGCTGGGATTACAGGCATGTGCCACTGTACCCGGCTCTCATTACTTCTTAAAGATTTACTCCCGACACTGCCACGGTGGTGATCGGATTTCAGCATGAGTTTTGGAAGAGACAAATCACAATCAATCCATAGCCACTTCCATTACTACAAAGCTCATTACCTGAGTCTGAATGGGCTACTTTCTCTCCTTCTAGGAAACAATAGGGGGAAAAACTGTCATTCTTCATATTTGCTTCTCCCCTGGGTATAGCTTATATTGTCAAGACAATTTGTCATAAGCCTATTTTATGGTTCTTATAGTGACTTCTATCTTTTTCCTTACTACAGTGGCACTGAGGAAGGCTGAATTTTCTCAAATTTTATTGAAGGAATGGTTGGGTTATTTCTACCAGGCTGGTAAGAGCTAGTTTTCTCGATCCACTTTGCTAAGAACAATAGACAAGAAATATTGCTCCACCAAGGAGCATTTAAACACTTCCTTTAGGTGCACCTTGGATGTAAAGTACAGAGGTAGTAACAAAAAGTGTCTAGAAATGACATCTTAAAACTTTCTCTCCTGCTCAAGGAGACCTTCTGACAATAAGAAATCTCATTCCAGCTGTTCAGGAGGCTGAAGAAGCAGGAGGATCATGAGTTTAAGGCCAAACTTGGCAACTTAGCAAGACCCTATCTTAAGAGACCAAGGGGGAGGCGGGCGGGGAAAGAAAAAGAAATAAATCTCAGTCATTTAATGCTAAAATTTCAATCTACTAGTGAAAATAATATAGGTCAAATATCTTCATTTAACTGTCTCTTCTTTGATCAAAATTTTCACTTCCTGTATGGTGACTTATAGCAGAATTTATGATTATATGAATCTCTCTCTCTCTCTCTCTCTCTCTCTCTTTTGGCTTCAAGAAAAGGACTGCCTTTTATCCTGATCATATTTTATTGTCCTCTTCTTTGGTGATTGAATGATGATGAGTGTTTAGAGACAGTGGTTATTTTGAGCACCTCATGCAGATTGTAATAATTCACTTTTGAAGTGTTTAGAAAAGGCAGCTGATAAATCATAAAATTCTCTCCCCCCTGGGATTAGCTCCTGAAACCCACGAGGGAACAGAGAAGATTACTTTCTGATATCTTTTGGAATTATGTAGCATGCTAAGGTGCTGCTCCTGAGGGGAGGAAAACAAACAAGGCTCACCCTCTTTTGTGAGGAAAAGAGCAGACCTCAATCTAGGGAAGAAAACACTTTGATTTACAACAGTATGCACATCTATATATTTCTAATTTCATAACACACATACCCCGTTGCCTGACATTGAAGGAGTTTCTCTAGGAGTCAATTTATGGTCCTTTACGGTCCCCAATAACTTCACTTTGCTTCGAGCCATCCCACAGAAGAGCACAAAGTGGATTTGACGCCGAGTAACCCAGATACTTTAGCCTTCTGGAAGAGCTGCGGAAATGTCTCCACATTAAGGCTGAGGCTGTTGTAACGGTGGTTAATGACTGTATGCGGTAACCAGATGTGGCCTGGGGTTACTGTGCTCTGAGATCAAGAAGGAAACCATCACTCATCTGATATGGTCTTGTGCTGAAGAGTAAGTTAGCACTGACGAATGGCAAAGTATGCATAAACCAGAGTGAGTTGCATGAAAATTAAGTGATCCCTTCTCTGACACGTGGTCTTCCTGCAACGTTAAACGTAGAGCTTGGCAAACACTGAAAATGAGGATCTGCTGATTGATGTCTTTCCAAATGGAGAAATGTCACTGTGCAAATCCCATAAAGTCAGTTTGTTTTGCTAACTACACTTGAGCATGGTCCATTTGGTCACCTGCATTCAAATTCTAGGTACAATGACTCTTCGTTCTTAATGCTTTCTAATTCATTCATCCATGTGGGTAGAATACAAGTAACATGTAAAAAAATCCACCAGGCACTTTGCATGGGGTATATATGAATCAGATACAGAGTCTGACCTCAAGGAGTTGGGGAGAGATTTAAGCAAAAGCTAAAAAAACTTATACACCTAAACTGTAATATAAGAGAATAAAAACCTATATACCTAAACTGTAATATAAGAGAATAAATGATAATCTGAGACTGTCGGATTGAGGAGCTTGTTCCTGGCCATGGTGCTGGCAGGAAAGCTTACAGAAAGCTGGTGGCAGAGATAGAGACCTTACAGCAAAGGTATGACTCTGAAAATCAGAGATGATTGAGTTAGAAAAAGCAACATGAATAAGCATATGGAGGTAGGTTTCCACCGTGCATTTGGGGGGACAAGCAAGTCACCCAGCTTGACCAGAAAATGTAAAATTTGTATAAATTGAAAAGTTAGATTGGCCCAGAATGGGAGGGTCCCAACATCAGGAGGTTATTTATTTATTTATTTATTGGACAATGGAGAGATGTTTATATTTTAAAAGTGGAAAGTAACATGATTAAAGAAATGCATTAGGAAGATTAACCTGGTAGGGAAAATTACATTTCTCTCTTTTTAAAATGAACATGCTTAAGGAGGCCCTGAGAAATTACTCGCTATTGCTTTATTTTTTTATTCCTTTTTTTTTTTTTTTTTTTTTTTTTTGAGATGGCTTTGTTATGTTGCTCAGTTTGTCTCAAACTCATGGACTCAAGTGATCCTCCTGCCTCAGTCTCTGGTGCAGCCGGGATCACATGTGTGTGCACCACTGTGCTGGCTGCCTTCGAGCTCTTTTTGTTGTTGTTGTTGTTTTGTTTTTACTTTAATAAATTAGAGTTCTATACTATTTATAAATAGCAATTAATGTATTCCATTCATATTTTCTATTCTTTAATGATTTAATGAGGTTTTCTTTCATTTCTAGAGTCTGCCCTCCTTTCTTAATCTTAGAATATGAGTGAGTCTGGAAATCTTTTGAGTTGAATACCATACATTACTACTCGTTGACTCAGAAGAGCACCAGATATAAAATATCAAGTAATTTTCAAACTTCTGCAATAGCCCTTGGAGACCTGGGTATCATATTCTTCTAACCTTAAAGGACCATGAATGAAGTGACTTTCCTGTCAAAGCTCTTGGGGTCAGCTCTTTTGCTGAGAATAGAAGACCTGGTCCACCTTGTACTTGGTCACCTGTCTTGACCACTGCATGGACTATGGCTTCTACTGTGGCTGGGTGTATGGTAAGAACACTTATCTCCTCCTAAAGGTTGGTTTCTAGGGATGGACATGTACCACAACTCCTAGAGACTGGCTGATCCCACACCTTTTCATACCCTCTCCATCTGTCCTTCCTACTAAAAGGACTGGAAAGCTAAAAACCACGTTTCTCATATTCCCTTCCTAAGTTCCTATTTGTGATCTAGATTCTGTCAGGGAGAAACCTGAAAGTGGCAAAGAGCAATATGAGCACAGAGCCACATTCAGGGAACAGCCCTTCCTGTAGGCATGATGGCAGAGAGTGTGGTTCTTTTGGGATAACTGCAGTGAAGAGTCTCCCCTCCAGTTCCCAGCCTCATAGATGCTAAGCATCTGTGTGTTTTGCTAGAACAGACTGGTTAAATGGTAGATCATTTCTTCTGGAATTCTCTTGCATTGTCACTGGCTCGGTGGCATCCATACTTAATTTTCTTATTCCAAGTTTTGCTCATGACCTAATGTCCTGAAATGGATCTTTTTTCTGCTTATAATAGCTAGAGTGCATCCTGTTGTCCGCAACTAAGAATGCTGATTGATGGAGCATGAACTCTAGCTGACCACAAAGCTTTTCCATGGGAGCAGAATGGCTCAGCAAACCAGGGAACGGGTTGATGCTGTGTGATATGCTTGCTGTTTTCCAAAAGTTAATTTGCTTTTTTCTGCCTCATGGGTGAGAAGGAATGAGTACAGGATGGCTGTTTGCTGACACTCATAGGATTACAAGAAACACCTATGGCAATTATCCTGGTAACAATAACAGGAGGGGACAGATATGGTAAACATACATGTGTGGCAGTGGCAACCAGGATGTGAGGAGAACCTAAGAACAGGAAATGGAGTCAGGTTGACCTCAGAAGAGTGGCACTCCTGACCACATCTTAGCAGAAGAGTTTGAAGAGTTTCACCTTGGGGTCCTGCTGTTTCTGTAATGGAGGTACTTTTTGGTATCAGCTTCTTGTCCTCTTGTAGACTTGCATACTCATCCTTGATTGCTCATATTTCTGCTTCCTCATAATTTGGGCATTTCATAATCATTCATGGCCATGACCCTACCTGAGGAAGTATACTTTTTCTGCTTTAGCACTTCTGCTACGTGCTAAGTTCTCTCTGAGGTTTTCAAACAAAATTCTTAGAATAAGAGTCTAAGTAACCAAACATGTTGCTTTATGCCAAGAATAAGGTCATTGCTTAGACTGGTCACATTAGCTAAGTTCAGGAGGGATGTACAGCAGAGATGGCAAACTATCCAGCAAGATTCCTGTTCCCTTTCCATGACATAGTTGTCACCGAAAAATCCCTGTATCTACTCTTCTCTAGTGAAGCCCCATCACCAGTTTTGCTGATGGAACATGAGCACAAATTTGTGTCACTTCTAAGTCAAGACAATTAAGCAGTGGGTATGTCTTCTAAACTCTTGGTTCCTTATGTAGACAATAAAGAGGCCCTGGTATGTGATGGAGACATAAGATCTAAAAGCCTGGGCCACTGAATCCCAGTGAGAAGGACTGCTACCAATATGCCTGGAACACCTACAACAGATTATCAATACCTGATCTCACATTTCTATTATTTAGCTACTGAACATCTGGGGTTTATTTGCTATAGCACCTCCCATTATTTTGACCACATGTAGTTTTTGGAAGGGTTTTGTAGGGTTGCTTTAACAAAGTACCCAAAACTGGGTGGCTTCAAACAAAAGAAAGTTGTTCTTTCACAGCTCCAGAGGCCAGAGTGCCAAAATCAAGGTGTCCGCAGGCCACACTCCTCTGAGGTTCTAGAGAACACTTCCTTGCCTCTTCCACCCTTTGGTGTCAACTGGCCGTCCTGTGTGTTCCTTGTTTTGAGGCTGCATCACTTCATCTTTGTTTCTGTTACCATTGTGACCTTTCAGTCTCTTCTTTCCTTCTGTCTAAATATCTCTCAGCTTTCTCTCTGTAAAGACATCAGTCAATGCATCTAGGACCACCTATCCAGTAGGACCTCATTTGAACAAATCACACCTGCAAAAACCTTGTTTCTGTAAGGTCACATTCTGAGGTTCAGGAGGATATGAATTTGTGTGGGAGGCACTTAGTTTCCATTCAGTATAGTCACCTAACATAAAGTGTGGCTCTGTAGAGGGTCGGTTAGCAGAGAGGCATGTTAAGTATCATGATGAACACATTGAACAAAATTGCAAAATAAAAAATGTTATTCATCTATCATGTTGCAGAAAAAAAAAGGAGTAATGCAAGAATTAGGTTTCAGGAGGCAATATGCAATCCTTTGGGTTCCATAGCTCTCCATGTTTTACGGACTGGCACGGTGCACTTGGAAGTTACACGAGAAAGATCCTTGCTTGGAACTCACATAAACATAGCTCTGGTTCATTCATTTGTTCCAAAAGATATAAGAGCTGTAATTTCTCCCTTAAATCAAACTTACAGTTTAGCAGGGAATTCTAATAAAAAAGCATTGATTATCCAAATAACAATGCAAGTTGGCCTGTGCTAGATGCTTGAAAGGAAAACACAGATGCAAGATGAGTAGAGGCCTAACCAGACCCTCCGGGGTGAAATAACACTTAAACCAAAACCTCAAGAGAGGTTTGCCATGTATGGTTTCGCAGCTTGGGTGCTACACAGCCCCAGGGGCACATTTTACATTGTAATCCATGTGACTGGTGCTCCAAGGACTTCTGCAGAGTACAATCTATAAAAGCTGAACACAAATCTAGAAAACTGCTTCATAATGCGTAGTAATTAGATGAAGAATATTTACCAGATGTGTGGTGGGATGGTGCTGGTAATAGTGTGAAGAAAGAGATAGACATTCTAGGTCGAGGGAACAGCATAAGACCCGGGGTGGAAAGTTACTCTGCCCTCCTTGCTACCTGACATGTGAAAATTATCTAAATGTTCAGAACCCCAACGGTTGTGCTAGCAAAGCTGAGGATAATAGTGCTTAACTTGCAAAGTATTGTGTGCTCTGAGAATATCTGAGGAAGCCCCAGGGTCAGCACACAGTTTTTAATGGATATACAGTTTCTGTTGGGGATGATGAAAACACTCTCTGTGTTTCCTTCTTCTTTGATTTCCTAGAAGCAAGGTGAAGTGGGAGGTCACCAATGTGACATTTAAGAAATGGCAACTACTTAATTCAACCTCCACCACCAACACTTGAGGTCCTGGCTCAACAATTGCTAAGTGAAGTTTGCTCTGCAGGCAGCCTGTGTAAGAAGGAGCCATGTCAAAACACAATCACAAGGTCTTCTGGGCTTGCCATGACCAAAACCAGAACTGAAACGATGACACTGTCCTTCCACCTAGTTCACGGCCTGCTCCTCTCGCCCTCAGTCTGCTTGTCTTGTCTCTTGCCCCAGGACACTTGGCTCTTTCAAAAGGTAAGTTATGCTGTTCTTTCCCTATGAGCCCACTTATTTTTTTCAACATTTAAATTTTATGCTATTATGGTAAAATGTATATAACATGAAGTTTACCACTCAGACCATTTTAAACATATGACTCAGAGCCTCTAATTACATCCACAATACTGTGAAACCATCACCACTATTCATTTCCAGAATGTTTTCATCATCTACAAGAGAAACTCTATATCCATTAAAAAAGAATACCCCATTTCCCTCCCCTCTACACCCTGTAACCTCTATTCTACTTACCATTGCTATAAATTTGTAAGGGGAGTCATGGGCTCACGTCCTCAGGATGCAGCCATGTAGTGTCATGTGTTAGAGTTTGCTCCCTTTTATGGCTGAATAATATTCCCTTCATATATATGTATCGTATTTTGCTTATCTCTTCTATGCAATTGGCTTATTGTATAGTTATTGTCTCCCCCGTTTCCACTAGACCAGGCATACTGTGTTGACAGATATCACAGGCAGCATTTCTAAAATGGCCCTTACAAAAGTTCCACCCCAGGCCCTGGGATGTGAGAATGTGATGATACCACTCCTGAGAATATGTATTGTTATACAGGGATTTGATCTGTATAACAGGACAAGAGATGGGCCCACTAGGTTCACACAAACTTTTACAGTTTTCTCTGGGGGCAGAAGAGGCAGTGAGACTTGAAGCATGAGAGGGATTTGGCACACTGATGGAGGGGCCCATATGAAGAAGAATGTGGGTGGCCTTCAGGAGGTAAGAGTGGCCCTGGAAAACATATAGCAAAGACATGGGGACCTCAGTCCTATAATGGCCAGAGACTGAATTCCATGATGATCTGAATGAGTTTGGAAATGGATTCGTTCTTAAAGCCTCTATCTAAGTTTCCAGGCTGGCTGAAACCTGGATTTTGGCCACTGGAGACCCTAAACCAAGATCCCAGCTATGCTATGCCAACTCTGCCAAGCAGGGTTGGGAGCTCATGAGTGAGCATTGGATGGCCATGCTAAATTTGTGTTGATTTGCTAATCAGCAACAGAAAATCATGACAGCAGAGAACTTATCTTTCCATGTTTCACCCCAAGTGTTAAACCCAGTGCTTGGAACCCACAGCTTCCCAGTAAATACTAACCAAATAATTGATTAAAGGGGGAGATGGGAAGAAAGGACAATGGAAGGAAGAGAAGAGAAAAATAAACAAGAATGGAAAATAGTGAAAATCAAAGGGAAAAGGAATCTAAGGAGTAAGGGAGACTCTTCCCTGAAAGAGGCACGAGAAAAATCTGTCCAGAAAATACCAGAATTACCCTTTACCTTCTCCAGAAATGCAGCCTGTCAACATGCTTCAAATGTTTTCTTGATGTTCTGAAAATTTAATTGTGTAAATCAGCCATTTTTCCAGTGTCCCCTCAGTATACCTTGTGATTAGAAGGAATTAAAGTCATACACATGGCTTTATCTTGACAACAGTTAAGATCGAGGCTTGCAGCATTCATCTTGGGAATTCTTAAGCACCCAGAGAGTGAGGGACGGCCTGCTGGTGATGCCCCAAGCAAAGCGAGTCAGGAGAACTGGGACAGAACGGGGTGTGGATTTTGAAAGAACTTGACAGAAGGAATTGTAAATTATATATTTTTGAAATTATATGCCTTGTTTCTCAAGCAAAGAATAATGAGTTGACTCTTTCTATGATCATATATTTGGATTTCAAATTATGTAAAGAGTTGTTCAATAAAAAACAGCAACAATAATACAAAGAGAGAGAGAGAGAGCGAAAGAGAGAGAGAGAGACGTTTAAGCTTCTGATACCTACAGTGCCACTTTTATAGCTCCTCATGTAAATTGCAGGACAATTTCCTTGACAGGAAATATCTTCCTCAATCACATGCTACAGTCCTTACAATTTCTCCACTGGAAATTCACTTCCTTCGATTATACATTGATCTTAACCCTTACGAAATGCAACTATATTGTCAGAAGGAATAAAATGTTAAGTTCATTAGCCTTTGACTATTAATAAAACATGTCAGATGATTTCTCTCCCTTGCACAAGAGCAATGAGAATCCGTTGCTGGGGGGAACAGTAAAGAGAAGTTGGCATTAAAGTCAGCTTTTCTTCCTTAGAGATTTCCTATAGCACAGGTCTTGGAGGGAAGCTCATGGTTGGGCTCCAACATGGAACTCACAGCCTAATTCGTTGTGTGCTCAAAGCCATGTTCCCGCATCGTGGTATGAAAAGTTGCTGTTGGGCTTGGTTGCTTTCTTCATCTGATCAGGTACATAGAGAGGTCATGTTCATTGTTATGCTTTTTTTTTTTTTTTTTTTTGATACCAGGGATTGAACTCAGAGGCACTTGACCACTGAGCCACATCCTCAGCCCTACTTTGTATTTTATTTAGAGACAGGGTCTCGCTGAGTTGCTTAGCACTTCGCCATTGCTGAGGCTGGCTTTGAACTCGCGATCCTCTTGCCTCAGCCTCCTGAGCCATTGGGATTATAGGCCTGTGCCACCATGCCTGGCTAATATGCTTATTTTTTAAAGTGACAGGATGACAACTTTAACCAAATAAAGACAAATCGGAATATTTTCAAGTCAGTAATTGAAGAGCCCAGAAAAGTTGTTAACTTCAAACAAAGATGGGGGCTCTTGGGCCAAATGCTGGTTTGAGAAGCTATGGCCCCTCTGTTCCACTCTCTTTCCACCTCTTCTTTTCTAATTTTCTCCGTCCAATTTCTCCCCAAACTCCTCTCTTTGCATCTCTGCTCTGTTTTACTCTGGATTGACTATTTTTCCTCTGGAAGTTTCTTTCCTTTGGCAGGACAGATGGAACTAGACAGTGCCCCAGGGATACATTCTGCGTTCTTCGAGACAGAGGGCACAGCACAAGTCCTGAGAGTGACCATGCTTGACTGAGGCTGGGTGACTTTCCATCCCTGAAATGATCATTGTGGGAAGAGACGTTGCTTCCCTGTTATCTGCAGAGGGGAGAGCTTGTCTTATTACAGTGAGTGGAAAGAAAATACTTTAGGAAGGTGAACCTACACCTTCCATAGTTCAACCTCAGGGGTCTCTTTGGATTGGTGGAATGAACCTACACCTCCTTAATTCCTTCAAAGCAGAGGGCAATATCTCTATTTCACACGTAATCTTCTTTGAACATTTGCCTAACAGGAGAATAGGAGAACCAGGAGGAGGAAGAAAGCAATGCTGTAATTTTACTTATCATTAATCTCTTCTGTAAATCATAAATCACTGACTCATTGTCCTTCATATTATGAAAAAAAATTTTTTGAAACTAGAAATGCTCCTAATTTTGATGAAACTGGAGATCCAAATTCCAATCTGATTAATGCATTCACAGAGTTAAAAGAGAGTTACTTTTGGTCAAGGATTAAATGCTGGAATGAGAATTTTAAAACAGAATTAAGGGGCTGGGGATGTGGCTCAAGTGGTAGCACGCTCGCCTGGCATGCGTGTGGCCCGGGTTTGATCCTCAGCACCACATACAAACAAAGATGTTGTGTCCGCCGAAAACTAAAAAATAATAAAATAAAAAATTTCTCTCTCTCTCTCTCTCTCTCTCTCTCTCTCTCTCTCTTTTTAAAAAATAAAAAACAGAATTAAGAATTTGAGGCCTGACTTCACCCCTTAAGAGATCATTGTTTCTCAATCTTTTTAAAAAAAAATGAATTTATGCATATATACACACATATATATTATATTAGTGGCCGTTCATTAGTAAATAGTGAAGATCAAAGGCTTCTACAGAAACAAAACCAGATCATGCACTTTCTAATGCAGATGAAGAATGGATCCAAGTCATCCTCTGCCATTTATAAGTGTTTCTTGTGGACGTGTTGAGTGATGCATTTGGTATGCTCTTAGTTTTGGCGCAGGAGGAGAAAGTTCAGACATTCCCAGGAAAGGTGAAGTAAAGTCAAACCTACCAGGGACATAGCACAGCATTTCTCACTACTTTCTTAGCTGTTTGTATTTATTTATTTTATTATTATTATTGCAGTTCAGGGATTCAAACCCAGAGCTTCACACATACTAAGTGAGTGCTCTACCTTTGAGCTATGGTTGTTTTTATTTATTTATTTAATATTTATTATATATATTTAAAATATCTTTTGAGATATTGATGGATCTTTATTTTATTCATTTATCTACATGCAGTGCTGAGAATCGAACCCTGTGTCTCACACATGCTAGGCAAGCACTCTACCACTGAGCCACAACCCCTGCCCAGTTGTTTTTTAAAAGAAGCCTCAATTAAATTTTTTGAAAACATAACAGACAAAACTATTGCTAAAAACAACTTCTTAATGTTTACTCTAATATACTTTGGGAAGTACTAAAAAAGAGCTCTCTCATCTCACTTTAAAAAATGTGTTTATTTTGTGAGCAGCTTAAACTCCCCATATTTGCAAAGGCCATACAGATTGCTTATACACTTTCACCCAGCTCCCCCAAATGTTAACCATAGCACAATACTCAACTGAGAAATTAACATAGGTATAAGATCAGACTTGATTAGGGTTTCCCCAGGTTTTCATCTCATCACATCCTTTTTCTGTCCCAGGATGTAACCCAGGATCCCACATTATCTTCTGAGCTCCTATCTCCTGTCTCCTTCAGTCTGACAGTTTTTTTTTTTTGTTTGTTTGTTTGTTTTTGTTTTTGGTATTGGGGATTGAACCCAGGGTTGCTTAACCACTGAGCCACATCCCCAGTCATTTTTAAAATGTTATTTAGAAACAAAGTCTCACTGAGTTGCTTAGGGCCTCTCTAAGTTGCTGAGGCTAGCTTTGAACTTGTGATCCTCCTGCCTCAACCTCCTGAGCTGCTGGGATCACAGGCATGTGCCACTGCAACCACCAGTCTGACAGTTCTTTATGACCTGCCCACTTTCGAAGAGAGGGCTAGTCCTTGAGCTGTAGCATGTCCTTTACTTTTTACTTATTAGGTGGGGGTTATGTAGTTTGGGAAAGTAGAAACAGAAGGCTGCCTTCTCAGTGCAGCCTAACTGGGAATGCAGAATGAAAACATGATGTCTAAATTCTGATGATGATGTCCTTTGCTTCTTGGTTAAGGCAGTGTTGGCTGGGCTTCTTCATTTTTTGGTGGCGGGTAGGGGGATTGGGGGCATCAGGGATTGAAATCAGAGGCACTTGACCACTGAGCTACATCCCCAGCCCTATTTTGTATTTTATTTAGAAACAGGGTCTCACTGAGTTGCTTAGCACCTCACTGTTGCCAAGGCTGGCTTTGAACTCTCGATCCTCCTGCCTCAGCCTCTCCAGCCACTGGGATCATAGGTGTGTGCCACCAGGCCTGCCAAGGCATTTTCACTTTGAAGTCAATAATTTCCCCTCTTATTACTAATATATATCTTAGAGGAGATATTTTAAAACTGTGAAAATATCCTGGTTCTCCTCAAATTCTGCTCACTAATTTTGGCATACATTGTTGGATCTTGTCTAGAACAATCATTGCATATTGTTAATTTGAATGCTTCCATAAGGCTATACCTTTATTGCCCCAAGCTATTTCTGGAACTGGGGGGAAAAACAAATACTATAACAAACGATGCTCCTATGGCTATTTTGACTTTTTTTTCCCCCTGAGGATTGAATCCAGGGTTGCTCTACCACTGAACCACAACCCCAGCCCTTTAAATTTTTGAGACAGGGTTTCACGAAGTCACCAGGCCTGGCCTGGAACTTTTGATCCTCCTGCCCCAGTGTCCTGAGTAGCTGGGATTACAGGTGTGTACCACTATGCCCCAGCATACTATGACTCTTACCATTTTGGAAATTATGAGGATTTAAGGAAATCTGAGGCTGGGAAAGAGAGATGAAGACCAACAATATCTACCTGACTATATCTCAGTTTCACAGATGCTCTTTCATGCTGACCCTTTCTTCATGTCTTACGAGCAGGAGTGAAAGAAACAGGGAGCCATATGTGATTTGAACAGCAGGCCGAGTGAAAAGCCCTGGGCATGAGTTTCTCATGTAACTTTCCCAACAGCCCTGAGAGGCAAGCATCAGTATCTCTAGTCCACAGGGATTGCAGATCTCAGGCCACCAAACAAATTTGGGTACAGATTGCATTGGGATATGGGTTTGTTTGGCTTCAGAGTGTCTTTCTGATACCCTCATACATGGTTCTAGTAGATGGAAGCTTGGAATACACGGTCCCTAGGTACTAGGGCAGCAGCTTTACATATATATTATCTGTGATGCACATGCCCAAAGTGCCTGATCATCATCATTTTCCCTCATTTCTGGATTCCTGTCCTTTTCCTAAGTTTTTTTTTTTCCACTTCTTTCCTCAGAAGGGCTAGAATCACAAAATCACTCCCTAAAAGGGCCCCAGGAGATCTTAGAGAAATTATGTTCTGTATCTCTATCACACAAGTGAAAATATGAGGCTCAACTTGGGAGGGGAGGGTGGTATGCTGCTAGGCATTGTGCTGGCGTCCTGGACCCTGGGACCCTGACTTTTAACCAGCATTCTCTCCCATGAATCATCAGAATTCAGCTCTGTACAGGGAGGAGTCCATCTTCCTCTAAGTTTGGAGAAGGGCATTCTGGAAGCTGAGGATTTTCTGGAGCATATCAGAACGACAGAGAAGCTGGTAGCTGCACTATCAAAAATAAGGATGGTACTACTCATTGAGTGAACATCTCGGTCCCTAGGTACTAGGGCAGCAGCTTCACATATATGCTATCTGTGATGCACATGCCCAAAGAGCCTGATCATTATCATTGTATTCTTTTGGTTGAAGAGGAAACTGAGGTTAGAGAGGCCAAGTTACGTGGCTAAGGTCACACAGTAAGAGCAAGCACCACGTGGTGTGATTCAAGCCACACTCAGCGTGGGAGGGGGTGGTTCCCAGAAGGGGTCGAGTAGTCTCAGCCAGGCAGGAAGAAGACCTTGCTGGTTGGGGAGAGAGGAGGTAATGTTCTACTGTCTTTGGGGCTGCTGGTGTCATCAGGAAAGTCTGTCTTCAGTTTGCACCAAGGCTTCCAAGAAGAGTGAAAAGGACAGGAAGCTATAGCATGTCGGATCAGGTATCTTGAGTGAACCACATCTGGGCTAGAGATGAGAATGACAGTTCTCTGAGTCCTTGTGTAAAGTCTCCAACCCCTTTGAGAGGCAACATATTTTTTCTACCAAATGAAATAATAGTAATATCTTTCTGATAGGATTTTGTGAAAATTAAGTGAGGCATTACATGGAAGTCCTGTAGCAATGCACATTTTGGATGCTGTGCAATTGGCAGTTGTCTCCCTGGCCTTGGCCCTTCCAGCTGCTGACTATTACACAGCTGGTGCAGACCATCTCACCAACCTGGCAGTAAAGAAACTTGCATTCCCTGTGGTTGAATTTTGGGTTGGAAATTTACCCATCTATCTCTGCAACATTGTAAATCTTTAGTAAATATTCAATAGCAATGAAGTAATAATGAAAGAAAAAGAGGGTGGGGGGAAGGCAAATTTATCAGAGATCTAGGCCCAAGTTCCTACTATGGACTTGAATTTAGAAGAAAGCCCTTGCCTATTTCTTGAAAGCCAGAAGGATTTTACTTCAGGGCACCAGAGCAGCCCAGCAATCAGTGCTGAGATTCTGAGGCTGCTTAAACCCTCTTTGCCTACTGTCAGCAATGATAGAGGAAATGCAGTTGCTGACCCCTCAGGAAGGGAAGTCAGTGTAGCTAGGGGAGTTGAAAAATAGCCCTTAGAGAAATGAGATGAAGGTTGATAAGTCCACAGTGCTACAGACATGGTAAACCAGAGAGATGTTAAGAGAGTTAACACTACCCCATATATCATAGCACAATACCCTCCTGGCATATATTTTTGAAGCTTCTTAACATGTGCCCAAAATAGAATTGATACTCATTTGTACATAATCTTGCCTAATAAAATCTATTTAACAGGTGACACTTTAAAAGTTATTTCAAGTACTTCAAATAGCTTAAAAGAAGAATTTTCTATTGTAGAGCTAAATTACAATAATTGGTTTTAAACCGAATGGAAATGCACTGATTATCAATTAAGCCATGAGATTGATAAAAATGCACACTCAATTATTTGTTTTTAAGCTTTTTCTTTCTTTCTGATACTCCATATTTACTTCTATCAATCTAGTGATTAGAAAAACAAAGTTCTGGTGAATGATGAAAATGTTATACCAACAAGAACTATGGAGCAAAACTGTGTTGTGCCAAGTAAATGATGCTCTGTTCCTTTCAGTGTATTTTGCAGCAAGTGCACATAGCAATTTTCATTATTAGCTTTTACTAGAAATAAATACGGACCCAAATTTAGGGAAAAGCCATCGCTTATTTCCTCTTCCCGGGAAACCCCATTTGGCTGCATCTTCTGACTACGACTTCCACATTCTGTTGATACGGTTAGAGCCAGAAACCTACAGAGCAATTAGTTTAGATTTTGTCTACACAGCACCAACATAAGCAATTGGAAAATGAAAAATTCAGCCAAATCTTTGGGCTTTGTGTGTGGAGGTTCCTACATGACTTTCAATAGCTGATTAGCTCTTTTTTTTGTTCAGTAAAAGGAAAATGAATTCGGACTCATTGGTTCTTTCATCACATGTGGACCACGTTCTCAATAATTGGCCCAGGAGAGTGAAGTAGGTTGGAGCCTAGGAGTTAACCTCTTGTTCTCCAATTCCTTTCATTTAAAACACTTTCTTTGTGATAAAATGGGGAAGAAAGGAGAGAGAGAGAGAACTGCGGTGAAGGAAGGAAGACCAGCGTGAGGATGGGAACAAAGGGACAGAGGTGTCACTGAGGTGACTTAAGATCTACCATGTGTTGGCAGTACTACCTTTGCAAGTGCTTCTTTTCTGCACTGTGACAACTCTATAGCACAGGGACTCTCCAACTTTAGTGTCTATCAAGGCATCCTGGGGGGCTGGGTAAAGTAGTTCTCTGGGCTCACCCTCAGAGTTTCTGAAAATTGCTATGTGCACCCCCAGGTCAGGGTAGGGCTCATGAGTTTCCAGGTACTGCTGGTGGGGCTGTTCTCAGGATGGTGCTTGGAAAATCGGTGACCTAGAGGAAGCATTTTAAATGAAAGGAATTGGAGAGGTTAACTCCAAGGCTGCATGTGTATGGTGTAGGGAGCTAAAATGGAAACTCATCTCTCTGATTCCATACTCCATTGCTTCCTCCCCAGAGACAAAGGATAGAGACTCAAGGGCCAAAACCCATGGACATTTTTCAATATTTGTCTTAGTGTATGTCATTGATATTGGTAACTCTGTTCCTAAAACTGTTTCTTCTCTGGTATTCTGTTAAGTCCATTCTCTTCCTTCTCCATTTCTTCTCCACCAGAACTTTAAATGTTCATGTTTCCCAGGGATCCATCTTAGGCCTGTTCTCTTATTTTGAAAGGATACTATTTTGGTATGTGAACAGATGCATTTTTTCTGGTACAGTTGTCCCTTAGTATTCACGGGGGATTGGTTCCAGGGCCCCCTGTGGATATCAGAATCTGTAGATGCTCAAGCATCTTACATAAAATGTCATAGTATTTTCATATAATATGCACACATCTTCTTATTCACCGTAAATCATCTCTAGATTACTTATAATACCCAGTATAATGTAAATGCTATGGAAGTAGTTGTTTGCTGTATTGTTTAGGGACTAATGCAAGAGAAAGTTTGCAAATGTTCAGTACAGATATGACTTTTTCTTTCTGATTTTTCCATCTGAGGTTGGTTCAATTTGTAGATTTGCAACCCATGGATAAAGATGGGCTGTATTTTGTAAATGATTTCCTGCTGTGAACTATACTTGAGGTACCTATTGCTTTATCATGTGCTGGAACTAAGGAATCAAAGAAAAGTAACCAATTTCTTTGTAACTTAGTTTCCAAAGCCAAAGGTAAAGGATAAAATACTAATTTAAAAATTGGTTGAGAAGCCTACTTGGCAAGCAGAGTGCTTATTTCTGGTTCTTGGCTACTTGAAGATGGCATAAGATTGTCAGATGGCAGGAGTAGGGAAGAAAGAGGAGTGAGAGAGTGAACATACTTTTAGGAAGAGGCAGAATTTGAAAGGATAGCCTGGACAGGGTGGAGTCAACACTCAGTGACGAACTTTTCCATCCTTTGCTCTTCCGGCCCCATAGGAGTCACTACCAGGAAGCCAAAGGGAGGGAATTAGTGACCCAGATCACCTGGCATCACTTCACGTGATGGGCCTGAGGTGCTTCCTTGGGTGACCTCCCTGCTGGTTAACAGAAAGAGCAACTCCCATTGATAAGAACAGCACATCTCCTGTAGGGCATGATGTAACATGTGGGGCATGTTGCATCAGAAAGGAGGAAACCTAACTTGCTACCTGCTTCCTGGTCCCTGGGGCCACATGTGGCTAAGATAGCACCTAGAGATCAGCCAGAAGGCATTACCCTGGGGTGATGAAAAATCAGACCACCTCTAGGATAGGCTCAGAACTCTCCCCACCCTGCTGACCTTTATCCTGATTGGCTCCTGTACATTATATTAGCTGGGTGTGTTTTCTCAATAAACTGAGATCCTGCTTTGACTGGTCTCCCTGAGGCGTCTGATTGTCCTCCCGCCAGGGAGGGCTGGGTATGGGTGGTCAGTTGACCTTTTCCTTTCTTGGCTCTTCCTGGTCAGGGGCATGCTCTCCCCATCTCTCCCACAAGTCAGGAGGGAAGGGGGGGGATTCCCGGAGCTAAAAACCCCGACAATCTCCTACTGACGACCCTTGGGAGATGCCATCTGGACCTCATAGCTGGTTTGATCCTTGTTTTGCTGCTGGATGAGATCGCATCTTTCAATGGCCCAGGATGCTTCTTTTTTTTTTTTTTTTTTTTGCGCAGTACTGGGGACTGAACCCCATGGTGCTCTGCTTCTGAGCTACATTTGAACCCTTTTAATTTTTTTAAATTTTTATTTTGATAGAGTTATCCAAGCTGGCCTCCAATCTGTGATCCTCATGCCTCAATCTTCTAAATCACTAAAATTACAGGCATGTGCCACTGTGCCTGACCCTGGACACTATTAATGGGGTGTAGAGTTTTGGGCACCTGAGGTGTGTAGAAACTGCTGGACAGAAAAATCTCTGGCCTCTGCCTCTGGCCTCTGGAGCTCATTCCTGGAGACCAGGAGAATGAATGGAACTGGTCATGCTCTCTTTCTAACTAGAAACCTAAGCCCTTGTGATCAACCCATTATCTTCACATTCTCTCCAAGGGAATAAATTGTGGCTTCAGGAACTATAGATATAATTCCGGCTTTAACTTCTCTCATGACCTACAAATGTCTCCCACTGATCACTGGCCATGTTGGATTGCTTGGAAGTACCTCAGTTCCCTTCTTCCTTTATTTCTAAATTCATAATTTTTCCCATTATCTTTAACATCACCCAACCATTTATCCAAAGTTTCATCCTTGACACAGTCACCATCATATCTCCTCTCAAGGAGCCTTGCAGTTTTACCTCTGAAACATTTATAAAATCTACTTGTTCTCCTTAGGCTTCTTTTGCTTCCATTTAGAATCTCACCAATTCTCACTCAGACCCAAACCTTCACAGCCATCTTAGGCATTTGTTTTGTTTTGTTTTTACTGCCCTCCTATTGCAACTCAAAGTGTCTTTCTAAAGCACACATTTTATTGAGAAGCTCTCTTGGTTCAACCAAAGAAAGCTGCTCACTAAAGCATGAAATCCAAACCTCATGACACCCACCAGTTCTACCTCCATGTGGTTTCTTGTTTATTCTGCTTTGGATTTGCTGAGCTTCTCTGACCTGTTAGTATTTTATATCAAAATTATTTCTTGAAATCTTTTCTTTCTCCTTTCTCTGTGGGATTCTATTTACCCATGCGTTGCAACATTTGCTGTTACCTCAAAATGCTAAGATTCTGTTCATTTTTTCTTTAATTTTCTCTGTTTTCTTCAAATTAGGGAATTTTTATTAGCTTCAAATATATGCATTCTTTTTTTTTCATTTTTAATCTACCATTGAGCCTGAAAATTTTTTTTTCATCTGTTATAATTCTCAGGTGTAGAATTTCAGTTTTTTCTATTGATATTTCTGTTTATTCATTGGTACATTTTTTAAAATTATCTGAGTATATTTCTTTCTTGCTTTCTCTCTCCCCATCTTTGAAGTGTTCAACTGCTAATCCAAAATGTAGGCCCACTTGAAATCATCTTCCATTATTTTTTTCCTTTTCTTCTTCCTCTTCCTCCTCCTCCTCTTCCTCCTGCCCCCCTCCTCCTCCTCCTCTTCCTCCTCCTTCTTCTTCTTTTTGTTTCTATAGGTCTCATTGCCATTTGTTTGCAAGACTAGTAATTTTTTGATTGAAAACTGGACATTGTAGATGAAATTCCCTTATACTCTTCTGAAAATTTTTGATTGTTTTTCCTAGTAATCTGGGCACAAACAGCCAGCTTTGTCTTCCCACTAGTTATGGCAAACTATATCTGTGTCTTTGCTATGGTTTAAATGTAAGTTATTTCCTCAGAACTCCTGGGTTAATGCAGGAATGTTCAGAGATAAAATGATCGTGAGAGCTGTAACCTAATCCAGTCCATCCTATTTTGAATAGACTACCTAGGTGGTAATTGTAAGCAAGTTGGTCCTGGCTGGAGGAGGTAGGTCACTAGGGACATGCTCTGGAAGAGTACATCTCCTGATGGCCCTTGCTCCTTAACTCTCTGCTTCCTTGCTGCATTTTTCCTGTGGCCCTTTCCCCTTGTTCTCTCTTTGCTTCCTTACAACCACGAAGGGAACAGCTTTCCTCTGCTATGCCCTTCTACCAGAATGTGCTGTCTCACCTGGGATCCAGAGCAATGCAATAGGCTGTCTATGGGCTGAGACCCCTGAAACCATTGATCCCAAACAAACTTACCCTCCTCTAAGTTGTTTTTGTTGGGTATTTTGGTCAAGGCAATGCAAAAGCTGATTAAAACAGCCTGTTCTTTTGGTTTTCTGACACTGCTTTTTCAGCATGGTTTTGTATAAGTCTTTCTGAAGCCACCTGGGGCACTCCCTTGTATGTATAATTAAGTTAGGTGCCAGTCCCAGATTTCTGTAGAATTTATGCTTGAAGTTTGTGTCTTCATCCTTTTGTAGTTCTTTCATTGCTAGTATCTCTTCTGTGAAGTTTCACTTGCTTTTATATCCCTGACATTTGATCTCTGATACCTTGAGCTTGTAAATCTACAATTTCTACTGTGACTGTTTTACACAACCCTATCTTTGGGATTTGGCAAGTGCCTATAAGCCAGAAACTTACAAAATCAGAATTGTTATCCTTTACAACTATATTTTTCCAAGAATAAACAATCCAATTGCTTCTGGTTTCTTTTGGATAACTTTTAGTATTTTAATTTTAAAATATTCAGGGGCTTCAGGTGTAGCTCAAGGGTAAGGCACTTGCATAGCATACATGAGGCCCTGGGTTTGATCCCAACTCTATAAAAAACAAGCAAACAAATTTCAAGGTAGAATTTCTCATAAAAGTTTACTGTTTTCTATGTTCTATACTATTTCTACTAAAGATTATTAGTTTTAGATTATTAGGATTTTGAATATAAAATGAGTTCTTTCTTCACAGGGAGAACCTTTCCCTTTTAAGATTAGGGTTCTTTTCAAGAGTGTAAGGTATACTATTCTTTTTGGAATCTATTGATATCTTGAGATTGTGTTTTCTATTATCTATTGTATGGAAATATGCTGAGCCTTAGCAAGCAACCTTGAATTGACTGATAGAACTAGTCATTCATGGCTAAATGCTACAAATGAATTGGCAGGAAGTCAGATTACAGTTGAGAGAAAGTGCTTCCATAATAGAAGATTCTTCTGCAGCATTTGGATATTATTTCCCAACATGTCAATCTACAGGAATCTTAAGCTACAGAATTCCAACATTGCTTTAGAGATCATTTTTAACTTGCAGAATTTGAAACTAGCACTATACAGAACTATTTCATTTTCATTAGGTTATCTGCCTAGCCATTTGAGTGTTATCTATTTGAAGTGCCTTTGAAACTACTGGAAAAATGCTAACTCTATGTCTCATTCTATCCTGAGATAGTGAAGTCAGCTTGGAATTTACTGTCGGTGGATGTAACAAAACCAAGTTAGTGAGATGGATTTCATAATGACCATGCAGTTGTTCATGCAGTGGACAGCTTCTGGATTTTTTTCATAAATCAAAACCTCAAGTGTCCTCAAGTTCTCCAGACTTCAGAAGCCACCTCTTCCCTTTAATACTTAAAAAGCAATAATTCAGGTCCTATTTTGAGGGTTATCACGAAGTCCCAACATCTCTCCTAATGTTTATGGGGGTTCTTGGGAGAGGCACACAAATAACTCATCATCCCAGTCCTGAAACATAACTGCATCACTAATTCCAGCAACATAGGATGGTTGCACTCGGCTGTGACTATCCAAGGAAGAAAGCCACCCTACAGGTTAGCTCTCAAGCATTGTCAGCTGAGATACTTTGGTTCATCTCTCATTTACAAATATACAGAGAAATGGTAGTAAATAAAAGATATCTCTTTAATGAGATGATTGGGAAAAAAGGGGAGTGGAGAACAATGGTTCTATTATGCTAGACAAGTAACTCTTATTTGAGATTCAGCCTATCTTAATGAATACTCTAGGAGCCCAAAGGACTCTCTGGCACACCTCTGGATAGAGAAAAGACTTAAGAACAGTGAGGTAAATTAGAAGTCACCATCTTCCCTACTAAAGAGTTAAGTGTTTCTATGAAAACATGAAACATCAGGCTGGGGTTATGGTTCAGTGGTAGAGTGCTTGCCTTGTGCGTATGATACACTGGGTTCAATCCTCAGCACCATATAAAAACAAATAAAGTCAAGGTATTTGTCCATCTACAACTAAAAAATAAATATTAAAAAAAGAAAACATGAAATAACAAGTGCCACATGAAATATCATAGTCTTGCAGTTTAGCTTTTTGTGTCTTCATACACCACTTCGATTTAGGACCAGGATGTGTGCAGAGAGCACCCATTTTGTTGGCAAAGGCTGCAGCAGAGGTAATACGATTCGGGAGATGGCATCTGCAGTGGCTTCTAATTCTGCTTCAGTGGTTTCCTGAGTGTGGCAGGAACAGTGGTCCCTTGTGGGATGTGGCTTTGCATATCATGGCACCCCAGTCTATGGTGTCTTTCTAGAGCTCCTCCAGGATTTTACAGGCTACATTCCATAGTAAATCCTTTTATTAAACTAAAAGGGGAAGAATGCTGTTGAACCCAGTTCATTACACTGCCCATTTCTCAGTATGTCAGCTGGTCCTAATCTGTTATTCATTTGTAACTTTGATAATTATCACTGGAAATCCCTTAACCAAGCTTGTTAAGGTAATAAGCTCAATACACTTCTTAGTCATCAGGTTTAGTGGAGTGTTATTTCAGAGTAAAGTGCACAGTTTTGGATACTATTTTTGTATTTTACTCTGAAATAGATCATTAATTTCTAGTTCTGGGAACTAATGGGTAAAGATGTCTAGAAAAGCAGAAAGTGCCATAATAAAATTGGATATAGAATAAATAAATATATATGCTAAACCTTTTAATTCTAAAAGGGAAGGTAATACTTATTTGAGAAGAAAAATTCAAATTTTTCAAACATGTTTGCTCTCCAATTTTCTACCTAAGTTTTAAAATCTTTCATCACAAAATGTCTTCTTCTCCTTCTTCTTCTCACCCCTCCTCCTCATTTTCCTTTTTCTTTTTGGTGCAGTACTAGGTATTAAACCCCGGGGTGCCTCACCACTGAGCTACATCACAAGTATTTTTTACTTATTTTGGGACAGGGTCTCATTGAGTTGCCCAGGCTGGCTATGAACTTGCAATTCTCCCCCCCAGCCTCCCAAGTAGCTGGGAGTGCACTACCCTCACTCTTGCCCAGCTAAATATATTCTTGTTTAAACACTGTTACTTATACTGTTTATTATAAAACTTTATTCCATGGTATTACCCACAGTGAAGTCACACATAGCTGGCATGTATACCAAGGTGTCAAAATTAATTAATGGCCTGAAGATAGCAAATCCCAAATACACTGGCATCAGTAGCTCATCATAAAATTATTGCTGTAAAATAAAAGTAAACATGGAAAAAAAACATATGGTTATTTAATTTATAAAGTTAATTAAGTTTGACTATAAATATTGGTATTAAAACTTGAAAGAAACAGATAAATCATTGTTTTTTTGTTTTTAAAGGGATGCATGATTAATAATGATAATATGAAAGCACAAAGACAGTTATGATTAACTCTGTGATGTGTTTAATTCTAGCACATATTCTATAGGTATTTTTTATTGTTTGTTTATTTATTTATTTATTTATTTATGGCATAGGGGATTAAACTTAGGGGTACTTAACCACTGAGCCACATCCATAGCCCTATTTTGTATTCCTATTTAGAGACAGGGTCTCACTGAGTTACTTAACACTTATATAGGTATAAATACTTGAGAATTCCATGAGTTGTCTCTTTCACTTTTTTTAAGCATATTGTTTTTTTATTTTTACATATTCCACCTAGTTTTATGAATATATGTCTAGCCCTAGCATCTAATGAGTTAAGTGTTTTCCCTATTAGCAATAACAAAAATTTTGGGTTGTTTTCAGTTTATGGTGATATAAATAATTGTATGACAAACATCTTAGTGTCTACAGTTATTTTTTTCATATTTAGGATTCTTAATTTAGGAGAGACACCCAGAAAAGTAATTAGTGGAACTTCTTGAGGAAAATTTACTACAAGCTTTCTAAAATGAATATTCCAAATATTCCACTTGAAATGCCAGAACTTGAGGGAAAACACTGAAGAAACCAAACCACTGGAGGTGAAGAAGGGTGAATAGGTAATGGTGCAAGGTGGTAATTTAACTTGAAATTTGTAATTGCTAGTGAAACTGAAAATTTTGCCACATATTTGTTAACAAATCGACGCTTCTGTTTCACAAATTATGACTTATGGGAATCTTGATAGTCATCTCATTAATTTTTTTGTAAGCAACTTTTGTGGAATAAGATTTCAGTATGTGGC
Source organism: Callospermophilus lateralis (assembly GCF_048772815.1). Taxonomy (NCBI): domain Eukaryota; kingdom Metazoa; phylum Chordata; class Mammalia; order Rodentia; family Sciuridae; genus Callospermophilus; species Callospermophilus lateralis. The sequence goes on along the minus strand of NC_135305.1, from coordinate 78,727,911 downwards.
CTTAGATAAGATCACAGGTAGTTGAGGGAGAGGCAGGTCCAAGACCACTTGTAACAACCAGCAATTATCATAGTACCAACAATATCAGAGTATCAGAAATCAGAATAGCAAGAGATCAAAGAAAGAAACATACAAGGAATAAAAGGCTATGTCAGAAGCCAGCTTCTGGGTACTCTTGTGGCCTCATACAAGAATTAGTTGAACAAAGGATGGGTACCACGAGGCTTTGAGGTAATGAATTTAGTTCCCAAGTTTCAAAGTTCCATTAAGTGTTTATACCATTAATATAGCTAAGAAAATGTTGCTGGTTCAAATAGTCAGGATCTCAAAGAGAACTGGTAAAATTTATTTCATGGACCTTATGAATAGTAACTCAACAAAATTATATATATATATATTTATTTCCTTGAAATGTGTGTTTCCTGAAATACAAAAGTATGTAGAATATTTGGAGTAAATGGTGTAACAATAAATGGGCTAAGGGTGTATGGGAGAAGGTATATTGTGAGCCTGCATAGAGGCCTTGAAAGTTTTTTCTAATTAGATTTGGAAGCCAAATTATTTAAAAAATAAATTGTTAACACTCTTTCAGTCTAAAGCAGAAAACCTTCTGCTTTTTATCCCTGAAGAGAGGACCTATGCTGGCTGTGTATGCACAGTCTGAACAGCTTTGCCGCTGAGCCATGGGTCCTGGGAGCCTTTGCTCTCTGCAGAGGACTCTGTGGTAGAGGCTGAGAGCTGGCTGGTTGAAGGGAAGTGCTCATCTTTGGACCATAGAGATAACTATCTGTCCAGGAGCACACCTGTGGCTTCCTTCCCAGTGGAAATACCTATACTTACACAAATAGAACAGCATCCGGGTGGCACTTAGTATGAGGACCTCTGATTCATCAGTTTCAAGGAGCAATGACTGAGCAACTACTACTCTCCAGGAATATTGCTACCTAGTAGGAGGAGGTTGAGTGGGGAGGATATCTTAAATAGAAAACCGAATAAAAAATGATTTTTGGCATTAAGAAATTAACAATCTAGAGAGAGAGAAATAGTTGACAAATAGTCCCAGCACAGGTAGAGTGACAAAGTGGTACGGTCTCTTGGGAGGTGAGGCGCCTGCCTGGGGTATGGGAACCAGCTAAATCACTTGGTTACAGGGGAGTCCCAGACTCTTTCCAGCTACTGGGCTGACTCTTCTACCCCCCGGATTTGGCAGTGTTCCTTCTACTCCTCCAATACTTCCTTCTGTTCCCCAATTCTTCCAGAAGGGTCGTGGCAATCTCCAGTTCATAGGCCTTTACACCAAACCCAGTGTAGGCCTCTCTACTGAAAGAGGAAAGGGAGAAGTTATTTCCTATTAGGAAGCTTGTTTCAGTACAGAACAGATATATAAGCAATGTTTTAATAAAATGTGAAAGGAAATGTGTTTAATTCTTACTGAGGTCACCTATGAACAGCACGAGTAGAAACCTCAACATGGTAGTTTTATGCCGTATTTAAAAAACCATCAGCTGTGTGACAGAAGCTTATGGTCTTCGGAGAGAGGAATGGGGAGATGAGGCAGAACATTTGCTTTATGATCACATCTTACAGATTCTGAATTTCATTCCAAGTTGATTGGGCTTTACTTTGTGAGAATAAAATTAAATTACGATGTGCTCACTTTGGCAGCAAATGAAGTAAAAAAAAAAAAAAAAGAGAGAGAGAGAGAGAGAGAGAATAATAATGTCTACTGGATTTGAAAGCCTACTATAACATACACTTTATATGTCATGGGTAATTAAATCCCTAACACTGCCATATAAACAAACATTATTATTCCCATTTTACAGACAAGAAAAATAAGTCTCAGAGCAATTATAAGACATACACAAGATCATTCAATAAATTGTCTTCAGTGATTCTGCTTGATCTCTTATGGTATGTTGAGAATATATGTTCCAGTATGAGCACTGAGAAATTTTGTAAGACTTTGAGAGGAAGAGAGAAATTTGAAATGTGACTTTTAAAGCACCCATGATGATGGTATAAAGGAAGTGTTAAGGAGGGGAAAGAAAGGAGGCAGGGAGACCTATCAGAAGACAGTAGATATGTAAGTAAAATAAGGAGAAATCTGCAAGATGGCAGCATTGATGGCATTACTGAGAGGAGAGATACAAGCATTATTATGGAGGTAGGACCGATGGAGACTAGAAAGTAATTGTCTATGTGGGGCTGGGAAGAGACCTGAGTCACTGCAATTTTTAAATAATGGAATTGGGAAGGTAACACTGAAGGATTGAGGTGCTGGCAGGCCTTCCATATGGAGATGATCAAGAGGCATTCAACACGGTACTGTGGACATAAAATCTCAAGTCACAGTGCTCCCATTTCTCAGCTGACTTACCTGACTTTACTAAGTGCCCATGAGTCTGTTCTAGGACTCAATGTTTAAAGGACATTTTGTGAGAAAGCTTGTATTCCAATAGGATGGAGTTCTATGGTTCTGATATGTATCATTTATTTTCCTTATTAGCATATAACAGTGATCATTATCATAGCTCCTGTTCTAACAGTTCTAGGGTACAAAATAATAAAAAAAAACTGTAGCTATGTGTGAGAACTTTTCTTCTTACATTTTATTATTCATTAAGTACCTATGGGGGAAAAAAAACCCAGTATTTCCCAAGTTGAAGTTGGCAAATTTAGCAAATAAACATATAGGACACCAGTTTCATTTGAATTTCAGATAAAAAATAAACAACAGTTCTGTTTAAATAGGCCCTCTACAATATTTGGAATATATGTATATTTAAAAATGTATTTTTCTTTTTATAAAACTGAAATTCAAATCTCACTAGGCATTTTGTATTTTATATAGCAGTACTACCTGAGATGTCTTATGTTGAACATGTCTCTATGAAATGTTGAATATTAAATGGGAAAAATTATATGATACACTAAAAATGTAGGGAAATTCTGGAAAAAGAAAAGTTAGAATTTCTTTCCTTCGGGATGTCTCAGGAGCTTTAGTCAGCTGCTACACGTTGGACATTTCCTAAAGGAAAGATTTCCCACATTTTTTTTTTTTTTTTTTTGCCTAGGTATTTCCTTGCTGCTTTGTACATATTGTGTGGAAGATGGTGGCTGATCTTTTTCTTTGTCCCCCATAGTGGTATAAGATATAGGTTCAGGAATGTAGATTCAAGTGCCAAGCCTATCAGTCTCTGGGTATTTGAAACTAAGGAGGGTTCCAAACTTTACCAAGCTCTATTTCCTCCTTGATGGATAGCCTAACACCTAACTTTTGACATTCTTTTTTTTTTGATTTTTTTTTAAAGAGAGAGAATTTTAATATTTATTTTTTAGTTTTCGGCGGACACAACATCCTTGTTTGAATGTGGTGCTGAGGATCGAACCCGGGCCGCAGGCATGCCAGGCGAGCAAACTACCGCTTGAGCCACATCCCCAGCCCCACTTTTGACATTCTTATGAGGCTTAAGAGAGACAATTCGTGGGGCAGTGATTTGCATTTACAAAGCACAATACAGATCTTAGTTTTCTTTATGTAGACTACATTCTTGTTTAGCCTCTAAAATCTTAACTAACGTGTGAATTCATCCTTGACTGAGACAATTAATCTGCTTATAGTCTTCTCTGCCTTGTGGGCTTAGGTTAGTGTGGCATGTACATGTGTGCAGGAGCACAGTTCACTAGGACTGTGATGTTAGTGCTTGTGATGCCACAAATTTGCGTAGTCTACATCCTGTATGGTCATGTGTGCTGGCCCCATTGATTGTAAAATTATTATAAAAACAAGAGAAAAAAATGAAGGCTTAGCTCCAAGGAGATACTGACCATACACCTTTCTCTGAGGTGTCCCAACCGTAACATTTGAATTCTCAACTTGATTCCCTGCATTTTACTCTTGACCACAACGTCTTATCAGTGTCCGGTACTCCTGGGTGTTGATTGCTGTTTTAGAAGAGCTTCTGTCTCATAGTTGGAGCACAAGTTGCTATCTGGTCCAGATTTCATGCAGTTCTGACTCTGAACCCATAGTTGAATTCAATGAGGGTTGACAAGAACATGGAGGGAGCAGTCCATCTGATTCTCGGAAAGTCAATTTAGCTAATTTACTCCTTTCCATTAATTATTCAGTTTCAGCTGACTGCTTTTCATTGTCATATCAACTGTAGTTGTTTCTGTGCAAAGCTCATGATAGCATTTGGAGTGACATTCAGTTTGTCCTTCCCTAGCCTCTTGTTATAGCTGAGAATGAGTGGAAGTAAGAAAGGAGACATGGCAGAGAGGAGAGACAGGGGAGACAGGCTTGAGGAGTAAGAGGGATCCTTATGAAACTCTTTTTCACTGATAGATTATTATTTGTAGAGATTCTTCAAGCCTAATATTGGCAAATCAGTTATTTGTTAATGACTTTTGCAAAACTGATCTGGAACCAAACAGAAATATTCTTAAAGATGGTCAGGGTGGCTGTTTTCTTTTGTTGGAAAGTCATGGAATCTCCTATTCTAGTTTTGTTATAGTTTGAATAAAGCCTAGTGGGGCTCACCAGGGGAAGATTCTGGACCCTGATATGGGGTAAGTTATACCAATTTACATATATGTACATTCTTAACCTTGTACATAGTTAACCAACATAAAATCAGAAAGGTAACAGGAAAACATGGATTCCAAATTACATTTCTAAATAGCAAAGTGAGGCTTTTGTGTTTCTTTAGATTGTTAAGATTTAAAACTGTTTATTTAGTTTTTAAACTTCTCATGTCACTTTGTCTTCCCATTTTTTTAGTTTTGACTCCCAGACATTTTTGAGTCCCTGGCTTCATCGTCTGTGAAATGGTCCCTAATGGTGACAGTCTCAGGGACTCTCTTCCCTGAATGCTATTAGTGACCCATGAGAGAAGGGTGTGATTTAACTTACCAGTGAAAGGCACAACTGTAGCTGTGTAGAACGACCGAAGACAGCATACGCTACAAGCTGGTATTCATGTGACCTTTAACATCCCTGTGATAGATGGCTGCTGCCGATGTAACTGAACTATAACCAAGAGAAAAGAATTTATCTTCTCTCTTCAAAGTATCATACTCTTAAAGACATTATCTCACCCAATTTGTTAACGATAAGAGCTCATAGCAGCAAGAACTTGCAGAAGGACGACAGAATGAAAGAGTCTTAATGTATTTTGCCAAAGGGAAATTTACCATCTGCCTGTCTTCATGAATCACATATGCTGAGAATAATATTTTAGAAGATACTGACAACAAGATGCAGTAATTTGTAAATGAAAATTACTGATGCTGCCCTTTTTAAAAGCAATCTGTGGAATAAATCAGTACAGCCATCTATAGGATTACAAGTCAAAGACTTGAAATAGGAGAATAATAAACTATATTATTGGTTTTTTTGTAATTGTAATAAAGATACCAAATCTTTAAAATGTAATTACTTTGATTCAAACTCCCCTGTTTCCATTTGCACCCTTTCAATGTGCCCCAACGCAGGACAGGAAAATACATTATGAAAGCCAAGAGTACAATCGAATCTTACTTGAAAAACATTGTCAGACATGCATTTAAAGATCTCAGAATTACATCATTGACAAGTCTGATTTCTCAGATGGTGTTCCCTATAGCACAAATCATGCAGTGGCCATCAATGGAAGATTTCAAATTTCAATGTGTGCTAAAATCACAAGGTGGAATTTTAACTTTTGGAAAAAGTAAAATGTAACTTAAAATTGCAGAAATCCAGTCATAAATTTGGGAACAACCAAGAATTTTCCAGCAGTGGTCTTGTCATGTTCTTGCTTTATCATATACATATCATAAATTTAGAGTGGAAAACCATTCGAAGTTGATACAAATTAGGAAATAGGTATTCTCTCCAAAGTTGGTTTTGCAAAGAGTATTAATGAAAATGGAAGGTTTATTTAGACAGTGACACCTCTTATATTATAAATCAGGTGATTTAAGCTTGATTGCATGTGGGCTGAGAAACCAAATTAAAACATTTATTTTCTTTCTTACTACAATTAGTGGTGGTACTGATACTGCCTTATTTTTCTTATTAGCTTTTAAAAAATCATTGTATTAGTCAGTTTTCCAGTACTATAACAAATACCTGAGATATTCAATTTATAAAGAGAAAAAATTTACTTTTTAATTTTATTTTATTTTTAAATTTGTAACTGAGTTGGGAACTGAACCCAGGGCCTCACACATACTAAATAAATACTCTACCACTGATTACACCCCGACACCAAGGTCTAACTTGGCACAGAGTTTCCGTGGTTTTAGTCAATAATCATTTGATCCCTTTGTTTTGGGCTGATGATGAAGTAGTACATCGTGGTGGAAATCCTTGGCAGAACAAAGTACTCATTTTATGGTTGGGAAGTGAAAAGGGGGAAGATCAAGGGCTAGGGTCCCACTGTCCCTTTCAAAGGCATTCCCCCAATGATTGAAAGACCTCCAACTAGGCAAGAGCTCTTAAAGTTGCCATTGCCTCCAATAGCAGGTGCAGGATTGGGGTCAAGCCTTTAAGACATGGGCCATGGTGGGCAGGGAATCCCAGAGTATTTATATGTGTTATTTTTATTGTTGTTGTTATCAGAAATTGAATCTCTACCTCTACCACTGAACCATAACTCCAGTCCCAGCACTTATTATCTTGAGACATCGTCTTACTTGCAGGCTTCAGACTTGTAATCCTCTTGCCTCAGTCTCCTGAGCAGCTAGAATGACAGTTGTGCACCACTGTGCCTGGCCCCAACTAAACCAGTCTTAAAGATGATTTTCTTTTTTTCTCTCTCTTTTTGGACAAGTTCTTACTATGTTGCCCAGGCTGGCCTTGAACTCTCAATCCTCCTGCCACATCTTTTTCAGTAGCTAGAGTTATAGGCAATCACAACCACACTTAAGTGGCATAAAGATAATTTCCTAATGGTCAACAGATTACATGAAAGACATGTCTGGAGGACCATGATTGTCTCATTTTCTACAATAAAAAGTACATGTTTATTTTTCTCTGAAAGCTAAGTAACAGGAATGTTCTCACAAAGAAAAAAATGCATGTTCTGTCAGTATTTATGCATTTCTTCCATAATCCATAAATCTGAGTCTTAAAAGATAGCAGTATATTAGTTAGATATATTTCTCTCTTGGATTTGGCAAAACAAGTTACACAACTTTGTAATTATCACCACAATAGATGGTAGAATATATGGTATATAAATTCTGTTTACTGTATATAATTATTGTTTCTGCCTGAAGTATCCATTTGTATGGCAATAAAGTAGCAGTTAGGGTCTATTTCTGTTTCCTTGAGGTATAACCTGAAGGCATTAAAGTATATTCTCATTTAGCTTCCATTTTTTTTCATGATTTTTGACTTTAAAGATGAAAACTATTTGATAACATCTGAATGTAGAACTGAATCAGTATGAATTCCAAGCTGTTGGAAATTCCAAAAGGTGTCAAAGTGTCAATGAAAGTGTTTTTGCTTTCTTCCCCTGAGGATTTAAGAAGCAATAAATGAATTTGGAAGCTTCCAGAAAAAAAGAATTGGGGGGAAAGCATTCCTGGCAGAGAAGAAATCAACTCTCAAATTATTGTTGGAAATTATAACTTAAAAATTATATAAAAAATTGTATCAAGAGGAAAAATAAAGGGCATTCAAATTGGAAAAGGGGAAGTCAAACTATCTCTGCAGATGACTTGATCTTATATATAGAAAACCCCAAGACTCTACCCCAAACTGTTAAAACTAATAAATGAATTCAGTGAAATTGCATGATCCAAAATCAACACAAAAAATCAACAATCTCGTTATATGTCAATTTTGAATCATCTAAAAGAAAAATCAAGAAAATAAACCATTTGTAATAGCTACATAAAAAAACTTAGGAATAAATTTATTCAAAGAGGTGAAAGATTTACAATGAAAGTTTTAAAACATTGAGGAAAGGAATTGAAGAAGACACCAAAAAATGGAAAAATGTCCTATGTTCATGAATTGGAAGAATCAATATTGTTAAAAGCATTCATACCACCCAGATTGATCTATGGATTCAAGGCAATCCTCACCAAAATACCAGTGATATTCTTCACAGAACTAGAAAAAGTAATCCTAAAATTTGTGCGGAACCATGAAAAACCCTAAATAGTATTTCCATTTGCTTATTTTTTGCTTTTGCTCCTTGTACTCTTGGGGTCTTATCTAAAAAATCCTTGCCCATTCCAATGTTCTAAAGTGTTTCACCTATGTTTTCTTTTAGTACTTTTATGCTCTACATGTAATTTCTTTAATCCATTTTGAGTTGATTTCTGTATCTGGTAAGAGGAGTCCAGTTTCATTCTTCTGCATGTAGGTATCCAATTTTTGCCATAGCATTTATTTATTTTTAAGTGCCCTTTCTTGCAATGCATGCTCTTAGCACTTTTGTCAAATACCAGTTGGCTGTATGTGTATGGGTTTACTTCCAGGCTCTCTGTATTGTTTCATTGAGCTATGTATTTGTTTTTGTGCAATATGCTTGTTTTGATTGCCACAACTTTGTAGTATCTTTTGAAGTCAGGTAGTGTAATGCCTCCTGCTTTGTTCTTTTTGCTCAAATTGGCTTTGGCTATTTAGGGTTCTTCATGGTTCCGTACAAATTTTAGGATTACTAATGAGGAAGCCCTGCTCCCTTATTTCTCTCCATGCATGTATAGTACCCCAGTTGTCTAATAATAATAATCCAATCATTCTTTCATTCTTTCATAATATCTTTTAGTTTAAGCACCTGATATTTGGCAATAGAATTTTATTCTTATGTCCATTTTGCATATACTGTCCTAAAATCCTCAGCTCCTTAGAATGACCTTATTTGGAAATAGGATAATTGTACATGAAATAGGTTTAGATGAAGTCACACTGAGTAGGCTTGGTTATGAATCTCTTAAGATTAGTGTCCTTATAAGAAAACGATCAATGTGAAGACAGAGATGAATAGTAAGATGCTCCATTGGAAGAAGGAAGACCAGAGAGATGTATCTGCAACCCCAGGAACTCCTGGGGTTACCCAGAGTTAGGAAGAGGCAAATAAGGAACTCCTGTAGATTTCAGAGGGAGCAGAGCTCTGCTGATACCTGAGTTTTGTGAGAGAACAAGTTTCTGTTCTCTGAGGCCATGTACTAAAGGCACTTTATCATGGCAACCCTAGAAAACTAATATAGTGACCATTATCTCCTCACTGTGCCAGGTTTTTTATTTTTAAAATAGGAATAACAGGGTTGGGGGTGTGGCTCAGTGGTAGAGCACTAACTTTGCATGTGTGAAGCTCTTGGTTTGACCCTGAGCATAGCAAAATAACAACCACAACAACCTACTATTAGGCTTGAGGTTGCTGTAAGGTAGTGGCAGTAAGGTAAGGATAAGTGAAAAGTCAGGTGGTACAGCAAGCTGCAAACCAGTGTAAACAATGAATATATTAGCAGCTTTTCTAAAACTGGGTATTTGGTGATTGCTGGCTTACAAAAATTTGACACAAAGATCAGAAAATACTTCTGAGTACAAGCCCAGCACTTATAGACTTTAAAAGCTGTCAAAAACAATATTGATAATAATAATTGAACACAATGCTGCGACCATGTGAATCAGAGTGTTATAAGATTGGTAGTTGGCTTTCATTCTCTGGTGAATTTGCATTCTCAAATCAGGGTGAATAAAGTAGGCAACTGGATTTTGGAAAATGACAGGAATAGGGAATACCTTTTATCTTCAGTATTTTTCATCAGTCCCTCCAATCATACAAATGAATAGGGGGTCAGCCAAGGGGAGGATTTTTGGAATGCTATTTGAGTTCTGGAAGCCCCAGGGAGCCAGAATTATTTCTATTGATATTTAAGCCAGGTTGGAATCACCATCAGGCTAGTGGCACCACATCTCAGCTAGGACTAGAACAGAATTGATCCATGCAGATGGACCCCTCCAACTCTGGACTGTCTATGGAGACAGGCTTGCCCAGTTATTTTCTCAGAAGAATGCAACCCTGAATTTCATGAAATTTGAGTTTTTGGAGTTCTTTTATCATGTTGTATTTAGCAAAATCCATCAGTTTATTAAAAGCCTTGAATATATCACCTTATTAAATGAGTATGTGGAAATATCTTGTGTGACTCATTTAGCAGTTACCTTTCTATTTTGAAACAGAAACCAATTATGTAGCTCAAGGATGTGAATACCTGTCTGGGTGCAGTTCTTTTCTTTAAATATCAACAGATATGCATATTGTACTCCAAATTAGAAAGATTGACATAGGACTCTCCCCCCCCCCACACACACACACCAAGGAGAATGCAATGCAAATGAGAGGTCTATTAGCATGTTGATTCCTGCTGCTGATCCATGCAGTTTTTCCACCTGTTTGGGTATTGTGATCTCTGAAATGAAATATCCAGATATTTAACCGACTTCTTCCTCTTCCCCAATTTATCTGGATATGTTTAGACATATAATATAGATTTAGGCTTAAAGGGAAACATTAGACTTGACACTTAATTCTTAAGGAGCAAATTAGCCAGATTGTATGTTGCTAAAATAAGACAAATTAAGAGTGACTTGAATTTCCACCCAAGTGGCAGAATGAGAGGAGGAATAAATAAGTGACCAGGCTATTCTAATTTCAAGAAGCAGGCACCATAAATGATTTGAGGGAGATAACTTAATCAGTAGGGAGGCCTCCATACCTACCTCCTGATGCTTTACAAAGATTCCTTTTATTTTCCAGGCTCACAGAGATTCCAGGCATTTAGCAGAAACTTAGGGGTCCTAATTTTAGCCATGTGATTGGTATTAGAATCCTGAATACTTGGAATCTATTCTCACATGGTTGATAAGTTGAAAGGATAGGCTAAAAAAAAATCACTAGTAACCCAAAACATCTAAGTGAGGACCTGGAATCTCATTGACAGCATTCCTCAGAGAAGCATCTGTTTGTTGAATTTCACACTGTTGCATTCTACTAACATATAAAGTAATGTGTAAATAACATTTCATGATATTACTGAGGGCTTGGTCTTTCCCTTCAATATGCTGTGCCTAAAAGCATATTCTGTAAGACTCACTGAGACTCAAGTGAGAGAGGGCAAGACATCCCTGGTAGGGTGGCTGCTTCTGGCCTGCCATCTGATCCACCAGAATGTTTAGAAAGGCATTTGAAAAGGGGCACAGAGGATCATTTTGCAACTTGCTGTACCACTTGACTTTTCACTTATCCTTACATTACTGCCATTAATTGTTGAATAACCCAGCAAGACAATGGCACATTCCTTTAACCAGAAATGCATATCTTTATGACTATTTCCAATGCACATATGACTCTTCTCCAAACCCATAGGCAAAAACATTGCAACTGACATTATGGTCTTTACACAAAGGGGACACCTGCTCATCTATCCACTGTGTGGGAAACCTCTTAGCTCAAATGTTTAACATTTTTCTGATTTGAAAAAGCAATGTGAAGCTTAACCTTGCTATTATCAATGATGTTTGGCCTAATAAGGGGCAATATGTATAGTTCAACCTAGTACTATTCCTAGGTTTGGAGTGGAAAGAGTGGGGAGTTTATTTACTGATTCTTTTTTCCCCCCTAAGAATATGTAAATAAATCAAATAACATATTCAGGAACACATTTTTTTAAATTCTAAATATCAAGTTGTTTACTCTCCTTACCTCAATTAAAGTATTTGATCAACTTTATTCTGTTTCAGATATACTTATGATTCCTACTTAAATAACAAACCCAAGACCTTATTTATACTACTTGCCTCTTCAATTTTAAGTCATTTTTACCTTTTGATTTAGATATTCCAGGGCTGGGATATAGCTCAGTGGCAAGGCTTCTGCCTTGCATTCCCAAAGCCCTGGGTTCGACCCCCAGTTCCAAAAAAAAAAAAAAAAAAAAAAAAGAAAGAAAAAAAGTAGATATTCTAAACTAAATAAATGTCTGAAAAGAGATACTTACATCTGCTTATTAAATGACTTACGTCATCATGAGTTAAAAAGGAAAGAAAAGCCAGATAACTTTTTTTTTTTCCTCCCTTCTTTTAACCCCTCTACCACAACAGAATGTAGGAATTTGTGACTTTTTCACTCTCTGAGTCTAGAAAATGCCTGGTGGCTCAGGTCAGCTATGAGAAAGGAGGCAAGCTTCCCTCGGTGTCATTTTGCCAAAGAACTAGCAGAACTCTTCCGGGAGGTGACATGCTTTGGGTTTCTTTAACACTCACATTAATAATGAAAAATGGCATCTGCTATTTAAAGGCCTCCTGTTAAGAGTACAGTTCTGGATTAAAAATTAAATTTCATCTAATCTTTTAGTTAGCTCCATATCCCCCCAGAGACTGTCTCCAATAGAAAGCATTTGATTTGCTAAAGCTGTACAGCATTTTCTTGCTGACAGCTAAAATTAGGACTTTCTGAGGGGGAAGGGGAAGGGAAGCAATCAGGTGATGGAATATCAGATGCCCTTTGGGAAATGGTTCAAAATTTTTTGTACTGTCAGATTTTTAATTTTTCTCTACCTTTTTAAAAAAATCTTTTAAAGTCAACTGGAGACAGAATTTTTAATTTTTTTAATCATTTTTTTGAAACCAAACTAATTTTGATCTCTTTTGGTCAAAATGGAGAATTTGTTTATAGGAATAATATGTGGACATTTTCAGTTGGAGCATTAGGAAAAAAATCTGAAATTTTAACTGAGTCTGGGAACTTTACCTTCCCCATGACTATATCCATACATATATTATTTTATTGTCTTTTTCGTAGGTTTTCTTTTCAGTTGGTAACCTGTTGAGAGTTCTTTATAGCATGGAATGCTGTCGGTATGATTAACCGTGTGGAAGAAAATAGGTATCTGCTATAGTAATAATTACTTTTTCTACTTATATGATACTATTAATTCAAGAAGTTTAAAACTCCTTAAAACTCAATGACAGAAAACCACAGAGGAGTTAGGCACTATAATCATAGTTATAGAAAAGGAATTTGGGAGGCAAATAATTCTAAAAGACTATAGATGCTTAAATATACTCAAACAATTACATGACTCAGAGGCTCTTTAATATTGGGTGGTAAAATTCAGCACCCCAAATTTAAATATCAGCATTTAAATTTCTTTTCCAACATCCAGGTCTAGTGTTTGTTTGTCTTTTCTCTGGTAATAAATTGGCCAATAGTCTTTCCATACAGTGAATTTCAAACACAAAAATGTTGCAATCACATATACAGAGTAACTGCAACAGTGATGTGAAAGCCAGCTCGCTGCTCCACATTGAGAGCAGGAAGAGATGTCCCAGACTGAAGGTGGATTCCCTTGAATTTTTAAAGATTTTATTTTATGGTAAAGTACATATAACATAGGTTTTTTTTTTTTTTTTTTTAGCCATTTTTACATGTACAGTTTGGTGACATTAAGTACATTCACATTATGGTGCAACCATTACCACCATACATCTTGGAAGTCTTTTCTCACATTGAAATTCTATATCCATCAAAAACTATCTCCCAGTCCTCTTTATCCCCAGCCCCTGGCAACCATTATTATAGTTTGTGTCTCTGAATTTGACTTACCTAAGTGCCTCATTTACATGAAATCATACCATATTTTGTGACTGGCTTCTTTCACTGTAGTGTATGTCAGAATTTGATTCCTCATTCAAAAAGAGTGATATTCCAATGTATGTGTATACCACACTTTGCTTATCCATCAGTCTGTGGACACTTGTGTTGTTTCCACCTTTAAGTATTGTGATTAATGCCAAAATGAACATAGTGGTACAAATACCTCTATGAGATCCCATTTTCAATTTCTTGGGTATATATCCAGTAGTGAATCTGCTAGATTATATGATAATTCTGTTTAATATTTTAGGGAACTGTCATACCATTTCCCATAATGGCATGTCGTTTTACATCTCACCAATTGAAGCACAGGATTCCAGTTTCTTCACATGCTCAACAATACTTGCTAATTCCTGTTTTTTGAAATAATAGCCATCCCAATGGGAGTGCACTGATGTCTCATTGTTAGCTAGGATTTATTTTGTTTGAATGGGTAGACCTGCATAGTGTTTCATCAAATTTGATTTAGTTGGCAACAGTGAGCCCAAAGAGCATTTCTGCCTTCTCATGATGATCTAGAAGGCACTGGGCTCAAATTTTTACTAGATTGTCATTTGAGTAGAGATGAATGGCTACTGCCCCCTCTGGATATTGTAGGAGGTGCATGCTAAAGTTCACTCTGCCCCTCCTTATTGCAACCTTCTCTTACTCCTCATGCTAAATTTTAACTCTCTAAGCTCATAGGCATTTGAGTTTGCAACAAGTTCTAAACTTAAAAGTCTTGAAGATGATAGTAACATAAAACATGAAATATAGAACATCAAATAGGAGGATCCTCCCACCCCCTAGTATTAGTCTACTCAAGGGTGGAGAAAGGATCTATCTATTTGAAAAGATAGTCGGAAGACTACAGCAATCTGCAACGACATATATGGTATGCTCAACATTCAATTCACAAAAGATATTGGGCCCTGACTATGTATCAGGTACTGTTCTAAGCACCTGAAAGATATCAGTGAACAAAATAAACATAAGCTCTGCCCTGTCTTTGAAATACTTTTAGTTAGAGCCAAGGTAGAGAAAATAAACAAAAGCATAATTAAATAAGCCAAGTATATTATATAACAAGTTTAAAAAGCAGGGTACAAAGTTATTCATTATATTTAATTGTGCCATGTAAGAATCATATCTATTTTTTAAAAAGAAAATGTGCAAAAAACATAATAATTGTATGGTTTTAAAATTTCTGTATTTTGTTTTCCAAAATTTGACTGTCATTTTTATTTGTTAATTTGATAATAAATTTAACTTCTTGAGAAAAATAAAGTAGTTCATTCAATTGTTGGACACCAATTTTTTTTGATGAGAGACTAAAAATAAATATGCTGGTTTTTGCCATCTGCTGCCCCATATTTGGAGGTAGAGATTTTGCTTTTGGGTTCAAGTTTGTGAATGTATTATTTTAAATACTTAAAATAATGCAAAAGTTGATATCAAACTTGAGCTTCAGAAAGATAGGGACTCCACAGATAGAGATTCTCAGGCTTACAGCAAGCATAGTTTTAATTTTTCTAGGTGTTAGGCACATAATCTGAAATCTACATATATTTGGGCTGTGTATTTTTAATATTGACAAAAATGCTGATTTAGTAGAAACACTTTGGCATATGTAGTTTTTCTTACTTTTCAATTACTTTACAATGTTATAACCTTTAAATCTTTCTAAAATACATTTTTATTGGTGCATATGTGTGTAGTATTTATAGTATATAATATATACGGTGAATTTTTTATTTTATTTTATTTTGGTTTAGTTTATTTTGCAATCTGAACACATCTGTGGCATCAGTACCAGATTAAGAAACAGAACATTCTGTCCCTGAAAAAGACCGCTTGTCCCTCTTTCTAATCACTAAGCTGCCAAGGTTAAGCACTCTCTGGATGCTTAAAAGCACACATTAGCTTTTCTTATTTTGTTTCTTATATAAATGGAAGCATAGAATGTCTCCATTTGATGATGTGATTTAAGTAGAACTATACTTGGAAAGCTCAAAATTACAAAGTGACTTATATTCAGCTTCAAAGACATTTACTATTTGATGGAAATAGAACTCATCTCAGAATTTCTACCATTTGCCTACTGGTAGAAATGATAGAGGCATAATTAAAATACAGATTCCCAGGTTTCCTCACTGAAAATCCAAATCTAGCTGGTAGGGTTGGGCCTGGAAATCTGAATTTAGAGAAGCATTCAGGAGATTCTTGAGGAATTCTGGAAATCTCACTCCAGTGGGCTTCCAGGTGGCTAGGTAGTTTTATAGCATCAGGTAGGGATTGTTGATTTGATGTACCAACTCAGTGAAATCAGTCTTGGTTTATCTTATCTTGAAATCAGTTTTTTGGTTTCTTTCTTTCTTTCTTTCTCTCTCTCTCTCTTTCTCTCTCTCTCTCTCTCTCTCTTTCTTTCTTTCTTTCTTTCCTTCTTTCTTTTCTCAATGTGGCTCCCTCCCTCCCCCCCCCTCTCTCTCTCTGACTCTTTCTTTCTTTCCAGGGATTGAACCTAGGAGCACTCAACCACTGAGGCATATCCCCAGTTCTTTTTTTTTTTTTTTTTACTTTATTTAGAGACAGCATCTCACCTAGTTGCTTAGGGCCTTGCTAAGTTGCTGAGACTGGTTTTGAGCTCACGATCCTCCTGCCTCAGCCTCCTCACTGCAGTCTGGCTTAGTATTTAGTTTTTGAGTGAGCCTCTTGCATTATTAGATGCTTAGTTAAAATACTGGTGGAACAATGGGGTAACAGCATACTATTTATTTTCATTTCTGGGATAAATATTGAGACTAATATTAAGTCTGACTACATGAATGGAAGGATTCAGCAGTGGCCTGGCTCTACCCTCATTTTGTTCTGTCTAAAAAATGAGGAACTGGATTGAGATAAACTCTACTAAGATGCTAAGACAAAAGAAGGGGACTTTTCCTGCCAATTCTTCCTTACTTTAAAAGCTAACAAAGGCAACTACATAAAATAAGTGTAAAATGTTGCTATAGACCTTTGTGCATTGGGCACTGAGTTTTTTCTTTTTTCTTATTTTTTTTAAAAATTAGGTATCTATAACAGCAAAATGCGTTTTGATTCATTGTACATAATTGCAGCACAACTTTACATTTCTATGGTTGTACACGATGTATTGTCGCACCATATGTGCAGTCATACATGTACCTAAGGTAATGATGTTCATCTCATTCTACCATCTTTCCTACCCCCATGCCTGTTCCCCATCTCTCCCTCCCCTTTTGGGCATTGAGTTTTTTAATATGAGCCAACTAACAGTCATGTCAACTTTGTGTTCATCATTGTGTGCCATTCACTTCTTCACTGGAACAAAAGTGATATTATAGCTTGTCTTTATCTGTTTAGCAAATAAAAGGCACAGCATTCTGGAGGTATGGGAGTCAAGTTCAATCTATAAGTCTGAAACTGCATGCAGTAAAATTCCCTTAAAAGTGGTATAAAAAAGCATCCTGATAAAGATTAACTCCCTAGTCTCATTTCTGTTCCTCCAACAAACTCTGCCCATTCCCTCCTGTGGCTGGGTCTTTACTCACTCTTTGCCTTTTAATATTTGCCACCCACACTACTGTTCTTCCTCTTCCCTTGGATCCTACGATAACTGTCACATTCTCAGAGATACCTCCTCTAACGTCCAATCCAAAGTAGAAGTCATTCCCACCACAGTGGGTTTCAAAGTACAGTTTCGGGAGGCCTGGGGTCTCTAATATTTTATAGATGTTCAATCAGAGCCAAACTGTTTCCATAATAATGATAAATCATTCTTTGCTTTTTCATTCTCATTCTCCTTTAAGTGTACAGTGAAATTTTCCAGAAGCTACGAAGGGTATGGTCACATCTCTCTGATGGCTAATGGAACGTAGACTTCAGTGTTTCTGCATTTTACATAGTTTTCAGTTCTCATTATTGGCATCCTTAGTAATTTTTAAGAATGTATAGTATTTCTAAGACCAAAAAGGAATACTTTATTGCTCTATCATATTACCTCTTTTATTTAAGTAGCCTGCAATATTCTTTTACCATCAGATGTTTTTCTTTTCTTTTTAAAAAATATAATTAACTAAGGTTGCCAGACATCTATATTCCCTTTAATCATTGTAAAAGTAACACAAGTTTATTTTAGCAAATTTGGAATATACAGAAAATTATTTTTTAAAGTCATGTGTATTTCAGCATATTTACTTCTAGTGTAAATTAATCCATTGGCTCTGATGTCTTATTCATAGGTTATTAGCACCATGAGGGCAGAGATTTTGCCCATATCACTTACTACAATATTTCAGAGTTTCCAATAGGGCCCAACATGTAGTGTTTTTTTTTTTGTTTGTTTTGTTTTTGTTTTGTTTTTTTAGGGTTTCCCCATACTTATTCATTTATTTATTTATCTCATAATTTTTTAAATTTATTCTAATTTGTTATATATGAAAGCAGAATGCATTACAATTCATATCACAAATGTAGAGCACAATTTTTAATATCTCTGGTGGTACACAAAGTAGAGTTACAGCATTCGTGTCTTCATATATGTACTTAGGGTAGTGATGTCCATCTCATTCCACTATCTTTCCTACCTCTCTCCCTCTCCCAGCAAGAAGAATGAAGCAGGTGGCATCACTACATCAGACCTTAAACTATACTACAGAGCAATAGTTAAAAAAAAAAAAAAAAGCAAAAAAGCATGGTATTGGCACCAAAATCGACTTGTAGACCAATGGTACAGAATATAGGATGCAGAGACAAACCCACATAATTACAATTATCTTATATTAGACAAAAGCACCAAAAACATACATTGGAGAAAAGATAGCCTCTTCAACAAATGCTTCTGGGAAAACTGGAAATCCATATGCAACAATAAAAAATAAATAAAACTCTATCTCTCACCATGCACAAAACTCAACTCAAAGTGGATCTAGGGCCTAGGAATTAAACTAGAGACACTGAGTCTAACAGAAGAAAAAGTAGGCCCAAATCTCCATCATGTTGGATTAGGCACCAGATTCCTTAATAAGACTCCTATATCACAATAATTAAAATCAAGAATCAATAAATGGGATGGACTCAAACTAAAAAGCTTCTCAGCAAAAGAAACAACCAGTGAGGTGAATAGAGAGCCCATATTCTGGGAGCAATTTATTACCATAAGCAATCAGATAGAGCATTAATCTCTAGGATATATAAAGAATTCAAAAATCTTTACACCTAAAAAACAAATAACCTAATCAATAAATGGGCCAAGGAACTGAACAGACACTTTTCAGAAGATGATATATAATCAATCAACAAATATATGAAAAAATGTTCAACATCTCTAGCAATTAGAGAAATGCAAATCAAAACCCTAAGATTTCATCTCACTCCAGTCAGAATGGCAGCTATTATGAAGACAAAAAACAAAAAGTGTTGGCGAGGATGTGGGAAAAAAAGGCACACTCATATATCGATGGTGGGATTGAAAATTGGTGCAGCCAATATGGAAAGCAGTGTGGAGATTCCTTGGAAAACTGGGAATGGAACCACTATTTGACCCAGCTATCCCACTTCTGGGTCTATACCCAAAGGACTTAAAAACAGCATATTACAGGGACACAGCCACATCAAAGTTTATAGAAGCCCAATTCATAATAGCAAAACTGTGAAAACAACCTATATGCCCTTCTGTAGTAGTTGTTTTAGTAAACACTTATTAAATGAAAAATCAAGTGAATGGATAAAGGCAGGAAAAGAAAACAAGATAAAATATTTTCAAAGGACTATAACAATGTTAAATGTTGTTTGTACCAAGAAATAAAAATTAAAATAAAATGATTACTAAACACTTAAAATGCAAATGTCATAATGCTGTTGAGGTTATGTTGAGACAGGATTCTTTCTTTCTGCTGAAGTGAATATCTGTTGTCTTGTTATTGTTGGAAAGTATTAAGGGCCTTCAAAATGTACCTTCTATCTTTGAAGCAATGATTAAATTACACTTCTGGAGATATTTTTAAAGGGAATAATTTGAAAAACCAAGTATATTATTTATATTAGTTAAAAAAATGAGAAAAAAACCATGTTTAAAATGCTTGTATGGTTACATCAATTTCAATATATTCATGTAATGAAATATTCTGCAGTCATTGAAAATAAAATTTGTAAATCATATTTAATAGCATGGAGAAATAGTTGTATTTATAATTTAAATGAAAAAGCATGATTAAAATGTATAAACACTGATTTCAACTATTAAAAAATGTAATGAAAAGTATTAGCATGAAGTACATCAAAATGGTAATAATGGTTATCTCCAGGTGGTAGGATTGTGGGTGATTTTTATTTTCTCTATATTTTCCAAGTTTCTCACAATGAGTTTTCTTATTAATATAATAATAAACAGCATATTATAAACATGGTACATATGCTTATAATTTAATAGACAAATCAAATGTTTAAAATTACATCACAGTTGTTAAACTGTCACAGACAAAATTGTAAAGACAGAATGGCATAAGGATCAGACTGGTATATCATGAAGCAATCTGAGTTCGACCTCTGAAGTGTGTGGTTTACTAGCAAGTCACTGAGATCTGAAATCTCAGTGTATTCATCTATAAGGTGAGACAATAGTACCTGCTCAGAAGGTATGGTCAGGCTTACATAAGTCTTAGCCCAGTTCCTGGCATCTGTTAACACTGAATAAGCATTAACTATTATTATTGTAATATTTAACTACTACTTTTTTATATAGGCATCTTTTAGGAAAGAAATCAAAGACCTCTAGGTTTCAAGATTGCTCAGCCAATCAATGTACATGGACAAGATCACAGAGGTCTATTTCTCAAGGTTCTGGAATCTCCATATATTGTGAGAAAATATATCCAAGAAGATAAAAGGAATACACAGAACACACATCTAAATGAGAACTTGGAAAAACTGGTGAATACATATCAATGAAATGTCTCTAGACTTTAAATTTTAAGGCTTAAAGGTGACAATAAAAGCCAGGGTCAGTAACAGAAAGCTCTGCCTTCAGCCTCTAGCTAGGGTTGGTGATTTCTCATTGCCCTGTGTGGGACATTTTCTGTTTTCTGTATGTAGCTCCTGTCTGCTCTCTCCTTGAGCACCAAGATCTAGGCACGTCCAAGCTAGCAACTTTGGCATTATCCTTGACACCTTCTTTTCCAGTCTTCAACAGGGTTGAACTTATTTTTCAGATCCTACTTTTTTGACCCTGAAACATCCTTAATCTTTCCATTTCTTTCTGTCCTCATTGGCACTATCCTGAACCTACAATCTCCTCAAATGTCTGCCTCTGTCTTACCCCTCTCTAATTCATCCTTTTTACAATAACCAGGATCTCTTAAGAATTATGTCCCATCATGTTCCTTCTGTGCTAAAAGCCTATCAACAATTTTCCATTGCTGTTGCTCTTTGGATAAAGTCTATCCAAATACCCTATTTATGGAATTATGTTTAGACCCTTGAAAGCAATAGGATCTCAGCTGTACCCTGTCTTCCTGAAGACTCTCTATGCTCAAACTCTCTTTCCTTCTTCCTTCTACCCATATGTTATGCACTGAATGTTTTTGTCCCTTTAAAATTTGTGTCTAGCCAGGTGCAGTGGTGCATACCTATAATCCCAGCAGCTCAGGAGGCTGAGGCAGGAGGATGGAAGGTTCAAAGCCAGCTTCAGCAACTTAGTGAGGCTTTAAGCAACCTAGTGAGACCCTGTCTCAAAAAATAAAAAATAAAACAACTGGGAATGTGGCTCAGTGGTTAAATGCCCTCGAGTTTCATTGCTGAGAACAACAACAAAAAAGTGTATACACCTAAAATCTCAATCCCTGCTGGGAGCCATCAGCCAAGTAGGTATGACAATTTCCTTGCCAGCGTACCCCCATGTTTCTTTAGTGGAAGGACTCATGGAAATAGGACATTTTGCAGGACATTGCATGTAAGGTGACCTTGCTCAAGGACCAGGGCGGATCCGTGTTTAGGGTGTTCCCCCTTTAGAATAGGGCGTATCCTGCTGCTGAGTTCCTCTTGAGTTCTTAGGGTCAGACAGTATATTTTGGGAGACAGAAGCCCAGTGGAGTGTGGATTTGGGCAGAGAACGTGGATTCCCCCAGAACTGTTTGTAGACGGCCGGTGTGAGTTCGGGAATAAAGAATTGCTGTTTGAATCTACAAGCTGTGTGGAGACTCGTGATTTGTGCCCAGCCAGAGACTGCGGCAAATCCCTAGTATGACTCTATTTGGAGATAGGACCTCTATGGAGGTAATTAACAGTAAATGGGTTCATAGAAGTGGGGTCCTGATTTGACAGTATTAATGTCCTTATAAGAAGAGACACTAGAAAATCCCTCTATATATTATTTATATTATGAATTCTGTCATCTGAATTCCAGGAAAAAAGTCCTCACCGGAAACCAACACTGCTGGCACTTTAATCCTGACTTTCTAGCCTCCAGAACTGTGAGAAACTAACTTCTGTTATTTAATTCACCCTGTTATAGTATCTTGAGCTGATGAATCCACCATACTTTGAACATCTCCTCTTCTTTTCTCATCTTATATATCAAAAGACTTCAACCAATGTATGGTACAATATGAAAAATCATTCCTAAATCACTCACCTAGATATGGTACTCTCGCCCATTCTCTCAGAACACCAGGAGTTACTACCATACCATCCCTCATCATAACATTATCACCTGCTATGGTTTGAATGAATATCCTGTGAAATCAGGTATTGAAACTTCATAGAAAACTTGATAAGACTAAAGGATGTAGCCTTCATGAGGTGATTAGGTCATGAGAGCTCCTCCCTTATTAATAAGATTGCAGCCTTGTGGGCTTCATGTAGTGTCCAACTAGCTTACCTTCTTCCTTCTATCATGTGAGGACAGCATCCTGACCCTCCAGAGGATGCGATAGGAAGCTGCCATTTTGGAAGCAGAGAGACTGGCCCCTCAGCAGCCAGCTTTGATCTTGGACTTCCCAGCCTCCAGAACTGTGAGAAAATAAAATTTTTTTTCTTTATAAATTACTTGTTTTATTGTATTTTGTTGTAGCACCATGAATGGACTGAGACATCACTTCATGTTTAATAGTTGGATCCCCCATTGAAGATAGGCACCATGAAGCTAATGAACCCAACTTGCAGTGGCCTCAGGATCTAGCAGTATGTTTAATATGGTGACATCTTTGAATATGTTATTGAAAATTTGACTTGACCATCTTCACCCATTCTTCTTAGCTATGATAAATCTTTATTAAAACTTTTGAAAAATATATTGAAGAAAGTATCAAGAAGTAACCTAAGGGCAGTAAACTGATTTATTATAAGGTATAAGAGATTGGTCTTTCATATAATTCATCAATATCTATGAGCCTAAAACCAAATAAAGAAAAAAATTGTAAAAGCCTAAGTCTTTTATAAGGAATTTATAATTCCTACAAGTCAGATTGCATTACAGCTAAAAGTGACGACTTGGAGTCATGCTACCTCTAGTGGGACTGTGGCTGCTCACTACTTAATGGGTATGTGACCTTAAGGGATGTACTGAAATTCATATGTATATATATACATATACTTACAGGTGACACAATGTCTTTATTTTACTTTATGTGGTGCTGAGGATCGAACCCATTGTGTTGTGCATGCTAGACGAGCCTCTACCTCTGAGCCACAACCCCAGCAGATGCCACTGAAATTCTTTATCACTCAGTTTCCTCACTTGTTCATTGAGAATGAGAATTAGTACCTGCCTCCTAGAATTGTTGGGAAAATTAAATCAATAAATACAGGTGAAAGCTCCTGAGACTAACATCTAGAACACTCTAAGTACTTAAAAGATGGTAGCTCTTACAATTTTTCAAATTAATAAAACAGGTTCAGGAAAAGACAAACTGTTAGTTTTGTTGTCCAATGGGTCATGGATTATGCACTGAAATATACTGTTTTAGATGCTGTGAAGAATTATTGATTTTCTTGGGTTCTCTTTTTGAAGTTGCCTTGTCCAAAACACAATATTTTATTTTATTTATATCCCACTGTGCTCCAAAAGGATTTCAGGGAGCTTACAGATGACCATAAAATACAACAAAGTAACATGAGCTAAAAGGTGGAATGAAAAAAGAGAGAAAAATGAGCCAAGACAAAGTTGGATGAGGAATAAATAATATATTACTATAAATTATGAGTATGTTAAGGTTTAAGATGAAATATTAAATCAAAAGAAACTAAGAATGTTATTTTAATTTCCCTCTACCTCCTTTACTTTTCTTTTTCTTTCTCTAGATGATTTAAATGCTATTTTAATTTTCAAAATTCCTATTTTTACTTTTAGCATTAAATAATTCTATACCTGTGAATAAAAACTGATTTTTCCATATTTCCATTCATGAAGCTATACTTAAGCCTGGCTAATAGATGGACATATTAACGAACAGGGATGAAGGTATTTATTAAGTATGTATGTTCAGTATTTATTAAGTATGTATACCCTGCCAGATACCAGTCCAAACTGGTATCCTAAGTTGAATTTTGATACCACAGTTTTAGGAAGTAATTAAATTTTCCATTTCATAAATGATGTTCATAGAGGTCAATGTACTATAGTTCTGAGTAGTTAGAACTCAAATTCATGATAGTCTCTGATGCTTGGACAGTGGCTGTCATCTCAGGAGCAGCCATTTGAAGAGTGAATCATCAGAATAGTTCCAAAGAGACCTTTTAAAAAGCTCGGCTTCTTGGTTTCATCTTCCTATTGAGAGATTTGGTAAGTGATCTGCATCATTAGTGGCCGTGTTTGTGCCATCTGCAAGATCATTAGCAAAAGAGACATTGAGGGGATCAGAATCAGCATGGACAAGGCAGGGCTATAGGAATCACTCCGAAGGTTCTAGAATCTGGCTCATGTAACAACAACAACAACAATCAAATGAAAAGGTATCAGATAAACTAATGGATATTAAGATTCAGGAATGAGTACTGGAGTTAAAAGCTTAAGGTAGGATCAGAGATCATTAAAAGTACAGTTGGTGCCAAGGGTGAGATGAGGATGTTAAGGGCACTGTGCTCCTTTTATTCTTGTTGGAACACTAGGAAACAACTCCAGCTGGAATCATTGACCCTTCTTCCTCCTATGGTAACTTAGATGCAAAAAGCAGAATGCAAGAAGAATTGAAAATTGAAATATGTCTTCCCATTGTCTCACCCAAAGAGTAGACATGGCCATTTATTTATTATTGTATAGGATCATTTTGATTTAGCTTCTAAAACCATAGGTCTAACCATATTGACCAGGTGCAGTTTTCTGGATATTCTGTGAGTTTTTATGACTATAACTTTGTGCATGACTTACGATCTGTCTCGACTGTGCCATTCCTCCCTTAAACCTCTACCTTGTCTTACTCATTCTTTAGGTCTCTGTGAAAAGAGATAAAATTGGATGTGTGTTAAACCTTTTATTTTAAATGTCTGGGGTTTGAGTAAGGCAGGGGTTGACAAACTAAGACCAAACAAGCTGCCTACCCGCTTCTGTAAATAAAACTCTGCCCAAGCACAACCACGCTTTTTCACTACGCTTTGTCTGGGGCCACTTGTGTGCTATAGGCAGAATTGAGTAGTTATGACAGAACTGTCTGATTGGCAGAGACTCAAATATTTACATTTCACCCTCAACAGAAAAATTTTGCCAACCCTGGTGCTAAAGGGGGAGAGACTTTCATTTCTTATTTTTATTTGTTAAAGGAGAAAATAAAACAAAATAAAATGTGCGGTAAGGGTGATATTTTCTTTTTTTGTGCACTTTTCTGTATATGGATTTTCTCTTAAGGATGCAGCTCAGATGCTATTCCATCAATGAAGCCTTCTGTTATGGTCTGCCTTCTATGGAAGTGTTAGAATTTCTATATTGGTAGTTATCATACTGCATGGCAATTATACATTCCCATGTCTGTCTCTCAGAGAAGCTCGTGAACCTCATAATGAAAGAGAGTGGCTTCAGTCTCTTTTTAGGGGAAAACCAAGTTAACCCAGGAGCTTTGATGATTTTTATAGCATAATGGGTTCAAATACATCCTTACCGTTTACAAATTATTTCCATGATTATTTAATTATCTTCTAGTTTTTGCTCAACTATCACCCAGTTAAATGATTCTCTCTGAACACCCTTTATAAAAGAACAACTTTTTATACTTTAAACCCTTTATTCCACTTTATTTTTGAAATAAATTCTATTTGTATATTTAGCATATAAAGTTTGAGATTATGGGATACATATGGATAGTAAAATGATTAATAAAGCAAATTAACATCTATCATTTCACAATTACACTATTTGTGAGTGTGTATGTGTGGCAAGAGGAGCTAAAATCTATTTATTTGGCGACCATCATATTCTACAGATCTATGCATTTTAATTTATTTACTTAATTTTGGATTCCCCGTATAAATAAGATTATGCAATATTTTCTATCTGCATCTGGCTTATTTCACTCAGTATAATGTCATCCAGTTTGACCATATGTGACAAATAGCAGGATCTCCTGTTTTTTAAGACTGAATGATATTCCGTGTTTTGTGTGTATGTATGTAAATATATCCAGTTTCTTTATCCCTTTGTCCATTGATGGACACTGAGATTGCATCCACATCTTTGCTATTGTGGATAGTGTTGTGTTGCTATGAAGACAGGGGATGCAGCTATCTTTACCAGGTGGACCTTCTGGGTCATGTGGAAGTTCTATGTTTAATTTCTTTAGGGTTCTCCATACTGTTTTCCATAAAGGCTGCACCAATCTGCATTCCCACCAATGGTGTACAACCATATGCTGGGTGCAAATTCCTTTTCTCCACACCCCGTTGCCAGCACCTGTCATCTCTTGACTTTTTGACCATAGCTATTCTAAGGAATGTGAGGGGATAGCGAATAGCAGTTTCGATTTATGTTTCTCTAATGATCAATGGTGTCAAGGACCTTTTGTATACTTATTGGCCATTTTTTTTTTTGTCTTCTTTGGAGAAATGTCTATTCAGGTTCTTTGCTCGTTTTTTAATCAGGTTATTTGTTTTTCTGTTATTGAATTGTGTGACTTCTTCATGATTTTTGAAGATTAATCTCTTATTTGATGTATGGTTTGCAAGTATTTTTTTTATTGATGATTCATTTTGTTGGTTGTTTCCTTTGCCGTGCAGAAATATTTAGTTTGACCTCATCCCATTTATTAATTTCTGCTTTTGTTGCCCAAATTTTATTGTGATATCAAAAAAAAAATTGTCAAGCCAGTGTTCAGGAGCTTTTCCCCTACACCTCTTCTAGGAGTTTTATGGTTTCAGGATTTATGTTTGGATCTTGAACCCGCTTTGATTATAGTATATAATGCAAAGAAGGGTCCAGTTTCATTCTTTTGATGTGGATATTCTTCTTTATTATTTTTATAGCATAAATACTTATTATTTTATGTCCTCTCTTCCCACTTCATTAAAATTTGATCTTCCTGTGGATAAACACTTAGCCTGCACAGTTTGCTGCTCTATTCTCAGTGCCTGGACCATTGCCTGGAACATAAGATGGGGAGGGCTATTCTTATCCTATATATACAGTAAGTAGACGGAGGTAGAAGTTGAAATTGCTCCCATTCACACTGATTGTCATTGTTAGATTAAAGCATAACAATTGGGGATAAGAAAGATAGGAGATGTTGAAATGGAAAATACAGAAGAAATACACTGATGTTTTAAGAAATACATTGATGTTTTTTGAGGACCCAATGTGTCAGAAGAAGCAGATAGTAAAAGAGATGTGATGTTGAGCCACCTACCTCCCAATAGTGGGAGCAGTGGTGACAGTACACTGTCTCATAGGTCGGTGAAGTCATTGAGTATGAGAAGCTGCTTTACTTTCTGTAACTTCAATTTAAAAAGTTCCAATCAAATCAAAAAATGCCACCAAATAGTCGATGCACCCTAATTACAGAGTTGCTAAAATGGAAACAAATTTTGTTTGAATTTTAATAAATTAAAATAAATTTAAACACCCCCTGTATCCCTCTACCAACTACAACAACCGTTTGTCAGTTGCCTCCTGACTTTCACAGCTTCCCTAGGAGTTGGCAATCCTTGTAACAACCTCTGTTCAAAGAAGGGGAAATGGCAATTTGCATTGTCTACAAAAGTTTCTCAAGATCCCACAGTACTAATGTGGGATTAGAGCCAATACCCACCATGTCCATGAGATGGGAGTCCAGCAATGGGAGACATCTTTTTTTTTTATTGGTTGTTCAAAACATTACAAAGCTCTTGACATATCATATTTCATACATTAGATTCAAGTGGGTTATGAACCCATTTTTACCCCAAATACAGATTGCAGAATCACATCGGTTACACATCCACATTTTTACATAATGCCCTATTAGTAACTGTTGTATTCTGCTACCTTTCCTATCCCCTACTATCCCCCCTCCCCTCCCCTCCCATCTTCTCTCTCTACCCCATCTACTGTAATTCATTTCTCTCCTTGTTTTTTTTTTTTTTCCCCATTCCCCTCACAACCTCTTATATGTAATTTTGTATAACAGTGAGGGTCTCCTTCCATTTCCATGAAATTTCCCTTTTCTCTCCCTTTCCCTCCCACCTCATGTCTCTGTTTAATGTTAATCTTTTCCTCCTGCTCTTCCTCCCTGCTCTGTTCTTAGTTGCTCTCATTATATCAAAGAAGACATTTGGCATTTGTTTCTTAGAGATTGGCTAGCTTCACTTAGCATAATCTGCTCTAATGCCATCCATTTCCCTGCAAATTCCATGATTTTGTCATTTTTTAGTGGAGAGTAATATTCCATTGTGTATAAATGCCACATTTTTTTTATCCATTCATCTATTGAAGGGCATCTGGGTTGATTCCACAGTCTAGCTATTCTGAATTGTGCTGCTATGAACATTGATGTGGCAGTATCCCTGTAGTACGCTCTTTTAAGGTCTTCAGGGAATAGTCCGAGAAGGGCAATAGCTGGGTCAAATGGTGGTTCCATTCCCAGCTTTCCCAGGAATCTCCATACTGCTTTCCAAATTGGCCGCACCAATTTGCAGTCCTACCAGCAATGTACAAGAGTACCCTTTTCCCCACATCCTCGCCAGCACTTGTTGTTGTTTGACTTCATAATGGCTGCCAATCTTACTGGAGTGAGATGGTATCTTAGGGTGGTTTTGATTTGCATTTCTCTGACTCATAGAGACGGTGAGCATTTTTTCATGTACTTGTTGATTGATTGTATGTCCTCCTCTGAGAAGTGTCTGTTCAGGTCCTTGGCCCATTTGTTGATTGGGTTATTTGTTATCTTATTGTTTAATTTTTTGAGTTCTTTGTATACTCTGGATATTAGGGCTCTATCTGAAGTGTGAGGAGTAAAAATTTGTTCCCATGATGTAGGCTCCCTACTTACCTCTCTTATTGTTTCTCTTGCTGAGAAAAAACTTTTAGTTTAAGGAAGTCCCATTTGTTTATTCTTGTTATTAACTCTTGTGCTATGGGTGTCCTATTAAGGAATTTGGAGCCCGACCTCACAATATGTAGATCGGAGCCAACTTTTTCTTCTATCAGACGCAGAATCTCTGATTTGATATCAAGCTCCTTGATCCATTTTGAGTTAACTTTTGTGCATGGCGAGAGAAGGGGATTCAGTTTCATTTTGTTGCATATGGATTTCCAGTTTTCCTAGCACCATTTGTTGAAGATGTTATCCTTCCTCCATTTCATGCTTTTAGCCCCTTTATTAAATATAAGATAGTTGTAACTTTGTGGATTAGTCTCTGTGTCCTCTATTCTGTACCATTGGTCCACCCGCCTGTTTTGGTACCAGTACCATGCTGTTTTTGTTACTATTGCTCTGTAGTATAGTTTGAAATCTGGTATCGCTATGCCGCCTGATTCAGACTTCCTGCTTAGAGTTGCTTTTGCTATTCTGGGTCTTTTATTTTTCCTTATGAACTTCATGATTGCTTTATCTATTTCTACAAGAAATGCCATTGGGATTTTGATTGGCGTTGCATTAAACCTATAGAGAATTTTTGGTAATATCACCATTTTGATGATGTTAGTTCTGCCTATCCATGAACAGGGTATATTTTTCCATCTTCTAAGATCTTCTATATCTCTCTTTAGGGTTCTGTAGTTTTCGTTGTATAAATCTTTCACCTCTTTTGTTAGGTTGATTCCCAAGTATTTTATTTTATTTTATTTTATTTTTTTTGAGGATATTGTGAATGGGGTGTTTTTCCTCATTTCCATTTCAGAAGTTTTGTCGCTGATATACAGAAATGCCTTTAATTTATGCATGTTGATTTTATATCCTGCCACTTTGCTGAATTCATTTATTAGTTCTAGTAGTTTCTTTGTAGACCCTTTTGGGTCTTCTAGGTATAGAATCATGTCTTCTGCAAATAGTGATAATTTAAGTTCTTCTTTTCCTATTTTTATGCCTTTAATTTCTTTCGTCTGTCTAATTGCTCTGGCCAGTGTTTCAAGAACTATATTGAATAGAAGTGGTGATAGAGGGCATCCCTGTCTTGTTCCAGATTTTAGAGGGAATGCCTTCAATTTTTCTCCATTCAGAAAGATGCTAGCCTGAGGCTCAGCATGGATAGCTTTTACAATGTTGAGGTAAGTTCCTGTTATCCCTAGTTTTTCTAATGTTTTGAACATAAAGGGATGCTGTACTTTGTCAAATGCTTTTTCTGCATCTATCGAGATGATCATATGGTTCTTATCTTTGAGTCTATTGATGTGGTGAATAACATTTATTGATTTCCGTGTATTGAACCATCCTTGCATCCCAGGGATGAATCCTACTTGATCATGGTGCACAATTTTTTTGATGTGTTTTTGTATTCGATTCACCAGAATTTTATTGAGGATTTTTGCATCTAGGTTCATTAGAGATATTGGTCTGTAGTTTTCTTTCTTTGAGGTGTCTTTGTCTGGTTTTGGAATCAGGGTGATGTTGGCCTCATGGAATGAATTTGGAAGAGCTCCCTCTTTTTCTATTTCCTGAAATAACTTGAAAAGTATTGGTATTAATTCTTCTTTAAAGGTTTTGTAAAACTCTGCTGTATACCCATCTGGTCCTGGGCTTTTCTTGGTTGGTGGTTTTTGATTGCTTCTTCTATTTCATCCATTGATATTGTTCTGTTCAAATTGTGTGTATCCTCCTGACTCAGTCTGGGCAAATCATATGACTTAAGAAATTTATCGATGTCTTCACTATCTTCTATTTTATTGGAATATAGGTTTTCAAAATAATTTCTAATTGTCTTCTGTATTTCTGTAGCATCTGTTGTGATATGTGATATATTATGCCCTATGGCATAATATATGGTTTATTTTTGAGAAGGATTCATGTGCTACTGAGAAAAAAGTATATCCACTTGATGATGGTTGATATATTCTATATATGTCAGTTAAGTCTAGGTTATTGATTGTGATATTGAGTTCTATAGTTTCTTTATTTATCTTTTGTTTGGAGGATCTGTCCAATGGTGAGAGAGGTGTGTTGAAGTCACCCATAATTATTGTGTTGTGGTCTATTTGATTCTTGAACTTGAGTAGAGTTTGTTTTATGAACGTCGCAGCACCCTTATTTGGTGCATAAATATTGATAATTGTTATGTCTTGTTGGTGAATGGTTCCTTTTAACAGTATATAATGTCCTTCCTTATCCCTTTTGATTAACTTAGTCTTGAAGTCGATTTTATTCGACATGAGGATGACCACCCCTGCTTGCTTACGAGGACCGTGTGCATGGTATGTTTTTTCCCAACCTTTTACCTTCAGCCTGTGTATATCTTTTCCAATCAGATGTGCCTCCTGGAGGCAGCATATTGTTGGATTTGCTTTTTTAATCCATGTTACCAGCCTATGTCGCTTTATTGGAGAGTTTAAGCCATTAACGTTTAGAGTTACTATTGATATATGGTCTGTACTTCCAGCCATGTTTGATTATTTATCTTTTTTTTTTAATTTAGTTTGTTTCTCCATGATTAGCATTCCCCCTGCCCTCTGTCTTTACTGAGGTACTTCTCACTGTTGGTTTTGGTTATTGTTTTCATTTCTTCCTCGTGTAGTATTTTGCTCAAGATGCTTTGCAGTCCCAGTGCTGGTTTTCTGGCTGCAAATTCTTTTAACTTTTGTTTATCATGAAAGATTTTTTCTTTCGTTGTTGTACCTGAAGCTTAATTTTGCTGGATACAAAATTCTTGGTTGGCATCCATTGTCTTTCAGTGTTTGAAATACATTGTTCCAGGATCTTCTCGCTTTCAGCGTCTGTGATTAAAAATCTGTTGTTAACCTTATTGGTTTACCCCTGAATGTTATCTGCCTCCTTTCTCTTGTAGCTTTTAATATTTTCTCTTTGTTCTGTATATTGGATATCTTCATAACAATGTGTCTTGGCGTTGGTATACTGTGATTTTGTATGCTCAGTGTCCTGTATGCATTAACAATTTGTATATCCATTTCCTTTTTTATTTCTGCAAAGTTTTCTATAATTATTTCATCCAGCAGGTTGCTCATTCCCATGGTTTGAACCTCTATACCTTCCTCTATCCCGATGACACTTAAGTTTGGTTTTTTTTATGTTATCCCATATCTCTTGGATGTTTTTCTCATGATTTTTTTACCAGCCTTTCTGAGTTGGCTAGACTGTTTTCAAGATGATATATTTTGTCTTCATTATCTGACATTCTGGCTTCTACTTGCTCCACTCTGTTAGTGATACTTTCATTTGAGTTTTTTATTTGGTTTATAGTTTCCTTCATGTCTAGAATTATTGTTTGATTTTTTTTTATAATCTCTATCTCTTGATAAAGATGCTTGTTTGCTTCTTTTATCTGTTTATGTAATTCATTTTCAATGTGTTCTTTCACTGTTTAAATTTGCTGTCTCATATCCTCTTTAAGATTCCATTCCATCTGTCTAAGGTATTCCTTGAGTTCTTTATTTGGCCATTTTTCTGATGCCTCTAGGTCCTCCTGAATATTTAGGCTGTCCTGCATTGTTTGTACTCCTTTTCTTCCTTGCTTTTTCATGCTGCTCATGTTACTTCTTGTTCTGTTTGACTGCTGAGTTACTGTTTACTCCTATAAATTTATTTGATGCTTGGGAGGAAAGGTATTAGAAGGGAAGGGAAGAAGTCACTAAGAGAATGAGAGTAAGCAGGTACAATTCAAGGAAGGGGGAATAAGGAAATTGAAAAGAAATGAAAAGACAAAAGAAAAAAATAGAAAATAAAAAAAGAAAAAAATTTTAAAAAATTTAAAAAATTAAAATTAAAAAAATAATAAAAATTTTTTTAAAAAATTTAAAAAATAAAAAAATGAAAATGAAAAAAAACTGAAATAAAAAAAATTAATAAATGCAGTCTTAGAATTTGATTAACTTCTCTTCTAGTAAGTGGAGCTGTGCCCACCTGGCCAAGCTTCTCCTCTCAATATGCAGGAACCAATCACTGTGCAGCAGCTCCTCCTCCCAGACTGGGCGGGTCTCCAATCCTGAGTGCCTAGGGCCTTCTCTTGAGTCTAGTCACTTCCCCACTTTTCCTTAAGCCAGGCCCTGCTCACTGGTGATGCTCACCACAATACTGGGTACACGCCAGGTCTGCTGCTCCCAGGAGCCCTATTTTCTTGAACGACTTGGCACACTCTCCCCGTTTGCCATTCCCTCAGACCCTAAGTTTGTGGAGCTTGGGGATGAGAACCCTCAGGGAATTTTGCTTGCCCTCCGGTAGCCACGCCCCCGGTAGCTGGTGCAAGAGACCTCAGTTGTCAGCACTGGTGGGAGCGGTAGCCGGGGGTCCCGCGCTGCGGGTCCCGTGCCACTCCTGATTCCCTCGGTCTGCCTATTGCGCTCACGGGAGAGCTGGGAGGGTCCCTTAAGGTTTCTCCCGCTGTGTGGAGAGGGAAGGCTAGGGGTTTACACACTTGTCGCCGCCTGTTTAAATGAAGTTATCTCCTCCGCCACATTCTGGTGACGTCAGTTCTCTGCCATGGTTGTATCCCATGCAAATGGTGACAGTTCGTTCCCTTTGCCGGGTGACCAATGCAACGGGTGGGTCCTGACTGGCTCTCCCAAGCCCCGTCTCAATCCTGTGGCCACTGCCTATGAAGGCTCGGTTGGTATTAACTTCCACAGGTTCAGAAGGGCCGACCAATTGTTTCAGCGGGATCCTTTAGCGCTGAGTCACTGCAATTTGTCTGTGAGACGCAGGCAAACGGGAGCTTGAATTCAGCCAATCTGGGCTCGGTGTGTATTCTGAGAAGCCCAAACTGTTCGCCCCAGATCCACATCAGCTCAGCATTGCCTAGTGATCCTGAGCAAACAGCATTTAGACAGTTTAGGACTCCCTATGCCCATGTAGCTGAAGAGGTCAGAGACTTGATCTCTCCGCGCCCGCCGCCATGTTGGATCTCCTATGGGAGACATCTTAACACTGTGCACTTGTCAGTAATCTCCCTAAAACAATTGCTCTGCAATGTGTAGTGATCATCTTCATAAGACCTGAACATAACTATTATAATGCTATAGAAAAAATCGACAATAATTCCTGCACATGTGATGATATTTAATCAAATTTCAAATCTTAATTTAAAAAAAAATGAAGTAACTTTGAGATAAAACTCAGATGGCTTAAAATTCATTCTTTTGAAGTATATAGACCCATGATTAAAAAAAAATTATATTTATTTTTTAGTTTTGGGTGAACACAATGTCTTCTTCTTCTTCTTCTTTTTTTTTTTTTTTAATGTGGTTTTGCAACTGTCTCCAACCATCTAATGCCAGAACATTTTCATCACCCATAGAAGAACATCCCATACCCATGAGCAGTCCCTTATCATTTGCCAATAAACTTCTAGTCCTAGGCAACCATGAATATCTTTTATTTGTTTCTATGGACTTACCTATTTTGGACATTTCCTATATGTGGAATCATGGGATATCTACTGTTTTGTATGTGGCTTTTTTCATTTAGCACATTTTTCAGGTTTTGTCTATGCTATACAAGGGTAAGAACTCCATTTTTGTGGCTGAATAGTACTCCACTGTATAGATACACCACATTTTATTTATCCATATATCAGTTGATGGACATTATAACACTGCTATGAAAATTTGTACACAGGTTTTGTGCGGATGTGCGTTCTCAATTCTCTTGGGTGAATACCTGCAAGTGGAATTGCTGGGTTATACAATGACTCTGTGTTTGTTTTTTGAGGAACTGCCGGATGCAGATGCACAGTGGCTGCATCATTTTAGAGTCTCAACAACAGCATATTAGGGTTCTAACTTTTCCACATCCTCACCAACACTTGTTAGTGTTTGTGGAGTCGTTTTATTGTGGCTCTATTAATTTTTACAGTGTCAGTTTCTAACTCTGCAAAATGTTTCTAATTTGTCCTTGTGCTTATGATCTCTGAAGATTTGGCAAACTGTCTTTATAGACCCATGTGTACACATCCACTTCCATTAATTCCCCAGGGCTCAATCTGATGGATTTTAACACCATTCCTGTGGAGTAAGTTGATAGCAAAATCATCATCTCCAAGAACCACAAGCTGAGAGAGGCTGCCAACTAGGAGTAAATCATCCTATTCACACTTCAGCACTTTATTACCAGATCGCTTTGCCCATAGATAAGGAATGGGAGAAATAGAGACAGGCCAGACTTCTGCATCGTACACTGCATTAGAATATCTAGATCTGAAGCAGAACTTGCACCTACAATATGTCTTTTTATGATTGTCCCATTTGCTTTTAAAGTCAGGAGGGTGACAATAAAAAGACTCTGTATCATGTAAAATGACACGTTTTATTTTTCATATTTGTTCCCCAAAGAAGTAGCATTGCAAAGAAATAGCATCTTTCTGAGAACCAAAGCACTTCCATCATTTATGAGCTCTCCCTGGCTCTGGCAGAAAAGCAGATATTTCAGTTCTCAAAAATCAAGACACAATTTAACTTTTATCAGAGCCTTGTTATAAATCGTGCATGTACATGTGTATACAGATCTGTTTTATATTAGATGCTTCAGCCATAAGAAATTGTTACATGCCGCTGTTTGTCAATCCAGTAAGACTGTAATGTTTACCTAGGGAGTTCTTTTTTCATATAACAACTGAAAGAGGAAAAAGATTGACAAAATACTCTTACCCCCCAAGCCCTCCACACTCTCTGCCTTCAAATATTTATTGCGTGATTTATCTGTTTGATACCCATTCTCAGAAAAGAAAAAGAAAACAAAAGGAGACCATTTAAGCTAAGTTACAACCTTTAAGTGTGCATTTTATTTTATCAGGAATGTGTTACTAAATGTTTGTTTTTCCAAATCAATCCATTGTCATATCCATATTTTCATTGATATGTGCAGTGAACATATTTTCATTGATCTTCTAGAATGAATTGATTATTTATATACTTCTTTGGATGCTCCTTGTATTTATTAACTCCCTGAATACATATATGAGTTAGGGGGCACATCTTCTATCTGTAAGACACCAGGCAAGGCCATTGTTTTCTAGTTGGTCTAGCTGTTGCCAGCAATGAGAACTTCTTTGCTATCTGGAATGACCTGCTCCAGGTTAACTGCATCTTTCAGTACCTCACCTGCTTCAAATATTTGTTGAAAAGCCACTTCATAGTCGAGAAACATCCAAAGTTGAAAACTTTCCTCTTACAACTCCAGCTCTATGAACGACACAGCCCAGGTGTGAAAGCCAGGTCAGTAGCTGACCACACTGAGCCCTGGCTGCAGCAGCTACCTGTTTTTTTTTTTTTTCCAGTTACCTCAGAAGTGCTCAGTGACCAGTCCCCCACCCCATGTCCACTGCACGCATTTATCTTTTATCTGATCATGGGATCAGTCATGTGACAAGGCAGCGTCCACCCCACAAATTCTGCACAGGCCATCGTAACTTAATCCCACCTCTGCATTCCCTTCTGCCTTGTTTGTCTTAACAGTTCTTATCACCGTCTCTTCTCTTAAGCAACTTACTTATTTGTTGTAAAATCTATGCAAGCCAGGAGCTCTGTTTTCTCCTTCCTCTCCTGTGTTGTTTTATTAAGGTTCTGATTGGCACATGCTTTTTTTAAAAAGCATACATTGGCTTCCTCTTAAACTGTGGTTCCGGAAAAATCCCCATACTTAGTTCTTTCTCCACAGCCTCTTCTCTCATTCTCCATGCGTTCCTCCTCACCTAATCTTCTCTCTGGCCCTTTATGCTGTTGGGGGTGCTGAGCCCTCTCCTCATACCACTGGCTATAGGTCACCTCCATACGGAGCTTATCTAATCAAATATGTCCAAACAGAAATCCTCACCTCCCAAAACTGTTATGGACTCAAAACCTTCAACTTGGTTAATTTCACCACTAACACCCAGACTCCTTGACTGGTGATGCCTGAGTCCTCAGTTTCTCTCTCCCACATGTGCCCTGGCTTGAGCTTCTCCACAGCCACAGTGACCTTAGCCCCCTGCCTCTAGGCCACCCCACCTACACCTCCGCTGTGGGGAGAAGGTTCGGGTCCCTCCAGGATAAGTTACAATAGGTTGCAGAATTCTGGGGTGGAAGCTGTCTGGCTACGTGACTGATCCCATGATAGATAAAAGATAACCAGACACACTTGTGCAGTGGACATGGAGGTGGGGACAGTTAACCAATCACCGCTGAGGTGGCTGGAAAAAAAAAAAAAAAAGACAAGTAGCTCCAGTGTGCAAACTGACCTGAGGGTGGCAGCCAGGGCTTGGTGTGGTCACCTGCTGACCTGGCTTCCCAGCTGGGCTGTGTTGTTCTCAGGCCTCCAAGAATTCTAGCATCTGATAGGGCCATGCTGCGACCATGCAGAGGTGATACCAAATAAACAAGCAAGACAAACTTCACAATCTCATGTAAGCGCAGATGGAAACAAGGTCACCCTGCAGACCACAAGTGCCTACTTTCTCCTGTGCCAGCTGGACTCGAGGAATGGTGGCTTCCTTACCACTGCAGCGTTGGTCTCAATCTAGTTTTCCTTTATTCTAGGTAGGAGTTAAGGTCCCCAATCATAGAATTACCCCCACTTCCAGAAGCGTCCAGTCCAGAGCAAAGCCTTGCTTCCTTGAAATTTCCCCATATCACCTAAGCCAAGGTCAAACCCCTGAAAAGGTCCTTTCCAACACTCTTATATTGACATGCCTCACAATTTCCTATGGCATATATTCTACCCTTGGGAGGAACAATAAGCCCAGTGTGTCCGACTCCAGTTTGTCCTGACAGTCTTAGTCTGGGGGGAATTAACTCTGATATGGGAATTCCGCTCCTTATTTGGTTGAGCCAACACTTTAGTCAGCTATTTTGTGGCTGTGACTAAAAGAACTCAATAGAACAATTGTAAAGGAGGAAAAGTTAAATTATTTGAAGGTTCACGATTTTAGCGGTCTTAATCCCCAGAAGGCCAGCTCCATTTTGGAGGGTTGGAGGTGAGGCAGAATATTATGGTGGAAGAGTGTGGCAGAGGGATGCTGCTCATATAATGATCAGAAAGCAGAGAGAAACTCCATGCTCCAGATATACAATATATACCCATAGCCACACCCGCAATGAACCACTTCCTCCAGCCACACCCCGCCTGCCTCCAGTCACCACTCAGTTAATCCCATTAGGATCAATTCACTGATTAGGTTAAGGCTGTAACCCAATCATTTCTCCTCCAAACCATCTTCCATTGTCTCACACGTGAGCTTTTGGGGGACACCACATCTAAACCATAACAGCTAATCAAGGCATTTCTTTTTGGCAGTATTAGATGCCAAAGCAGGCAAAGATAAGGTGAGTGACTCAAACCCAGATGCTAGAGGATACCTGAATTTTGCAATGCCGAGAATACTAGCTTCAGAGTGAACACGTGTTAAAGAAAAGATATCACTTGCTATCTCAGATTCATGGATTGTTGAAATGAGCCCTCAAAATTTTAGATAGCCTGTGCCTGAAGAGGGTGCATTCTCAAGTCGAAAAGACAAAGCAATCACCGGCTGCCTTGGATATTTACAATGATACTCTGACTTTCTTTTTTTCCCAGTCATTTGATAAACATTTTCAGAGTCTGCACTGTATCCCAAGCATTTTCCCAGACATTGCTGATATAGTCGCAAATCAAATAAGCAAGCTCCCTCCTTGCTCTCTTGGATTTGTATTATAAGTGGACATGAAAGACAACAAGACTGCCTAAGTTTGAAAAAAAAAAGTAGAAAAACTGTGTGAAGTAGTGTGAATGTAGTTAGGGAATGTTAGAGAGTGTCTTGATCATTCCTCTACCATTAGGCAATATGAGTGAAGTCTTATCTCAGGAGGTAAATTTAAGTAGCCATTCGATTAATGAGAAAGAACCAGCAATGCTTACATCAGAGACAGAGAGAGAGCATTCCAGGCAGAATGAGTCACTAGCAAAGACTCTAAGGAACTATGAGGGTTTTTTCCAGTTTACTTTGTATAGGAATTATCATCCTAGGTAAGGAGTGAGTCAAGGCATTGGTCCATTGGAGGTATGTAGTACCTGCCATTAAATAAATTCAAACCCAGTCTTAGTTGAGCCAAGTGATCTTATATTGTATTGCAGTGTTTTGCCTCTAGATTTTTTACTTCTGGATCATGGACCTTTGATTTTAGGTTCTTCTTGAGACTGTGTCAAGAGCTTCAGTAACTATTTTATTCCTCTTTCTCATGTTGCTCTGCCTCTCACATTCACTGGCAGACCATGATTCCTTTAGGAAGTTTCTTTCTTTGTTTTTTCATTTTCATATTTTTGAAGTACTGGGAATTGAAGCCAGAGCCTCTTTCATGCTAGGCAAGCACTATACCACTAAGCTACATCCCTGTCCTTTTTATTTTTTATGTTGGGGCTGGGTCACTTGCCAAGTTGCCCAAGCTGCCATCGAAATTGTGATCCTCCTGCCTCAGCCTCCCAAGTTGCTAGAATTACAGGCGCATAACACATTACCTGGCTAGTTTCTTTTTTCTAAGAAAAAAATGTTAGCATTAAACAGTGAGTCATGTCTGCAGACAAGAAAAAAAAAATTATCCATCTGTGTATATTTCTGACAGGTGTGCCCTGACATCCCCAATTAGTATGGAAAATTATAAAGGTCTGGAATTAGGAATTGGAATGATTCAGAATTATTTAGCACAATTACTCTTTTTAAAAATATTTTTTGTAGTTGTAGATGGACACAATACCTTTATTTTATTTGTTTATTGTATGTGGTGCCAGGAATCAAATCAGTGCCTCACGCATGCTAGGCGAGCGTTCTACCACTGAGCCCAGCCCCTAGCAATACCTGCCAAATAATCATACTTACCATCATTTATTAAGACCTCACTATATCTTCTGGGACGTTCTAAGCACTTTACGTGACATTTAATCCTACCAGCTATCTTTTGAGGTAAGTACCATTATTTATTTATTTATTTATTTTTAGTTATAGATGGACACAATATCTTTATTTTATTTATTTATTTTTATGTGGATCTGAACTGAGGATCAAACCCAGTGCCTCACATATGCTAGATGAGCACTCTACCACTAGCCATAATCCCAGCCCCTAAGTACTATTTTTATCATTTTTATTTATAGATGTGGAAACTGAGGTGCAGAGTTAAAGCAATCTGTCCAAAATCATGCTGCTGGCAAGCAGTGAGAGCACCATTAAAATCTGGGCTCTCTGCCTCCGTCCCATGCATAGAGCCACTTGTGTGAAGCACTGTGTCTCCCAGTGCCACCCGACTGAGCTTCCTGTGACAATGGAGAGCCTGGGTGCACACTGTTACTCGTTTCTGAGAAAAATCAGGTTTCTCTTTGCAAGGATGAGTGAAGCTGGGGGATGGGGGAACCAGTGCTGTCTGCCCCTCTGTCTTCAAGTCTCACTGTGCCCATCTGCACCAAATGGGTGAAAATTAATGATAGCTTTTTATGGAGTTGTGGGTGCTCAAGCAATTATACTCGTGAATCTCTGAGCATAGTGCCCAGGGCATAATAAAAGTACTTCACATACCTCAAAATGATGTCATAATCAGAAGGAGAAAAATTGAAGGATGTTTCCAGATTTCACATTTTCCTAAAGCACTGAAATCTAGAAAAAAAAAAAAAAGATTAATAAAGTCATTGGGGAAGCCTAAAAATAGCTAAGAGTTTTTCTGTCTAGATTTAGATGTCCCTTGTTGAAACTGTACATGGAAACTTCTTTTTGAAGACAAGCTCTGAGGTTCCTGTTCTGCAGGCAGCCGGGCTCATTTCATGTTCCGTGTTTTCCCTCCAGTTCTTCCCTTTGCTACAGGGCTGATCAAATTGTTCTCTCTTTCCAAATATTATCCATTTCAACTCCCCAAATATCTTCCCCCCCCCATTAATCTTCCTATGACCAATGTGGTTCATTGGAATCCTCTATTTTTTTGCTATTTAACATGTTTAAGTGAAGTGACAAAGGAACCTAAGAATACAGCAGTTGACATGGGATGTTTGTAGAGGTAGGCACTCTCCATGCCTGATAAGGAGGCTTTGCCATCTTTAACACATGGCTTCTAACTTTGGGTTCAACGTGGCCTGCCCTAAGACTCACCATCACCCAGTGAGCGGGAAGAGAGATAAGGGCAAGAGGATCGGACAACCAGACTTTAAAGGTAAGCAGCAGCTAGAATACCCAGGACTTGCTTGTATCCCACGGGTCCTTCACATCCCATTGCTCACACAGCCATGCCTAGTTGCCAGGTGGGTAGGAAGCGCAGGCTCTAACTGGGCCACTACTGGATGCCAGAGAGTAGAGAACAGATGCCCGAGTGTGCCCTGCATCCCTGCCAGAGGTGCAACGGCCAGCCATGTGACAGCCAGCCATGTGGGATTAATTTTCAATACTGTTGTCATGTTCCAATGAGAGTGAGAATCATTTCATTTTTTACTGGGGTAGGTAGATGGGAGGGCAGTGAAATGGATAGTTTGGCTGCATTCCCAATATACATGCATGAATTTCTAATGCCTGTGTGCATACACGTGATCTTCTCATGTATATGTGCATACTTAACCTGTGACCTGATGGTGCTGAAGTTTGTGAGTCACAGGGACCATGTCATAGATGCTTTTCTATAGCTGTAAAAGTACCCAGCATCTTACCCGCCCAGAGCTCCATCAATACCATGGAGGAGGGGCATGCACCCTGCCTTCATGCTCCTTATGAACACTGCCTGAAGGGAGGGAGAGGACCTGACCTTACTGGGCAAGCTCAGTTTATTAAAAGTGTTGAGCATCTGTAGCCACTTCTGTTGCTCTTTTCTGCAGCTAGTCAGCCTGTTTCTCAGATTTGGCCCTCTATCTTTCAGGGAAGGAGCAAAGCAACTCTTAGAACTAGTTAATCCCCAAAACCAATCCAGTTTTTTTTTTTTTTTTTTTTTTTTTTTTTTTTTTTCCCTAGAACTCTGCAATGAGGGCTAGCAGCCACTTGCAGGATGTTAATTCTAAAATCACATTTTCTGTCTACTGTGAAACTTATGATCACGTGTGCTGCTCCCTGGAGGACCTGTGATCATCTGTAGACATTTCAGCCTGATGACCTAGCGAGAATGGGGAGACTTTCTGAGGAGATGGTTTTTATAATGTGGGCACCTCTGGGTGTTTAAAGTTGTGTAGGGTGGGGGAAATGCACACTGTCTGGAAACATACTGTGGCAATGGCTATGTTCAAGTGACATCATTCACAGGCTGTGGAGCAATGGCACTAGGCTCACCTTCACTAGGAAGGGCATAGTTACCTGGCAATTTCTGAAAGGAAAAATTATTTGAGTGGAGAAAGTTATAGCTATAGTTAGAGAAATACCTTAGAGTAGGGTTCCTAAATCTGGTTGAATATCAAATTCTCAAAAGAGTTTTAGAATAAAGAAATTTTAAAATATTTATTTAGTTAGTTAGTTTTCCTGTATTGGTGATTGAATCACCCTAAGCTATATCCAAAGCCCCTTTTTTAATTTTAAGACAGGGTCTTGCTAACTTGCTGAGTCTTACCTAGAGCTTGTGATCCTCCTACCTTAGACTCCCAAGTAGCTGGGATTACTGGCATGCACCAATGTGCCTTGCTAATAAAATATTTTAACACAGACAATGTGGCAGACAAAACCATGGCCCTCCAAAAACCTCCATGTCCTATTCCTGTATGTTACCTAATCCCAGATGTGATTATAGATTTTGACAGGAAGATGATATTTGACTATTTGACAGATTCCATGTAATCACAAGGTTCTTACAAGAGTGAGGCAGGAATGTTGGAATCATGGATAAGAAGATGCAGACAGATTAGGAAAATTTGTGC
Source organism: Callospermophilus lateralis (assembly GCF_048772815.1). Classification (NCBI taxonomy): domain Eukaryota; kingdom Metazoa; phylum Chordata; class Mammalia; order Rodentia; family Sciuridae; genus Callospermophilus; species Callospermophilus lateralis. The sequence goes on along the minus strand of NC_135305.1, from coordinate 78,684,881 downwards.
TGTATATGGGTAATAATGAGTGTAATGCATTCCACTATTGTCATGTATTTAAAAAATAAATTTTAAAAAAGAATATGCAGGCAGGGTCCAGTTGTACGGTATCAAGAGCAAAGGACCAAGGATAACTTCTGGGAGAGGGAAAAGGCAAGGCAAAGAATTCTCCCCTAGATCTTCAGAGGGAGCTCAGCCCTGCCTACTGGAAAAAACAAATGTTATTCTGTATACTTAACACTGACTTGATGTTACAGGATACAAATAGATTATAAAGAGGTTACTAGAATGAAACAAAGTAACACCTTTCTAGCTCACATAGTTACTTTTCTTGGGACAAAAGCAACTCAAATATATTGTATAACCTGCCTTCTCCTTTTATACTTCTGACCTGTATAGTCTTCAGAGAATAAATTTGGGTTGTTTTGAGCTCCAGAGTATGCGGTGATTGATTATAGTGGCAATGGGAAACAAATGCATGCAGTTTTTTAAATTAGATTCCATTTCACAAATCAGAAAAGTAACAGGTGGCTCTCGAAGAGGTAAAACAAATATATAAATAAGAAGAAACTTCTCCTCCTCTATTGTATTTCTCCTGAACTTCAGCTCCAGGGAGTACCTCCAGGGAGAACTAATGGTAACCTCCTGGCGTTTATCCTTTCACATCTCTCTCATGTTTGAACAGTGTTGTACACAAATGAACAAAGACTTACAGAGGGTTCTAGGGAATTCCTGTTGTTTCCTTTTACAAAATGGTCTAATGGTCACATATTCCTTTTCTCATGTAACATTGTCATAGAATTTCCAAACCAATTTATACAGATTGATTTATTCCTTTCAGTAGCTGCTTACTACTCTACAGAATGTGTGTTTTTAAACCATTTTACTGTTAGTGAAATTTGTGTTGTTTCCGCTTTTTCATTACTGCAAATAATGCTGCTGCCAACACCTTAGAATCTTGAAATGAATCACTACTGGTTAATTTCATTAGAATCCATTTAAATGGAGGGATTTCTGGATCCAGAAGAATGTGTGTGTCTTTAGTAGATGTTGCTGTATTTCTTTCTAAAAGGACTGTGGTAATTTCCCCTTGGGAGTGTCTGAATGTGCTCATTTCCCAGTATCCTGACCATCTGTGGCAGCTTTAATTTTAAAGTCTTTGCTCAGTCTGTTGGCTATAAAATGTTCTTTTTTTTTTTTTTTTTTGGTATTAGTTTAAATGATCTTGACAACTAAGGAGATAGCCATCTTTTTTACATTTGTTGGTCATTTGGAATTTCTCTTTAAAACATATATGCTCCCAGAGTAGGTCTGGTTTGGGGCCCCAGGAATTGATGCCAAAGCCATCTTGATGATTTGAATGCCTCTTTCCACTAGTGGAGGGCACTTGGGAATTTAAGACCAGGTTTGAAAGTGGGGAAAAGAGAGTCTAAATTTAGCTACGTATGTTTGACAAGTTCTTCTAGAAAACTTGCCTAAAAATCCTAAGGAGGAAGCAATTCTGGCATCTTCTCACCAATTTCTACTTCCACTTCCTGGACTTACTCTACTGGGTAATCTCTTGATTTTTTTTTGACTGCACCATTTACTTATGGTTATATACATTTTCTGTGAACCTGTAACTGGTTTACTTATGGTCATATACATTTTCTGTGAATCTGTAACTGAGGATTCATGGGTGTACAGGTTAAGAAATATCTGTGAGTGCCTGTCCTTAGCAAGCTGGATATTTGGAAACAAGAAATGAACAAACAAAAACAAATAAAAATAAAGGAATTCCCTAGGCATTTAAAGATATGCCCAAATAATTTCCATTGTGGCTATTTTCAATTATTGCCACTTATCCTAGATGATCAACCTTTCTGGTTTGCCTAGGACTGTCCTACTCTTATGAAAAAATGTCATGCCCCAGGAAACCCTCAGTCCTGGACAAATTGAGATAGTTGGTTCCCTGCCTAGTACTGCTAATGACCTGCCCCTCTCCCACCATTGGCTATTTGTGCAATCTGCCATTCTGAATGAGAGAACATGTTAGTAAGATTGCATGATTGGCCACAGACCATCCTCTCTCTATTCATGCCACTTTGAAATGTGATTCGCAGCCATTCCCATCAAGAGGTCAAGACTACTTCCCACAATAATTCTGAGCTTGGCCAGGTGACAGTAAGTGGAACTCAAGCAAAGGCTTTTGGGAATTCTGATACTATGTGAGGTTCGGCCAGTCAGGCCAACTGAGACTGGAGGAAATGCCCAGCAAGCCCATGGAAGCACAACAAACAATAGTTTGTACCTTTCAACCACTACATTTTGATATAACATGTTATAAAGTAAAAAGTAACTGATCCATTAATTGAAGTCTTGGATACCTACTCAGATGCAAAAGGAATTGAATTTTTCTGTCTGGGTATGATTTTCTGAAATACACACAGAATAATATATAACCACAATCCATGCAAAGCCCAGGTACCCCGCGGTCCAATTTAATTAAGAAGTCACATTCATAGATACAATAGTAAAACAAACAAGCCAATGGATAAAAAGATAAAATTAGAAGCACCTAAAATCTTTTCTGAAATTTCTCAAGAAAATGTCAAGGAGAATTAAATTACTATGCACTGCAGAACTCCTTAGAGTCTTCTGCCTTTCTTTTCTTCCTCTTTTGATCTTATACATATGCCAGTTACACCCAAATCTTCCTCTTCTTCTTTTAGTATCTCCAAAGTATTTTTATTTCCACACTATATCCATGCCCCCAGCTGTTTGAATTTGTTTCTTTCCCCTTTCTTTCTAGAATAACTTCTTGCCTTTTGCAATGTAAGTTAGCAAGCAGCCTAGCACACATTTGTATTTTCCAACTTGTCCATTTCCCTGTAGCTGCATATCAACAGGCATCAAGAGCATAGTTGGAAGAATGGAACAATTCTTTTAGAAGTAGGGGTAGGAGGTAGGTAGGGCAGGAGTCATGCAAAAGTCTGGGAATAGTCATAAAATAACCTTTTGTGTGAGTGATGCTGGTGACAGAACCCTGGGCCTCATGCCTGCTAGGCCAGTGTTCTACCACTGAGCTAATACACCCCAGCCCCAATGATATTTCTGCTTGTATCTCACAGGAATCAGCTGGGAATAAAGACACCAATGAAATTTATAGTTAAGTTTAAACAATGTGGCTAGTAAATTGATTTAAAAACTTTCTGAACTGGATACAGTGGTGCATACCTGGCCGAGGCAGGAGGATTGCAAGCTTAAGGCCAGCCTCAGCAATCTAGCAAGACCCTGTCTCAAATTTAAAAAGTAAAAATAAAAAAATAAAAAGGGCTGGGGATGTGGCACAGTGGTAGAGCATCTCTGGGTTCAATCTCCATCACAAAACAACCATCTTTTAAAACCTTTCTGAAAAAATAATAATACAGAACTAACTTTGCAGATGATTTCAGTTGAATATGTGAATAGTTGGTGATTATGGGGACAGAAGGTAAGATGGGGCACTCTTGGGGAAGAGGCTACAAAGAAATTTTTTGAGAACTTGGGATGTTTTTCAGTAGGGCAGTGCTTATCTGACATGAGCAAGGCCCTGGGTTCAAGCCTGAGCACAGGAAGAAAGAAAGGAAGGAAAGAAGGAAGAAGGAAAAAAGAAAGAAAGAAGGTTAGTTTTAATCTTAAGGATAAAGATATTTACATTGTAATATTACAATTTTCAGGAAAAATACTAGAGGAACATAATGCATATAATTTCTAATCTACTAGAGGGGGGAAATACTAAGATCATTCAATCAATCCCATAAAAGAACATATTTCAACTGGACTATCTTTAACCTTATAAATCATTTGGGATGAATTGACATTTTCTACTGTTAAGATTTTTATGTCGGCAAACCTAAAATCTGAGAAAAAAAGATTTGTAGTTTCCTTCTCGGAATTGCTTCACCTTTTCTCTTCTTTCTTTCATTTGGGAGAGTTGTACATTGTTATGATTATGAACATATTAACCTTGGCTTTTTATATTTTTAACATTTTTATGTTTATTTAAAACAGTTGTTGATTTTGCATATTTATCTAACACATTTCTAGTTATTCCATAAATTCACCAAAATGTATTCCCTCCTCCCTCCAGTCAGAAAAACTTAGATGAGTATAAGAAATTAACATTTTGGGCTGGAGTTGTGGCTCAGTGGTAGAGCACTTGCCCAGCATGTGTGAGGCCTTGGGTTCAATCCGAAGCATCACATAAAAAATAAATTTTATATATATATATATATATATATATATATATATATATATATATATATATATGTAAATTAACATGTGCTTTTTAAGAATATATTTTTATTGATAAAAACAACGACAGCTCCTCTCCCCCTTTCAATATTTGTGCTGCTTATTTGTATTCATATTTGATGAAATGGACAGAAAATTATTTAATATTTGTGATGGGATATCCTTTTCTTCTCCTCCACATCCTCCTCTTTCTATCTTAATGGGATTGCCTCTGTTGTTTCTTCCTCACCCACAATGTTGTCTCTTGGCTGAAGAGAGATATTTTTTATTCAAATTACAAAATAATCCCTTTTTGGTCAAAAATTTAAAGAAATTTTAAAAAATCAGAATTGAGTGTTCAATTTCAAACTATCCTTTAAAGCAACCAAAATAGCTTTGAGATGATATTTTCAACATAACTTGAACATTCCCAATTAGACTAAAGCCCTTTTATAACTAGCATACTGTTTAATTTCTCCACACCATGTAGGAAATTTATAGTAAAGAACAGTGTGTAAGTACAACAGGAAGTTTGCATTCCTGCTCTTTTTCTCTTCATTTAAGCTTAAGTAATAACTCAAATTCATGCTTGTTAATATTATGCTTATTCAATTATTTTTGAGTTTCTGTCACAAATATTTTTTCCCCTGTAGGTTACAATACATCAAATTTGATTAATGCAGAAAGCTCTGACAGATATTTTAGTGAGTTGATTTGTACCTCTTAATGTTTAAAATTTATATAGTTAGCTGACAGCCTGGCTAAGGCAATAAAATACTGAGAAGTAAAAATACAGCTCGTTCTTAGTTAACATATGCTTTCTGTATCAGCACCATAAAATTCTGCATTTGCAAATTTTGTTCATATGATGTTTTATTGGAAGTAACAACTTGTTAGAATAATTTCTCTGATATAAAAAGTAACAACCTAAAGATCTACTCTTCTGTGGAGCAATACACAAATTTAGCCAAATTGGACTTTGATATGTCGAAACAACAAAGCTTAGGGGAAAACAGGCTAATCGGCACCAACATGGAGTCCCCCTCCCTCCAGTCTTAGCCTAGAGGTATCATCCTCCTGGAAGCCTCCCATGATGCTAGAACTGGATCAGTGCCCTCCAATGTGTTTCCAGAACTTTCTCCTTCATCTGTCACCTATGCGGTGGTGCAGGGCTGGTTGTCTCCTTATAGTGTCAGCTTCTGAGTGAACTGGCTGCTCTACACCTGTTCCTCATGGTCTATTTTGCTCAATCAACCTCTGCACAGTGAACAAAGATGTGGATAAAAGTAAGGGTTTTTTGGATGGTATCTGATGAAAAAGTGTTGAAATATTAATGACTCGAAATCTGTATTCCCATTGTCTAAATTTTTTTTAACATACACATTTTATAATACTTAAAATATTTCTTGTGTGAAAAGGAATATGCAAAAGAGCTAGAATAAGAGAAAATGTTGAAAAGAGACATTTTTTTTTCCTTTCTAAAATGCAAATATCATCCCTGCAGCATTAGCAAAGAACAGAGGATATGGAATATTTCTGGCTTTCTGCTCTGGTAGAACTGCACTGCCTGGCCCTCTTGTGGTGGGGTAGGATAAGTCATGTTACTTATTCTTATTAGAGAATTCAAAGGTAAACCAGGTCATGGAAAACTACTACCAGAAGTCCTGTAGGAGCTAGGATCCCCTCAGCTATGGTGACCATTGTATTCCAGCTGGTGGTGCTTCTGCATCCAGGTCTCAATGTGAGGACCTCATGAGGCAAAGTTCCCTGCCAATTGGGGATGGACACATGAGCAATTAACCTTTATAATGTGAAGTCACTGAGATTTGGGGACAACTTTCTATTGAATTATAATTTAGCTTATCCTGATTAATACTTTGTAGAATAAAATTTGCTTCATTTTGCCTTAAAAAGAGAAAGTAAGTTAGCTCTAGAAACTTGTAAACTAAACCGGGAGAGGTGGCACATGCCTGTAATCCCAGCACTTTTAGAGACTGAGGCAAGAGGGTCACAAGTTCAAGGCTAATCTGGGCAACTTAGTGAGAAACTGTCTCAAAATAAGAAGTAAAAGGACTGAGGATCCGCAATAAAAGAGAATAAAAACATAACATTTGCAGGTAAATGGATGGTGTTGGAGAAGTTAATGTTAAGTGAAGTTAACCAATCCCCAAAACTCAAATGCTGAATGTTTTCTCTGATATAAGATGACTGACTCATAGTGGGGTTGAGGGGGGAGCATGGGAGGAATAGATGAACTCTACATTGGGCAGAGGGGTGGGAGGGAAAGAGAGGGGCCAGGGGGTTAGCAAAGATACTGGAATGTGATGGACATCATTATCCAAAGTACATGTATGAAGAAACAAATTTGTGTGAACCTACTTCATATACAACCAGAGATATGAAAAATTGTGCTCTCTATGTGCAATAAGAATTGTAATGCATTTCTCTGTCATTTATTTTTTAAAAATCAATTTTTAAAAAAGGCTGAGGATTGTGAGCTGAGGTTGTGGCTCAGCTGTAGAGCACTTGCCTGGCACATGTGAGGCACTGGGTTTTATCCTCAGCACCACATAAAAATAAATAAACAAAATTAAGGTATTGTGTCCATCTACAACTTAAAAAAATATATTAAAAAAAAGGGTTGAGAATGTAGTTCAGTGGCAGTATATTTGCCTAGCTTGTAGGTGAGACCTGGGTTCAATCCTCAATACAAAAAAAGAAAAAAGGTGTTTATGGGGAAGAATCTTGAAAACTAAGTACAGAAAAGTTAAAAGAAACAACAAAGATACAAAAAAATTAAATGCTGAATGATCAGACGAGGAAGCACTTGCACTTTGCAACCAAAGGACCAAGTTGGAGAACTTTATAGGAATATCTCCTGTGGTTTTATTTGGCTTTCATTCAGGGTTATTTTTCTTAATAGGTTAATAATTGGATGCAGTTCTTGACTGTGACATTTGGAGCCTTTTAAACATTTTCAATTTAAGTCCATGGGTTAAAATACTGACAAAAAAAAAAAAAAAAAATAGAGTGTGGCAAATCATATTACTTTAGTTTTTTTTTTTAACCCTAAGCACCAGTAGCTGAATTGATACTTATCACTTTCTGAAGTGCAGGCAGTAAAAACAGGAGTTATAAATGTCAGTTTTGATGTATGTTTTAGTGCCTTCGACCATCCCCAGAGGAACAAGCAAGCAGGCCATTAACAGGGGACTCTCTTGCATTGCCCAGGGGTCTATTAGGATTTGCAATTTGATAAAGCTTTTTGAAAATCTGTGGGGTGAGCAGCTCTAGGATCATTGGAAAAGTACCATGCTTGGAGTCAAAAGACCTGGTGCTGGCTTTCAGCCCTGTTACTCTGTGAGTGGCACCATGGGGCAGATCTCTTCACTATTCCTCAACTGCCATATGAATGAAATGTCAGATAACAAAGACTCTTTGAAAAAAGTGCATGAGATTATGCATGTGACAACTCAGAATTATCTAGCTCAAAAGGATAAACTTTTTTCATTTCACTGATTATGTACGTGACTGGGAACAATATACAGATACATCTAGGGTGATCCCATTGCTAAAGGACAACTGCAGTATACAACTGCAGTATAAAGGACAACTGCAGTATCCTTTGGGATGAGTATCAAACAAAGGTCAATTTTAGTGTTGGTTTAAAGATCTCTCAAGAATAAATGGCAACTGTCTATCACCTATGCCGATTACCCATTGGTGCTCATCCTCATACCTTAAACCCTGTGCTCAGCTATGTTCTGTTATTCAGTGCAGCAAATTCTCATCCGTGCCTTTGATCATTGAGGGGAGGTGGCTGACAGTCTTCCTGGTTTGAGCACCCACAAATAACAAGGAGCTTGACTCTCCAGAGAAGTATTTCGATGTCGTGGATACTTAGAAGGATGATGTTGATGTTTTAACTAAAATCTCTGGCTCTACCTGACAATTCCGTGTTTAGGAACTCATCAGTAAACTCTCTTACATTCTAACATTTATAGAATTGGATCAAGAAATGCAGGTGCCTGACATTTGGAGCAGAAGTCATTTGAAGTATGGAATTAACATCTTGGTATAGGTCTGACTATACAATCTTAAGCATAGGGATGAAGTGGGTACTCTATGAATTTCATGTTTCAAGATTTAGTACTTGTAGATACTCCAAGAGATTATCAAAGAAAAAGAATAATGACAGGAAAGAATTTTATGGTTTGCTTTAACCTGCCCCAAACCTCTTCTATCAAATTTTTATTAAATTGGGCCACAAAAAAATTGCTTTGATAAATTTTTGTTTGAAATTCTTTTAAACTTGCTTCACCTAAAAATTCCTATTCACATATTTCAGGTTTCTTTTTGTCTGTGTGGGACAAGATAAGGAAAATATAACCTGGAATTCTTAAAGTCCTTAGGCATAGAAGTCTAGCCCTGCAACTTGAGTTTGTGGGTAGGGATACAGCTCAGTGGTAGAGTGCTTACTTGGCATGCACAAAACCCTGGTTCTCCCCAGAACTGAAAAAAAAGAAAAAAAAAATCCATTACTTTCTCTACCTGTGACCTTGAGGTCCCAAATCAAGTAAAGGGCATTTCCCTTTCACATTTATTGAGAACTTACTATTTGTCAAGTAGTTTGCACATTGTATTTAAGACTTCCAAACAGCTCTATGAGGTAGATACTTTATCCTCATTTTGCTGATAAGAAAATACATACTCTGGAGAAGTTAAGTAATGCCCACAGTCACGCCCCTAACACAGAGCAGAGACCAGGCTTGGACTCTGGGTGTGTCACTTCTGAATTGGAGCTACTGAGACTCAGTGGCAGTAATAGATAGGTTCAGAAGTCCTCAAGTGCAGAACTGAGTAATGTTTCAGGAGAGAGAGGCTGAGGAATGGGTTGTTTGGAGAAAGTTTCAGAAAAAGAAAAGTTGAAAATGGTTTGAAGTGTGTCTGTTCCTGTCAGAGGAGACAAGCAACTAGTTTGTATATTGCAAATGTCCTTTCTAAGAAGTGTAATTTCCAGAAACATGGAACCACACACCAATGGGGAAAGGTAAAATGAAGGATGGGAATCCAGAATGGTCTTTAAAAAGTCAAAAGATTAAGATGTGGGGGTCTATGTGTTATCTGGTGATTAGACTCTTCTCTTTTCTGAAAAATGGGGTAACTAATATTTTATAAGGATGCTATGAGAATTAATACAGCAACTCATGGAAAATTCTTAGAAAGGTGCCAGCACAAGGTGTTAGCTCTTATTATCTACAAGAAGTGACATGAAAAAATGCCATGATATCATATATATATGAGAGTATGTGATAGCATGTACAAATCAATAGCAACTGTGAATACACTATTGTCAATGTGTATGCATAACTAAAATCTGAAAGCACATACATCATAATGTTAACCATGTCAATCCCGATGCTTATCACAGTATTGTCTTATGTAATTTTTATAATAAAATTATCTCTAAAAAATAAAGAAAAATAAACGATATTAAGGAAAACACACTCATGTCTTCTTCCTTGGCTTCTGATTTCCAAGGTCAGTTAAAAGAGGAAAATGAGAAGATGTAAGTCTCAGTTCTGTTATCCTGACCAGATCATTTAACTTAGGTCTTTTGCTTTGCAGAGTTATTATAAAAAAAAACCTAATAAGCAAGTGTCTGAAAGTATGTAAAGTCTCATAAGGAATTATCATCATTTGTATGTCTTTTATGGCTTCAGAAGGATACTTTTATTTCCAGGGCTCAGAATTGTGACAAGCAGAGTTTTGTAACAATAATAGTAACAACAACAACAACAAAATATTGTCTGAACCTCAATGGCTCTTTCTTATTTTAAATAAAACATGTTTATTTTAAATAAGATCTTAGTATTCTTTCAATTCTCTTCTAAATGGATAACACTATATCTAACTACTGACATGGCTAGAGGACATTTAGTACTCAATATCCATGGAATCTGCCTAAGGCAGCAAACTATAGATTCTTCAGATTCCAAACACATGTTCCTGTGTTTCTCTGTACATTTTGTACAACAAAATATAATATTAGTGCACAATTCATTAATAAAACCCAAACGAGACTTATTTTGGAAGTAATAAGAATATAGAGACAGAGGTGAGCAAGAAAATTGACTTTTGTCTCTTTCTCAGAATCTCGAAGTCTCTATTAATTGAAAATATTACTGCCTCATAGCATCTAAAATTAAAATTAATCTTATGTTATAACAAAACATAAACATCACAATAAAAAAACTGAGCATAAGGACACACTAAAGGGTAAAAGTTAACAATTATCAGTTCTTTGGAGATTTTTAATGAAAATGATTGGAACCTTAGGCTTCTCAATCTCAGTTCATGATTATTTTGCTCAACTTCTATAAGCAAAAAAATAATGGAATTTAAATAGATGTTTTATTTTAAATTCAACCATATCAATAAATTTATCTATTACAAACATGTTAGACTAAAAGCTGACTGCCCTCTGGTGGGCTGTTTCTAAAATATTTAGCATTTCTTCAACTGAACTGCTTTATAAAATACTGAATGGTACCATGAGATTATTTTACAACTCATGGAAATAATAAAATTACTTGTGAAAAAGGGGAAATTTTTAAAAAGTTAAATATTCTTTATTAATGTTAAAGCAAATTATAACTTAAGTTTAGCTAATTTCTAGCTTTTAAAATAAAAATTTCACTTCTGTATATACATTTATTTTATTTTCAAGTTTCAATTAAAGTGGTGGAAACCAAGAAAATTTTTTCTGGAGGTTTCTTTTTATTTTCAAAATGTTTCTATTTTGTTAATTTTTAGTTGTTATAGCAATGGAAAAAATCAGGTGCTTATTACACTTAAGTCCTATTACTTGTCACTATTTAAATATAATTTGGTTGTTTGAAAAAAGAAATAGAAATAAGATAATCATAGTTCTTATTTAAAAAGATCATAATTGATTCAGAAAAAAGTTTAAAAGTATCACATCATAATATAAGAGCTAAGATGAGTACAATATAAAAGAATATTTAGGGAGTATTGATAAAACACTTTGAAATCTTATAAATTTACTCTCAACCCTGGGATACAATAGGATCTCATTTTCCTCTGTTTGCAATTCCCCTTTAACACAGAGGTTTCAGTGAGCTGAAACCTAGGCATGCCAACTAACTAATTTTTTTTTTGGTTTTCAAAGAGCTTTTTGAATTGCATATGTTAATAATCTCTGAGCCTTCACTAGTTCCATTTCGACAGATCATTAGCTCTAGGTGTGAATTCCAACTGTTGTTTTAAATTATTTCCTTAGCTCACATCTCATCCTTATGCAAACAAATCTTGTAAACAGATTTTGAATTCAAATGGATAGAGGTAGGATATTTGTAAGTTAAAAAAAGAAAACCTGGCATAGTGCTTTAAAAATTAAATTAGAGTCTCTGTAAGAAAAATGAAAAATAGTACTGAGCCATTTATCGTTAATTTCATCAATACCAGCAACAAATCTGAAAACCTTCCTCCTTTTTTCCTTGGTAACACTGTTAATTTACAATGTCATACAGATTTCTCTCTCTTCCTCTCAAATTCATTTAGAATTTGCAAATGGAAAATTACAAAGGAAGAAAAGTCTCCCTTTGAAACAAAGGAATGGAAATTGCAAAGAAATCATGATATTAGGTTAATTCTACTAATACAAATGTTTGTGTTTAAGTAAACAGAGCAGTTAGTGGAGTACTCAAATCCATCAGATCCCCAAATGCAATCTCTCAGGCAGAAACATTTAAAGCATGCAGCCACTATCAAAGTGTATTTCTCCAAACTAATCAAGAAAACTACACATTTAAAAATGTTAACTGCAAATATTTTGGAGTGAGGTAGCAGGATTTTTTTTTTCTTCATGTTTGCTTCTAAACTAATTAACATATGAAGTAGCCCTAAAATGTAAGGATGCCACTTCTGTGAGATTTGATCTCCCTCAGCACCCAACAAAAGGTAAATAGAAATAGAAGTGAAGAAGTGAGGGCTCATTAATGAATATCTGCCTTTGAATTGTATTTCCTGTTTTTTTTTTTTTTTTTTTTGAAGACTTACTGGAACCTATTTTGAAAGTAATAATGCAAGCCAGGCCATCCATTTTTCCTCACCCTGCAGAGATAACACAAATGCTAAAGACTGTTCTCTGTGGTTTTTGCTTTCTGTTTACTTCACCCTTGAGGCTAAGGGACTTAGAAATCTCCGTGTTCTATTGAGTTGTTTTAGTTTTTTGTCTGTCTGTTTGTTTTAAAGGTTATGTAAATTTATAGATCCTGAGCATTTATCATCATTGGTCATGGCAAGCTTTCTGTTCATCCAGAAACATTCGAACGGAAATACATGCGTTGTAGCTGAATCTGTATCTGCACAGAGTAAAAAGAAGTCATCTTACCTAGCATTTCCAGGTAGGTAGAAACTGAATAATAACTAAGTTGAGTGTTTGTGTTGTGTACATACCTAAATACATATATTCCTATTGATATCTCAGAACTTGCAATAGTTTGTACTCTATCAAGTCCATTAAATTAATATTTTTGTAGTTTAAAAGGAAAATTTTGAATCACAAATGAGTGTGTACCGATTGATTGCAGTGTTGCGACTGCTGGTCCGAAGCCTCTGGATCATCTTCCGTTGCGTATTTCTTTTTCCACCGACAGAGGGCACTCTGTGGTTTGCCAAGGAACTCTGCTACGTTCCGGGGCCCGGGACTGGGAGCTAAGCAGCGACGACAGCCCGGGTTTGCAGAGTTTGCTCCAATAACAGGCAGAAGCTCTTCCAACTGGTCAGTGTATAATTTATTGGAAATGCTACTGATCATTGAAACAACATACGTGAATGAAAGAGAACCCCATGATTTACAAAAGTCGGATGCAAGTGACTTTTAAGTCAGTGGTGTGTTATTATTTGAGTATCACCCAAACGGTTAGTGTTGGAAATCGTCATATGCATAAAATCAAGATGCGCGCTCACCTTGTGGAGAGCATGACAGCTTTATTTATGTTGCCTGTCCTAGCACCTCGTATGGGAGTCTTTAGTGTGCCTGCTTTGGTACTATGTAAATATATTATAGCTGTTTTATATTTGATCCAAGAAAAATGAAATAATTCCTCCTATGGTAATCCATCTGGGTCATAATTGACACATTAAGAAGGTTCTAGGAAGCTTTTTTCCACCACAGGTTATAGAGAAGATTTCAGGTACTGGTGCTATTAATTTTTCACCAGTCAACAGTACTAAATTTAAGCTGAAAACTTGAAAGAATGAAAAAAGATGCACTTCAAGAAAATTAGATTTTCTCGGGGTATTTGTCCAAGATCTACATTTACTGATGTGTAATTTATTAGACACTTCAACACAACGAAGTAATCATAACCAGGTGCTACAAGAATTGCACTTACTCTCTGTGGCAGAAAAGTTTTTACAAATATCTTAAAGCCATTGTGAAAGGAACAGTGAGAAATCCTAATAGACACCAGAATCAACATATTTGACAGAAGTGTGTGCATTATGATGGCCCATTATTTTAAATGAGAGTGTTCTATCTCAAGAACTGGAATGATACCACAAATAATAGAATAAATGGGAATGTAAAAGTCAAACAGCATGACAGCAACTGCTCAGACCTAGGGGGAAAAAAAGGCATTTTAAAATACAGATGTGTTCTTAAAATCCTCTTATGAGAAAATGTGCTCCATTATCACAGAAGGAAAGAAATGTAAGGTCTTTTTATGTTAAATGTATGTTTGTGTAATATTAAGGATGATGAAGCAAATATTTAACAGCTAGGATACTGCATTCCAGCTAACAGTAATTCCTTTATCATTTACCCGACTGGAAGATAAGAGCCGTTTTCTTTCTTTTGCAAATATATTTGCCAGCAGCTGTTTCAACATTTATAAAGACCATTTCCACTGATTGCCAAATAACCATAAATTCATTTACCCATATTTTTGAGTTGGAGGCATAAAAATAATTACATGTCTGATTAAATCCACTTATGCCTTCATGTCTTACTAAATCTATAATAGATACGAATTGTTACGATGTATTACATCTAAGTACATAAATAATACAATGCAGACATAGAGTCCAGCTTTCCTACAACAGAATGTGTGGCAATAATTTACACAAATCCAGTTGGGATATATCATGAAAAATAATTTTTTTTTCTTGAAAATGTTATGGATCCTCTGACACACAGGACTTGAGCTTAAAATCTGAAGAAATTGTTCTTATTTATCGTTGATTCACCATCTTGAAATACATATTAAACATTATTCTAATAAGCTTGCCATTAGAGAAGAATAATTACACTGAAAACTCCATTTTTTAATATGCAAACTATGGAAGAATCATATATCCACCAGGTTGGCTGTATTCTTGAGGTAGGCTCGTTACTCCCTCCACCAACCTACCCACTTTCCACCCTCTCCCATCATTCCATCCACCCCCAACCAGCTCCTCTGCCACTTTGAAGCAGGGTAATTTAAATGATTATAGTATTTTGAGAAAGACTTTAAGGGACTTCTCAAAGTTAAGAATCACAACCCTTAGAAACAACAGTTTGATTCCACTCTTCACTCCCTGCAATAGAGATGAAATTTTGCTTTCTTTTGATTGAGACTCAGCTTATAATAACTTTAATCACATAATATTTAACCGTATTTGTTATACCACAACACTTGGTAACACTTCATTTTGAGTGTTCTAGCATTATTAATTCATTTGGTATTCATTGTAATAACACAGATCATAATGAACTCATTTGGTATTCATGTGGATGTCATAAGTACTTCCATAGGAATTCTACTAATTTTGGCATTAATTAAACACACTCCCTAATTTTCTTAGGAAAACAGGAATATACTGTATTTCCTAAGTACTATGTCTTTGAATAGCACACACACAGGGCTGATTATTAAATCATCTCATTGAATTATCTGTCTACATCTTTGTGAACATATTTTAACTGTGAAGCAGCTAACAAACCAAGATGTAGATGTGTGTAGATCACGAAATATGTTCTTAATATTAACATTTCATGAATGCAGAGGGAAGTGATATTTACAATCATATTTCTCATGCGAAGAAGAAAGCAACCCTATGTTAACTTCCAGACTCTCAAAGAAAGAGAATGGCTTTCTTTAAATTCAGATAAATAGCCAACACCCAGAAAATGCAAGCTGTCTAGCCAGAGGGAGCTTTGCATGATGGCATTCTTCCCCTGACCACTGATACCCATGCCTCTGTATTTGCCATTGTGTATGCAACTTGTGTGATGTCATTTGCTCAGCTAGGAAAAATACCAGCCCCCATTAGCATACTGAGCTGGCAAGACATAGTGGCTTATCAAAGAATAGTATGAAACCATTTTAAAGAGAGATCTCCTAAAATTTACTAACCTTCAATCACATCAAGGTTTCTGAAGTTATTATATAGGCTTATAATGCATTCTTAAAGTAGCTGATCCTGTTCTCCTTTCTGCCAGCAGAGACCACATTTCTCAGCCCTATCTTACTCATCCCTTATATTAAAGAAAAATGACACCAGACTTGAGAGTGTGTGAGATCCTGTCATGAGTTTCAGCTTTAAGCACCAGGGGGTTTCTATGTTAATGTGAGTTTTTTTGTTGTGTATTTGCTTGATTTTGAGGGGGGGTGCTTAACACTTATCTGAACATAGAAATCAGGCAGCAGCATTAGGAAGTAAACCTTTGTAAGGAACAACATTCTCCCCCTCTACCACCACCACTACAACTTGATTCTGCAATTTTAAGGGGATGGGGAACTATTTAACTCTTACAGTACCTGAATGTGTCTTAAAATAGGAATCTCTAAATGACAGTTTACACCTCACCATTATTTGTTCATTATTTCTCGTTTATAATATGAATAGAAAATCATCTGTTCAAGAACTGCATCTTTGCCAGAGAAATTCTCTCAGGGCAGTTCTACCTGTTTCTTTAAGAATTATAAATTTACAAATTTTAAACTAACACTAGCATTGCATGACCCCCAAACAGAAGACAAAAAGGAGGAGCCTACAGTTAATGAAGATGTTTATTTTTCTAGTATCGTTAGAGATCATGCGGTTATTTTCTCTCAAAGCCCAGGCAGCAAAAATAGAAAATTCAGTTCACAGTTGTAATGTGGTAGAGGAGACAGATATGGTTTTTTTCTCTTATGGTTTGTAAGTCTTGTTACATTTAATAGGAACTGTACGTCAAGGCATGGGGAGAGAGAGCGGATTCCTGTTCTGCAGCTTGCAGAATTACGGACTATGCAGAATCGCCTTGTCACCTGGATATAGTGGGGCAGGTTAAAAATGTTGCCTTCTGTGAATTCTAGGCTTTTACTGATTTCAACATTTAAGGCAGACCTCTCATATACAAAAAGTACTTCAAAGATATGCAATGCATTTATTTGTTTGTGTTGGTTTGCAGTACTTTCTTTTAGAGAATGGTTCTTATTAATCTCTGCACTGAAATATGTTTAGTATGCCAACGCTGGTTACCTTGATGTTGTCTGTTTAATAGTGGTGGATTTTGTTTTGCTACTAGCGGCAAACAGTTTAATTAGGAACACAAAATAGCTGCATGCTTTATTTCGCCCTGCAAGTGGTTGCTCCTTGTCTAAGAATAAGAAACTACCACTATAAAAATCTCTTTCTTTGAGCTGTCTCTAATGAAACTTCCCGATTCCACTTGTTTCACTGAGCTTCCTCTGCAACAATTTATTCTTTCTTTCTAAACAGACCTTTAGGTATGCAAGGCCGTTTGTAAATTATATGGTGCCTGCAATATCATGAAATATCATGACTGCAGTTTATGGGCAGATGAAGGGGGATGAGTTGTAACAAGAATAAATTACACAAGATACATTGGGGGGAAGAATGGGGGAACACTGGTGCCAGCAAAATTATTAAACTTTAAACTGGTACTTAATAAGGACACCAAATTAAGTGACCTTACGAATGGATGGACATAGCAAATGGGAGTCTCGGGGAATTACCTTCCATTATCTAACAAAGAAATAAGGGGATACAAACCGAGACGGGAAAAGTACAGGTGAGCTGAAAATTAGCAAATGAGGCAGTGTCACTGAAAAAACAATGATCCCTTTAGAATCATAGTGAATGCAGTGCATGGAATCACATGCTGCTAAAATTAATATAATTTATGGTTTGGGATGATACATTTCATACCTAATTTTTCCTTTTTACAATATGGCCTAATATGTAAAAGCTCGCATTGTTTCTGTAGTTAATACAAGGTTATAAAGAACGCTGAGAACTAGAGAACTCGTCACGTGAAATGGGTGCCCTCTTTGCCTTACTCAATGTATCTGTGAAATGGAATAGTAAATTCTGACTGATCTTTAGAAACAAAATGAGGAATTATGAATCATGGCTGGATATTTATTAAAAAAGGTAGACACATGCACATTTACATGTATTTTGATCCCAGATGACTTTTTATTGAGGTAGAATTAATGTACCTTAGAAGGCCCAATTTTTACATGTGGAACTCAGTGAATTTTTCACAAAGGTCTCTACCCTGGTGACCAGTACCTCCAGATCCATATTTTCATTGCCCCAGATAGTTTCCTCCAGTCCCTATCCAGTCTATTCTTCCCCAGAGTTAATCACTCTGCTGACTTCTCTTGCTGTAGATTAGATTTGAATATTCTTGAATTTCATATATACATGAAGCACTGAGTGGATGCTCTTGTGTTTGGCACCTTGCAAACATAATTTTTTACTCTGTCACCATTCTTCATTATTAGGAACTGAGAGAGTTGGGAACATAGGATGATCAGCAATCCAAATGTTGACCCCCCAAAGTATTCAGCAGCCTCCCTTCCTGTTTTCTTCTCTTCTGCTGTGTTCTGTCTGCACCCATCATAGTTCAGTAGTTCAGTGCACAGGCTCTGTCATCCTGAGCTGAGCATTCATGTCTAATCCATCACTATCACTTTTGATAATTTGGGTAACTTGAGTCCTAGTTTTCTCATTAGTAAAATTAGATTAATAACTACCTCATATATTTATTGGGAGAACTAAATAAGATAATGCCGATCAATTTCTTGGTATAGATTCTGATTCCTAAGTGATAATGTTAAGACCAGCCTGGAATGCACTAAGTCAAGAAAGGAGAGCACCCTGTGGGATGCTCACAAGGGAAACAGGCAGAAGTATTTTGAGTTCCAGGTTCTGAAAACAATAAAAATAAATAAATAAATAAAAAGAATCAACCCCAAACTACATTCTGGTGAAGCAAAGAAGATTGCTGGTCTTTGATCTTTCATAGATGCACCTTTGTAATTTTTAGCCATTTTGGGATAAGGAAACCTTGTTACAAAATATGTGTTTACATTGATCTCACAATTAGCACTGTCTTTAGTTTATTTTGAAACAATTGCCATAGGATCTAATAGATTTTAGATGGAGAAGGGAGTCTACAAATCAGTTTATCCTTATTTCACAGAAAAAGAAACTGAAGCTAGTCATGTTATTTGTTTAAGATCAATGAAAAAGCCAAGATTTCTGTTCCATAGTCCAGGGCAACTTCAAGTGTGGTTCCAAAGCAGATAGAAAGAGCATCTCCTAATACTGATGGAACTTGTCAGAAATGCAAATTTTCAGGCCACACCCAAGACCTACTAAACCAGAGACCCTGGGAATTCGGGTCCTGCAATCTGTGCTTGAACATTTCCTCCAAGTGATTCTTACCTGCTCATGCTGGAATTCTGTCTTCAACCTTACTACTGTAGGTATGGTCTTTGCAACTGCAGTGTCCACCTCACCTGGAGCCTCACTATCCAGGTAGAATTCCAGGCTTCAGATCTACTCAGTCCTTCAGTTTAATAAGATCTCAGAAATATGTATGAAGTTAAAGCCAAGGAAGCACAGAATGGACCAGCCATGGTCAGACTCATAATAAGCTAAATAGTCTACTGGGATCTTTGCCATTTTCTGCCATCAGAATCCACAGATTCTAGTCTTTTTCAATTCCTTCCTGAAACTTACTCCTTCCCCAGTGGATCTGTCAAAAATCTCAACTGAAACAATACTAAAAATGAATGAGCTCCTTCTATGTGCCAGATCCCGGGTTAAGCAATCTCGAAAGAGCCATTTAATACCACAATATAGACTATTTCAAAATCCTTTAATATAGAAATAATTATTTCCAATTTTCCTATGGGAACATCATCTCAAAGAGTTATTTTTTACATAAAGTCATGTCATCAGTAGGTGGAAGAATTGGGGTAAAATCTTGACAATTTAAAATAGGTCAGAAATTACAATGTAGACCTTATATATATTATTATAATTTTATTCTAAGGATATTATTACATCATTTGTTATTTAATCATATTGAATATTATATTTACATTTAGTTTTTATAGTTGTTATACATCTGGGATAATGAGACAAAATGGCTTAATGACAGCAGTAGGGTTACCAACCAGTCAAGTGCTCTGAAGGACTATTCTCCTGTCCTAATCTGTCATGCCAACAGTTTTGCAAAATTCAATAAAGTGAATTGATATTATAATTAATTAAAAAGGCAAAAATACAATTTTATAAAAAGATTTAATAGTGGTAAAATTAGACTGTCAAGTTGCTGTAAAAATTTTTAAATGCTTCCTGTTAATTTCTGTACTTATATTGTCACAGACTAACAATAAACAATTACAGACTGATATTGTTCTTATAAGTATACTATTTTTTTTTTCTTTTCATGGTACTGGGGATTGAACCAGGGCCTCAAGGTACATTAGGCAAGTACTCCATCACTGAGTTACATGCCAGCACTTTGCATAGCAAGAAATTAGGCAATCCACTAATTAATATTGAGGCATTATCTGGGCTGGTTTTAAACTTTCCAAAAAAATAGGTCAATGGGTTCTAGGACTCCATGAGTCCAACCATGGAAAGGCAGGAAAGCTACTGACATTTTATCCAGAGTCAGTCCTAGAAGAATTAATGACATTTTATTACTCGATGTGTTGATTAATTAAACCAAATAACATTTAATGACAATAAATTATGTACCAAATTCTTGGGATACAAAACTGATAAAGACAAGATATGCTCCCTCTTTGGGGGCATTCATATGGTAGTAGATAATGATTCCCTTTCTGTGCATTGTTTGTTTCTTCAACTACTCTTCCTTCCACACTCCTATACCTTTCCCCTTGTAGCAGCTTACTTTACAGTATAATAAGGTAAAGACAAAACCAACAAAAGTTTGACATCATATAGTATTTTATTAGCATTTCATTCTAATTTTGGCTGGTCATATTATCTTATGAGGTAACCAGGACTGGCATGATTATGTTAATTTAAAGATGAGAACACAAGCTCAGAGGGGTTGCTTCATGTGCCTTAGATCAGAGTGTGCATAGGGAAGAGTTAAGAAATCAAATTGAGGCTTCTTCCCTGCAGGATGATGTTCTGCTTGCAGTTATGGTTGTTCTCCTTCTGTAATCTTTTTCCAGTGTCATCCCTGGGTTTCTGGGAGATGCCTGTCTATCTCTAAGCACTGTGCCCTCATGACCCTCCTGAAGGTGACAAGCTCTCACCTATGCTCTTGTCTGCAGTTCATTAGAGCTAAGGGTCTTTTATACTTCTGTCTTTCACATTCAGAAGTAACTGACCCACATCCTATTCACTCTTGATTTGACTGCATGCTGAATGTCAGCATGCCTAAAAAATTTTGAATATGTCTGTAGTTAATAGAAGCCAATGGCAATTTATTTCTTCTCTACCTGTGGGAGAACTTAGTCAAGTAGATAGAGGCAAAGTTCATTTTCATTACTTCCACTTTCTTGGTGCTATGTCTTTATCTTCAAATCAAAGACCAAAACATGAATATACTTTTTTCTTCATTACTTTAATAAAATAGTATCTGAGAGTGTTCATTCGTGTACAGTGGTAATGGCAGCTGGCACCACAAAGCTTCTTAGAAGTGTTTTGCAATCTGTTTCTTCACTAGTGTATTGCCATAGCCCAGCAGCAAGGCCCTCACACAGTAAGTGCTCAGGCAGTATTTATTAAATGAAGGTTAAATGAATTTGCAACACAATAGAAAGAAACCATTATTTTACCTTCAAGGATAGAAACAGAAACCAATATATGAACTTCTGTCACTTCCCTGGTTCCCAATTCAGTGCTCCTGTGCATTTTGTGTAATGCATACCTGACTCTTTGGTCCCGTTGCCTTGGTTGCCTTTCTTTTCAGTCTCTCCTCTGCATTGATGTCTGAGGGCTCTAAAATGCATACCTGATTGTGCCTCTTTGTTACCTTAAAAATGTCTTCTCTGTATTTCAATTACCTTCAGGTTATAACCCACAAACCTCATCAGGTGGTGATTGAGGTGGCAACAGTAGAAGCAGAAAGAAGCAACCAAAATAGAGGGTGATTTAGAAGGCGCAACTGATGAGACTTGGGGCCCAGCTGGATGGGGAGGTGGATAGGGCAGAGGTGTTGATGGTGAAGTTAAGGGCAGGGCTGCTGAGGATGACACTGTCATGAGGCACATTGTGAGAATGTCTGCCTAATTCTCTGGCTCCATTTTCAACTCTTCTATCTTCTCTCAAAATGTTCAAAGTCCAGAGAAACTCCCTGGCAAGGAATTTAGGGATTATAAAACTCAATCGTAAGATGTACATGTGTGTTTTAAAGGATGCTGCTTTTCCTGTGTTTGTTAGTTTTAGGTGTCTGATTTTCCCATTGCAATGGCAATAAAAACGTTAATACTATGTACTGTACATACTTCTGGGGGTGGATAAAAAGAGGAATGGATGGAAGAAAAAGGTCATTTAGATTGAGTTTTGCTTCTTTGTTGATGTTGGCTGGGAACAAAACCCCATAACAGAATGAATGGTGGAAGGTATGGTGGAAGGTATCAAGAGAAAAACGAGGGCCCTGAGGAATTAACTGTAACATGAGACCTGGCATTAGAACTGGTTAGGAACCTATTACTTTTTTTTTTTTTTTTTAAATGGGTGATCTTGGGTAAATTACTTACCTTCCTTAAGTTACAGTTTCACGTATATAAATGAGAATAGCACTTACATAGAACTATGATGACTATGATGAAGGTTATTTTTTCCTCAACAGAATGTTTAGTCCCAGCAAACACCCAACCATTATTAACTATTATTGTACTAGTTACAAGACTTAACCATAGAATACCTACAGTGGGCTGGGTGTGGTGGCACACCTGTAATCCCAGCAACTAAGGAAGTTGAGGCAGGGGGATCACAAGTTTGATGTCAGCTTGGGCAACTTAGCAAGTCACCCAGTTTCAAATTTTAAAAAAGTAAAAAAAAAAAAAAAAGGCTGGAGTAAAGTAATAAAATAGCTTAGTGGTAGAATGCCCCCTATGTTCAATCACTAGTACTGCAAAAGAAACAAAACAAAACATTATGGTATCTACTTCCTATGAGTAGGGTCCATAAACTTTCACAGTGATTGTGGTCTAAAAGACATCTCTTTCAAGATTTCCATGTGGAATTTGTGTTCTTTATGGTCTTTGCCTCACATTGATATAATTAATGTTAGGCATAGCATCATTTTCAAATGCAGAGAAAGCAAGCCTTTTATCACTATTGGAATAATCAATAAAGAAAAAAAATCTCTGGGACATGTGAAAACAAAAAATGCTTATGAACTGTGGTTTTTCAAAAGGTAGTCCAGAGAATGGGAAGGACTTCAATTTGGCTCTTCCTGCCCTGGTTAGAAGGTCAGAGTTAATCCCCTGTGTCATGGAGAGCTTATGGTTTGCTTATAGGGCTTCTGTGAGCCTTTCTGATTCTGTTGGCTGCTTTGGAAGCTCCAAGGCACCTGTATCACTCTGTGTAGAACAGTGAGGTCCAAACTCAAGTCTTCATCAGAATCCCTGGATGCCTAGTAAAATGCAGATATCTAGGCTTCCGTTCACAGTCTGATTCATAGGTCTGGGGTGGGATCAATATTTTGCATTTTTAACAGGTTCCTAAAAGTGATTCCACTGAGACTGGACTAGGACCACAGTTGAAGAAACATGGCTCTAGAACAATGTTTCCCCACTGAGAAATCATCCCTCAACAGAAAACAGTCTCAAAAAACAAACTCTTCTTGATACACTATTAGCATTATTTTTAAAAAAACCAATGAGGTTTTTTTTTTTTCTTCTTGGAACACCACTATTTATGGGCTCTTTCATTTTGACCACACTAACTTACATGATCAACGTATTTTTTTTTTTTTTTTTTGCCCTTTCTCTTCTTGCCACTTCAACTTTCTTGAACTTTCCCTTTCAAATATCGTATCAAGGTATTTTTGGATAGTGTTTTGGTATGACTTATATTGCATTTTTCTCACTCTTGTCTATATTGTTAGCTTTGTCTTCTTTATAATTGCAATAATATTCCTTTTGCTCTCACCTCTGGCCAGAGTCCCACCAAAAGTTGTTGCTTTCCCCTCCTGTATTTAGAACATAAATATACTTAATAGAGCTAACTATAACAGTACTCTTCATCAAATATGCTCACCACATTGCACACAGTATTTTTGGCCAAAAGCAAAACTGAAACTAAAGGACCAGATTTGGAATCTATACCTCAGACTCTATAGAAAAAATTGCCTTTTTTTTTTTAATCAATTTCATTACAGATGTTATTGTTGAATTTGTTTTTAATTGAGGAGGCTTATGTTGGAAACTCCTTGAAATTTTTGTTCAATTTAAAAAAAATTTAAGTTCATTTTCTGTTTTGATTTTATTGTAACCCTTAGAGCTTGTTTATGGCCAAATATAATATTTCAATATCTATTTGTGATACTGTATCAGCAGGATCTTTCACAGTGCCCATTTCTCTTTTGGTTTTTAGAGTGTCCAAACTTGGTTTTTAGATTATTGCTTAAAAATAAATACACAGGTAAGTATAAGAATCAGAGTGAAATTTTAGTTTTAACTTTGTTCTCCCTTTTCAGTTGAGGAGATTAAATGGATACTTGCATGTTATTTACTACAATTGACTATATTCTGTACAGCTGTGAAAAACGAACCGCTTGCCATATCTATCAAAGCAAAACCATGCGTTCTCTCTCTCTCTCTCTGTCTCTCTCTCTCTCTCTCTCTCTCTTTGTGTGTGTGTGTGTGTGTGTGTGTGTGTGTGTGTTGTGCATGCATTTAAAAAAATGCCGCATCTGGGCTACATTGTACTTAACCACAATGACAGTGACTAGCATATAATAAAAGATTACATTAATTTGTGTTCCGCTTCAGAAAAGTGAGCATTTAAGTCAGTGCTTCACATGTGGGGAATAGGTTTCTTTCCTAAAAAAAACAGAGAAGGAAATAAATAAAAACTCAACTACAAGGGAGAATGAACATAAAGGATAATTTGGTAACCAATTAAAAGAAAAATATAAATGTTCCCTCACTCTTAGTTGAGCTGGCTTTTTAATTTCCAAAACTTTGCATTTTATCCATTGACCATACTTTGAATAATCACATGTAACAATAAAGAAAATCTAAAAGATTTTATCAAGAGAGAAAGAGATGGAAGAGCAATATGTAAAGACATGGAAGAGCAATAAGTAAAAACAAATCAGGGTGGAGAGGATTCGGCTGCAAAAACAAAAGAAACAACAGCAACAAACAGGAAGGAGAAAATCTTCCATCTCTCCTTTCCTGTTTTTTCCCTTCATGTATACATTCTTAAAAAAAAATTTGAAAATTCCTTTTTCATTGAAGAATAAACCATTTCAGATGATTTTGGTCATCAAATTTATCTCAAATGTTTTCAGTAAGAATATTTTCATATTAAAAAATTAAATGGGATCTTGAGAAACCAATAAGAGGTCTCTTATATTTTGTATTAATGGAGACATTGTTAAAATTTAATTTATCAGAGACCAAGTTTGATGGCATACTCTGGTAAGAACATGATGATTCAGGCACATTAATGTTAGAAGTATACATTAATGTAATGTCTGTGGTAAGGATTTTGCAGAATCTCTTAAGATAAAAATGCACATAACTTTTACCTAGCAATTCCACTTCTATGAATTGAAGCTACACGTTTAATTTCATATATATGAAAAACATTGAAACATTACTTGCAGTATTATTTGTTTATAAGCATGTGACTTATTATGTTTTGCTGTACCCATCTGATAGAATACTATGCACCTATTAAAGCAGCTTAGTTTGCACTGGTATGAAATTGATCTCAGAGACATTAAGAAAACATGTCTATATGTACTCTACAAGCAAAACCTCTGAAATGTTACAAAAGAATTTGGGAAAAGTAGTCACACTAGTGAAGGTGAGCAGGGAGTCCAAGGTGGGAGGAAAATTTATACCACATTCTCTTTGGGACCTTTTGAGCACTATATCCTATTTAAATTAAACTAAAATTTTAATAGTCTATGGAACTATTTCTATTTCAGTGACTTCAGTAACCTGAGTTGAAAGTCTAAAAAATTTCCTTCTGAATGTAATTACACTTATCACAGGTTGAGGATCCCTTATCTAAAATGTTTAGGACCAGAAGTGATTTGGATTTCAGATTTTGAAATATGTTGTGTATACAAAAACGAGGTATCTTGGGTAGGGGACCCAAGTCTAAACATGAAGTTCATTTGTGTCATATATAACTTATATACATAGCCTGAAGGTAATTTTCCATAAATTTTTAGTGTGCCTGGGTTTTGACTGCCACCTATCATGAGATCAGGTGTGGAATTTTCCACTTGTGGCATTACATTGGCACTCAAAATTATTTTAATTTTGAAGTACTTTGGATTTTGTTTTTTTTTGATTAAGGATGCTCAAGTTCTACGTACAAAAGGCAAGTCTCATCATAGGCCATGAAAACTTATGGCCAGGAAAGTATTTCTTTTTAACATGTTTCACAAATAGATATTATAAAATTAAAATGTACCATTCTTTACTTTCCCCAACATGCTTAGTAAGTTTAAAGCATGTCTCTGTAAGGTTAGATAAAGGAAGCTTTGTAGCTATCATTAAGTGTCTTCACTGTTAAGATTTATTGCCATAATTGTGACAGAGCAAATGATTTTTCTTCCTGGCAGCAAAAATAGTTTTAAAAAGAAACTAGGTATTGTTTTTTCTTTTCCAAGCAAAGTATAGATACCCCCAAATTACATGGTGTCACAGAGCATGCCATGGTTAGAAAAAAATGATGCTCTGACTTTCCAGTCTTATTAAGAAAATTACACAGTTAACTCTTTGTACCTTTGAAGGGTGTCTCTGTCTGATGAACTTTGTTATTAGAACTACATTCAGCTGGAAATTGTGTATTAAACCTAACTCATTTTGGAGTTAACAAAGTAGATTCTAAAAGAAAACAGAAATGTCATAGCAATAGATAAAATTGTGCAACTGTTGTGGAACATTCCGAGATGTTTTACCAAGCTACTGATGGAGAGAACCAGAAAAAACTGTGAAAGACCTGCTAGATGATTTCCGAGTGGGCTATTAATGAACCAAGGGTAGATACTTCACTTTCTGTATTACCATCTGCACATGCTCAGACCAAGAGGTTCATGCTAGTAACTTTTTATTTTTTCTTATTTGCTTCATCAGTCACCAACTCCTGGTCTCATTGCTGGTTGTTTGGGACATAAGAGTAAATGATGTATGATGTCTGTCCTTCAAGATCTTACAGGAGGTTGAAGGGAGATGAACACAGAAACAGATAAATGCAATACCATGTATTAAGTGGAATAAGAGAGAAAATCCCTTGGGAGTCTAGAGGGAAGTCATCTAATTCAGTTTGAAGTGTATGTGGGTTTGTGTGTCTGGGAAGGTGAGATATGGAAGGAAGATCAAGAAAGATTTACAGAACTGTGAAGGGAGTTTCTGTGATTTGTGAAAGTCAGCTCAGGTACTGTGTGGGTTCAAATGGGGTTGGGAGTGGGCCACCATAAGCAAAAGCCCAGGTGGAGAATATAAGACTAAAAACATGGTGGTGAGAAAGATCCAGGTGACCGGTGGAGATAGAGACCAGGCTCAGGTAGCTGTGTTGCTGAAACATGGTAAAAGCAGGAGGAAGGAAAGATGAATGGAAAGAGAAGCAGGATTCAAGTAGAAGGTTCCTAGTGAACCAAATATGTGAATCAGGATGGACTTTGAGAAAAGTGTAGTGAAAATCATGATCTTTTGTCACCCATAAAGTCTACTTATATCAATAATACACATTGTGCAACTTTATTTAGATGCTTAGCTACATAATTCAGTTTACAGGAGAAAACCAGCTTAATGAAGGAAACCATGGTAATAATTAGCTTGTTTTCTGATTACCTAGAAATTTTAAAAAGAACATTTCCACTGTAGAAAATATTGCTTATTTGGAACTGGCTGCCACTCCACAGGAAGCATTGGATGAGCCCCATTCATAGAAGTTTCATTAGACCTCAGGGAGCTGGTGTTTGAAGTCTCAGGGATTACCACTATATGATGCTTTTAATTTGGAAATACTGGAAAAAATGGGTTTTAAAAATTAAAAAAAAAAACACACCTGAATAAGCAATTAGAAGAAAAGTAAATTATTAATGCCTAACAAAGTAATTGTATAAAAGTAACTGTAAAACAAGTAACCATGTAAAAGTAAAAGTAACTGTGATAGATTGGTTTCAATACTGCTTGCTAATCTTTTTACATGTGGTGTTGTGTTATTGTGTTATTTTTCCATTTTTCTCTTGGGTAGATGGATCCTTCTTAGGAGGAATGTACATTGATATGTTCTTTGAATCCTTGCTTACCTAAAAGTTTTGACACAGTCATACCATCCAGATTTTATATGGAATTCTTGTTTCTCAAGCTTTTTAATACCTTAAAATTCCAAAATTATCACAATTTTTCTTTCAATAAATATTGCTAAAGAGAAATTGGAGCAATCGATTGTTTCTTCTTTCTGAATAGCAATTATAAAAATTTCCCCCTTGTTCTCGATTTAAAATTCTAAAGCCATAGCTAATAAGAGGCATTTTTAAAATTTTTTTTTAAATTAATTTTCCCCTGGACTCTGGTGGGTCAATTGGAGTTCTGATTTTTCTTCAGGAAAGATTCTTCTTCTAGTATATCTTTGTTTTTTTCTTTACTCATGATTTAGTTTCTGTATTTGAAATTTTTAATTTAAGTGAGATTTCAAATATGTCTTCTTATTTTTTTTTCCCCTTTGGATTTTTAACTCTGTTTCTGGGAAAGTGTCTTAGGTGCATGCCCCACAGTACATACATGAGTTTGCAAATTGTTTGTGCTGTTTTCATCTGACGCCAAAGCAAATTTGCATTTTTCCATCACATTTTTCTTTTCATTATTTTATGTTTTAACTGTATTTGCATCTCCATATTTATCTCATTTTAATTTTTCCTCTGACTGTCTGCTCTTCTGTCAAAGGGACTTTCTTTCAATACTTTTGAGGAACCAAGCATAGATCTTCTGTTATTTTCACCAGCATATTATAAGTTGCACTCTTCCTTTGAGACTTTTGGGCAATGTTCTAACTTGCAGGTAAGTGGCAATATTGATATATTTACTTCTTTTCCACAAAAGTGGTTTCCTAGATTACTTAAAATATAGCAAAAGAAAATGAACTAGAAGCAGAAAGAAGAGAAACAAGGAGAAAGACCTTAAATAGACCTAGGGATAAAACAAATATAAAATACTTATACTGAAGTTCCACTCTCTTTGGTATTAACAGACACCTGTTGAGGGGTGAGCAGTAATATACTGATTATAATATCTCTAAGTAAAAAATGAACAATTGTTCTGGAGAAGTTTAATTCTTCTACATGTTAAGGTGAGGAAGAAATCACCCTTAAGGTTCCTCATCCATGGGACTTTCTGCATCATCATGACTTCAACAACATCTGGAGGAGAGGTACAAGGTCAGTGTCTTGTTGCTAATGACATGTGTTAACAACTTTATGTCAAAGAAAACTCAAGCCTAGAGATATGTAGAGTGTATGGAGGGGTACAGGGATTTCAGTCACATTCATTCAGTGCTTCTTAGTAAACTTGCTTTCCTTGTCTTTTGCTAAATATTGGGAAGCTGTGATTTTGAGATTTTTTTCTTTCTCTTTTGCAATTATACAGAAAGGTAGAAAATTTTTCCCAATTAATTTCAGAACTACATCTTAACAGAAAGTCAAGATAGAATTGGCATTGCCACTCTTGTAAAATTATTGGAGCCTAGCAAAAGCCATGTTAATTAAAAACAATGAGGGGATGGTGGTAGGGAGAGAGACACATATCAATTCTGCCTTTAAGTAGAGAATTACCTAGGAGTCAAAACATTACTCATGAGCAAAATGAAGCTTCTTAGAAAATAATTTACATCTACTTTAATGCACACACAGATGCTAAATGAAGCCCCAAAGTTCTATTTGTAGGTTTTGAGTGCAAAACTTTAGCAAGAAAATCTTTCAAGGTGGGTGTACTCCACAGTGGCCATAATGCCATCTAAGTAAAGTATTCAGAATACTTTGCTTTGAGCAATGTGTTTCCTGGTTTGCATGCCAAAAACCTGTTGCCTGAACAATTACAAAGCAAATGAATAGACTGATCATTAAATAGAAAGAACTTAAAACTTGGATAGTATTGTAATTTTTTTTTGCTTCAAATTATTTGAGAGGATTTTGGAAAAATAATTGGATTGGAAATCCAGATGTCCATTATGTACACAATTTGATCACGACAATGAGATTATGTCCTTTTTATTTCTGAAATTTTGTCTTTCATATTATACAACAGCTAAAATGATCTCCCCTAAACCTTTAAAAGTGATTTTGATTTTTTTTTCCTCTTGTAACTTAGAATCTTCCTAAGTGGTGGAGTAGTGAACTGGCAATAAATAAAAAATCAGAATGATTACAGAACTCCATTGTTTGGATCATGAGCTTCTAAATATTTGTAAACTTTCTAATTCTGTGTTCCTGGGGTACATTTTCTGAGACTGGGAAGATTCCAAGATCATTTGTGAAAAAAAGCTTGTTATTTATTTATTTGTTTGTTTGTTTTTCTTTCTCAAAACTGCCTGGAAATGTCTATTGTCAATAGACAGAACTGCCTCTTTCTGTATCTTGAGGCCGGGATAATTCTGTTTGGAACAGATCAGCAGGAAAACCATCTTCTGTACTTTCCCATGGCCAAGAGGTACTTAGAAGATAGCTAAACAGATGGGTAGGCAATACAGAGAAGAGACAGAACAAGTTTCACTGTGAGGTTTAAAGGCCAAAAGAAATCTTAAAGGACACCGTGCAACCTGAGAAACAAACCAGTAGTGATGGGGTTAGGCCGGAGAAGATGGAATGAATATCCTGCTAGTGGCTTTAGTGAGTCTGTAGCCAGCAGCAGAGAGGTTTTCACTAGAGAGAAATGTAATCTTCTAACAGTGCCCTCAGTTTGTATCTGTGGGAAACCCTCACCCTCGTATTATCACAATGATGCCACTACAACTATGTTCATAATAAACAAGAAAACTATTTGTCCCACCACCCTCCCCAACCAGTATGGTACATATTAAAGGAAACTATAGTCAGAACAATTCTCATGCCTTTTCAAGTGTCAGTGCAAAATATGGTAAAAGGCATCCAAATGCAATCCAATTATCCCTCTGCCTTTCCAAAGGAAAAATTGTTCTGGGGTGAACCTGACCCTTGTGACAAGTCTGAATGAAGTGGTGCACTTCAAGGAGAATGTTCTCGGCTGGGAACCCATAAGCCTGCAAGTGCTTGAAGGGGCTGATGAAGGCTTCAGCCCAGACACTGTTTCCATAGCCATAGATTCTGCTTCATAAGGGTGTATTTCAACATTGGGAACGTCATTGCTATTATGTGACAAGATGACAAATACTCTCCAATGAACCACACACATAAAAGGGAAAAATAACATTTCCTTACCTTGGGAGGGCTCAATAGGTCCATCTAGTTGCAGAAGCTGGCTTATATTATTTTGTCCAGAAAGTTTCAACCTGGAGATGGATTCAAAACAACAACATTTTAACAAAGGAGTAGGATGAGAAAAAAGGATTTAGCAAGAAGCCAGCCTGGGGCACACCAGATGGGGCTTTGATGAAATATTCTAAATTTAAATCTAATTTAATTCTAATCTAATTCTAATCTAAAGAGGGCTCTTCTGATCCCCCTTTAAGTATTTGTACTGAACAAGGTGAAAATGTAATTGTCAAAGCAGAATCTCTCAAAATACAAGAAAGTGAAGGCATA
Source organism: Callospermophilus lateralis (assembly GCF_048772815.1). Lineage (NCBI taxonomy): Eukaryota > Metazoa > Chordata > Mammalia > Rodentia > Sciuridae > Callospermophilus > Callospermophilus lateralis. The sequence continues at coordinate 78,653,365 of NC_135305.1, read as the reverse complement.
TTCTAATAAACATTGACCTCTAAACACCTGACTGTTGTTCCTAAGGGAACCTGGTATCCCCTACAATTACACAGACAATTAAAAAAAATTATTACTCTGGGCTGCAACTAGATAAAAATCTGATGGTCTGTATGATTGGTAATCCACTTCCAGATGCAAGCCTGCATGGGGACCTGCTGCCAATCTCCCAGGCTTGGCTGATTGATATCATTTTTAAGTCTGATCAAACCAATATGATCCAGAATAGCTGTTTTTTCTCACTCTGGGTTGTTTGAGTTCAACAAGTGACAGGGGAATTTAACGGACCATGTGGTAGCAAAAACATCTAAATTGAGTGATTCTTTCTTTGATGTCCCTGTTCTTTTAAACATTCTTATTGAATGTTTATAAACTTCAGAATAAATTTTTAGGAAAAGGGCTGGTGAGAATCTATTCTGGTAAAAACTGGGTATTATTAAGGAATGGTGGGTTTTAAATGCATTGCTTAAGTTCTTAAGCATCATTCACCTCTTAAGACCATTTTCATCAAAAAACACATTTATATTTGTGGAATGATTAGGTCTTGGCTACTTGGATGCTCAGAGGTTGACACTGAGCGTCGAGGGCTCAATTTTTTGAATTCATGGACAAAGTTTATATAAGAGGTGAGAAACAATGATTCACATTCTGGAACATCAGTTTTTGCCTATTTAACTATAGAAAGCTCATCTTCATCAGATCTTCCTCAATATGTAGGTCTTACACGGTTGGCTCTGTGTTACCTCTTTGTGATAAATTATTAAAACTTACAAGATACTTTGGGATTTTTAAGGTAAAAAATTAAAGATCCAGAGAAGTACTAATTAAGTGCACAAGCTCTGGTTCATGCTATCAGATTTCTGTCCTGTATTTACCTTTTATCTGTTACTTATTTGAACTTGGACAAGTTACTTAACCTCTCTGAATCTCGTGTTTGCAACAGTAAAAAGGGGTTAACAGCTATGTCTTGAAGGATGGGTGAGAGTTGAACTAACTCATGTATAGCTGTCAGCTTAGTGCCCACCACATGGTGATCACTCAGAAAAGCAAACCACCATCTTGGGATGTTGTGTGAGTAAGCTTTGGGAATGCAATGCCTGTGGAAGGGTTGTTTCTTCCATGTGAACCAGCCTGAGAAGGATTTTATTTTTCAATTTTCATGTTTTCTTTTGCTTGTCTTTCCTTTAATTTTCTATCCACTCACCATTGCCTCATTCTTAATGCAACCTTGCAAGGGATGATTCTGCTGGGGAGACAGATTCAGAGCAAGAAGATGGTGGATTCCCCATGAAGATTAGCACAGAGAACACATAAAAAGAAACCCAGCACCAGGCTCACCATAGGGATTTGGTTAGGGGAACAACTGGAATACATACTTCTACTGAGATATCCATTATCATGATTTTCTTGTCTGTAATTAGTATGGATCACAAAGGGGTGAAGTTAATCTTCTGGTCACCTTTTCAAACAGGCAGGTATGTGTCAAACCCTCCAGGCGTGCATGTACGCACTACACATGAGATTTCCTTCTGACATTAGTCCCCTCACATTTACAATAAATTCTGCCCTCAATTCTGCATGACATTGCTGGCAGAAGGACACAGTTGCGAGATAAGTGTTTGAGGCACTGACAGCAGTCCCTGGACTCAAACGTTGATTTGCTGGTGTTCTGCCATCTTCTATAAAGTAAAGATCATGTCCTTGGCATTCATGATAGAGAAATCTTCAGAGAAGGGGTTGGTTAAAAATGAGCATTTTAGTAAAAAATACTTGCTATTCCTCTGTCACTGCCCAAGATAGGAAGATGTGGAGTCAATTTAGTGGGCTTCAATTGTAGCTGACTTTGGAAGGAATAATATACTCATGTCTTTTTAGATGCATATTGAATAGGAAGCTATCTGGAGGGCTGAGATTTTGCACATTGCAACCTGATCAGACTTACAAATGCAGACTATTGCCTCCAAACAGGGAGAGGTAAATCCCTGTATCTGGGAGGATACATGTGTTTTAAGGTATTGGGAATTGAACCCAGAGCCTTGCACATGCAAGGCAAATGCTCTATCCCTGAGCTATATGCCCAGCCCTGCTGGCTGTATTGGTAAATAAGCTTAGTAAATGCCTTTGCAGTGGAGGGAGATTTCAGAGGCAAGAGGAAGGCCCCTTGTCTCCCAAGTCACTACTTCATGCCTAAACCTGTATTTTACAGTGCAGAGTTTGGTGCAGAGGAAGAGGTACCAGCAATCTGGAACCTTCAGGGAAAGCATTGAGTGTGTCCAATAAATATGAGCATTACATTGAAAAGATGAAATATGAGTGAAATAAAGTTAGTTGATTCTATATTATGGGAAAACTTTGGAGAAACATTCCAAATGTGACCTGAGACCCTAACTATGTAATGAGCCCCTACCTGTATAGTATGTAATATATTATTTTTTCTTCCCAGAGAAAGCAAATACAATAAATAGACCCTGGGTATCTCAAGCAAGGTATCCCAAGTCTTCTTCCATGAACTAATTTGTCTGTTTGTAATAAAAGAGAATGTATAGGTGGAGGAATGAAATTTTAAAAGGGGAGAGAGGACATGCAATATCCTCAAAGAGCTTGGGAAAAGCTGTGAAGTCACACATTTTTTCTTTTTATTTTTCTATTAAAAAAAAAAAGGCAGACACTTGTTCATCCAGGGTCCAAGGGAGGCATAAAAACCTCATGTTCTGTCACACAGACTTTATTTCTGCTTTAAGTCAAACAAAAAGGGAGGTGAGTACCTTGTCCCCTCCTTTGGAATGATTATCCAGGGTGGCAGCAGGGGCTTGCTGATAGGTCTTGAACAAAATCCTTTGGCTCTCACAACACGATCAAGTTTACGAGATTAGCTCTGATGCTGATGACTGTTCAGACAGGTGAAGAATCCCACTTCCTGGAAGAGGATAAAAAAAGATTTCAGGAATACTTGGCTCTGCAGTTGAGAAGAGTGAAGAAAAAATGGAAGTCCTAAGTTGCTCTCAGTTTCTTGACTTCGTTATGTCTGTTGCAATATTTCATATGAAGTTTTACTAAGTGGCATGGCTGAGTCCTGTTTGTCTCTGTGAAGTGAGTTTGGAAAGTTACCATCTTGGGAAACTTGGTCATAATATCAGAGCACAAAAATGCATATAAACCTCAGAATGTGAGACCAGCCTTCTTACCATAAACATACTCTAGCTCTTACTCTATGGAATAAAACAAATGTAGGTTCCCAGGCAGATAAAGAAGATATGGTGGAAACTTTCATGATAAGAGTTGGATACATCAATGAGAACAGCTAATAATGTACCCACAGAGGAAGGACACAGCTCATGGTGAAGTACTGGTTTGTGGTTGCCCACTGATTTCCAGGTTCTTCTTCCATCTGTGTCCAGGAGAATTGCACAGCCCATGTCTCCTGGCCTTGAAGGAGAAGTTTCTTAAGAACTGAGAAATTTGAAGGGATTATTTTTTCTGCTATGTTGGGGATCAAACCCAGGGTCTTGCAAATGCTAGGCAGATGCTCAATCACTGAGCTCAAAGAATTTATAAAGTTGCTGTTTCCAATTCATTCATCCGTATGTTTATTCAGTACGTATTTATTTAGAGCCCATTATTCTGTGCCAGGGCCTGTCCAAGTGCAAGGAATTCAGTGATGAGGAAAAAAAAAAACCAAACCCTCCAGCTTTGTCTCCGTCCTTATTGGACTATATTCTAGAGAATACAATAGGCAATAATCATAAAGCCATACCAACAATGTAAAGTTCCAGCTTTGGCTGGTACTTATATTATAGTGGGAAAGGATAATGACCCTGAGCGAACACACACCCAAATGAAACCTAAAATATGAGTTGGAATCCATTTAGCTAAAGATGCGAAGAGGAAGAGAATTCCACGAAGGGGGAGAAGCACAGCAGTTTTCTTATTCTCAGGGCATATATATCAAGACCCTAATAGATCCCCCAAATCACAGATAGTACTGAATCCTAATGTACTAGTTTTTTTTTTTGTATGTGTATATCTATGTGATAAGGTTTAATTTATAAATTGACACAATGAATGATTATTAATCAAATAGAACAATCATATAGAATCAAATAGAAAAATTATAACAATATACTGTAATAAAATTATGTGATATGTCTCTCTCAAAATATCTTATTATACTGTACTTATCTCTCTTATTCCCATGTGAGATAATACAGTGCGGATGTGATGAGATGAAGTGGTCTGAAAAATACAGGAATTTTAATTTGGCATTAGGCTCGTACATTAGGGTTTCTTGAAACAGCACTGTAATACCATGAAAGTTGATCTGATATTAGAAATGTCTACTAAGTGACTTGTGAGTGGGTAACATATGCAAAGTGGATACACAGGAGAAAGGGATGATTCATGTCCCAGGAATGTTGAAGTAGAATGGGTTTAATTTAAAGCTTATAAAGTATTTACTTCTAGAATTTTCCACATAATGTTTTCGAACCGCAGTTGGCTGTAGGTAACTGAAAGCACGTAAAGCAAAACCTAGGAGAACCTAGGAGAAGGGGAGACTGCTGGCATTTTGCCAGGAAGGATTGTGGCACATGTGAGGGACTGAATGAGGCCTGTGAGTGAATGTGGTGGAGAATGTGCTCAGCAAAGTACATCTGGATCATGCAGTGGCTCAAAGGCCATTTTAATTATATTGTTTATCCTAAGATTAATGCAAAGTCTAATAGTCGTGCCATAAAACAGACTGGGTATTTTCTTTTATGTTTTCATGCTCAAGACTTCATACAATACTGATTCCAGCAAGTAGGGGAGACTCAGCACTATCCCACTTGGCTCCTCAGGATTTGTGCTGCATATTCATACCACACTTGTTGTGACCCAATGGACATCTGGGTGCTGCAGGGTGGGGCAGCCATGGGCAGACATTCTCTGATCTGCAGACAGGCTTGCTTTCTCTAAATGCAGAATCAAAGGACACACTTGAAATTGAAAGTGTGTGGAAGGAATCTAAATTGGTTAAATGTCAGATACATCCATGATTTATGTCTCCTTTACATCTCATTGCTGATAAAGCTAACACTCCTCTATTAGTTGAGTGTGTGTGTGTGTGTGTGTGTGTGTGCGCGCGCGCGCGTGTGTGTTAGAAGATGTGTGCCGGTTTGCGTAGGAAAAAAATTCCAGCAAGACCCTGGAGGTCCATTAGCTTATTTCTCCTTAACCACAATAAAGTCAGGGAAACATCTGACCTAGAAAAATGCAAATTTCATTCCATACACTAGGCAACTCCCTATGAATTTTTCTTTTGTCCTTTTTATTACACAAGAAATTCATACTCATTTTTAGAAAAGTAGAAAATTTGTACAACCAAAACCCAATACACTGGAAATTCATAATTGTGTTAACATTTTAGTATATCTACTGTCAGTTTTTTTTTTTTTTCTTGAATGTGTGCTTATGTGTCAAGGAAGGTATGTGTTGTACCTTGGAAATTTCTAATATACCATATCATTGAATGATCGATGGATTCATTTTTGATAGAAAAACCAATTCCTGATTACAATGGAAATTAATCTGGAGGCAAGTGGAGATGGAAAAGCTACAGCCCCCATCATGAAATGAATGTTTTCCTGCAAACTCTAAATTTCACAACAAACAATTCTGGCTTCCAATTTTCAACATAATTACTTCCCTTCAAGCTGTCAGTTATTTTAGGTGACAATGTGGAAAAGTTGAAAGAGTAAATAGATTATGAGGAAAAGTAAATTGATGTCCTTAGACTTTCAATAATCAAAAGAATTTTCCAAATATGAAGTGTGTATTTCTCACCCTATCTCTGGAAGCATGGCGAATCTGGCCAATGTTGATCCTTCTTATCTCCCCACCACCTGAGGTGTGGTTATTTTACACATTTGCATATACTGTATGTGTTGGCTTTCTAGGGCTGCCACAATAAGAGACCACAAACAGAACAGCTCAAAGCTGTAGAAATGTATTCTCTTGCAATGCATGAGGTCAGAAGTCAAATATCAAGGTGCTTACAGCATGCTTTTCTCTTTTTTCTGGTAGTTACCAGTAATCATTGGCTCTGGTCCTTGGCTTATAGCTACATCACTCCAATTTCTGCTCCATACTCATATGGTCTTCCTGTGTGTGTCCTGTGCCTCTCTATCCAAATCTCCCATCTTTTTCTCTTATAAAGACATCAGTCATTGGGTTTTGGTTTTTCCCTAATCCATTATGACCTCACCTTGACTTGCTTACATCTATCTGTAAAGACCCTATTTATAAATAAGGTCACATTCATAGGTATTGGAGGTTAAAACTTGAACTTATCTTTCTTGGGAACACAATTCTACCCACCTCACTACTTACTACATAATATAGTATGTAATAATTTATCTTATCCATTACTAGGATCAATATGAGAAAATTAAATAAACTTGCAAAGCAGTTTTGTTTTCATTCATATTATAACAATTCTATTTGCAATTCCCTAGGCCACACCAAAAACATTGAATAATACCAAGAACAAATATCATTTCCTTTGGCACATGGTAGAAAGACCCTAGACCAACATCAAATTAAATCTGGACAATAGAAGGGGCAGAGAGCAGGTTCATGAGTCCTTAGAAGATGTCTTCGTGTGTTAATTTAAGGATGTATTAATCTATTAACATGAGGATGAAAAATGCGGATGAGCGTCTCCTATGGAAGGTAGCCTTTTCATTATTTTTATAAGAAACACTGCTGTGTATATAAAAATACACAAACATAGCATGAGAGTTATTCTTTAATTTTAATAGAATTGGTATGGCGTCCTTTTACAAAGTAGAATGTGAAAAAGTTCAGCATTTTTAAAGGTAGGATGTTGTAATATAAAGTCTGTTTTCTTCCTGAGTCTTTGAGACAGTTTAATTGCTGTGAGCACAAATCCGAGAAATTATAGTAAAACTTGTCTTAATCTTTACTGCATTTCTCGTATCTGATTAATTTTTTTTCTGTAAAATATTTTTAGAAATTAACTTATTTCCTAGAAAATAGAATTTTGTAAAGTGAATTACATTTGCCTATAGATCTACACTGCTTGACATGACCTGCTGCATTTTGATAACTGCCATTATGAAGTGGGTGGCGTAAGGAAGAGCAGGCAGGGTATCTATTCTCTCAGTGTCAGCGCCTCATGGTTTTGCTTTCCCAGCCTCCATCCTGAACTTTATCACAAAGCCTGTGCTCCTCTCCACCCAGCCTAGACCCAGGGCCATGGTAGACTTAATTCCCTTTGTTGCACCATTTCTGCAAAAACCTAACTAGCAGTTAGAATGTAGATGCTTGGTGTAGAGAAAAAAGGGGGGTGTATGGCACAAATGTGTGCATGTATGGCCCCAGAATTCCAAGGTTTCTGTGCATCTGGGACTTCCACGTCTCCCTGAGGGCCTGTGAGAGACCCTGGCCAGCATCTCCCCACTGTGATGCTGCGTCTCAGCAGAAGCTTCATTCTCTGCAACACAGACTTGCACAAGGCTTCACATGGGCTTCATAGGATCCCTTCTCAAATTCAGCTGATTTTAAAATGGCTTCCAAAGCTAGACAATCTATATGCAGTGATTTTGATCATTATAAAACATTTCATTTGGGGGAGCGCTAGTAACAATAACAGGAGAACTAGATGATAAATTCCACCACCAATATAAGATAGGAGAATACCATTCCTATCATACTGTCATAAAAAACAATGAACATCAATAGAAAAGTGTTGGCATCTGTGGCTCTGAATTAAGAGTCTCTGCTTATTGCTAATTAAGTATGGTCCATGGTATAGACCTCAAGTATATTTTTGGGACTTCAGATTGTTTCTCCTTATTACAGTGACATGTGTGAATGAGAAAGGGTGTGATGGAACTGTTTAACTCTAGATGCTCTGTGATCCTTTTCTTTCACTCATCGGAAACAGAGAGAAATTACTTTCTGTTGCTAGCTGTTGAGATTTCATGGCTTCTCCCCACCCCAACCCATTAATAATTTTTGTTAGATTGCATAATTTATAGTATCAGTTTTGAATGCATAATGTAATACCATATACTGAAGGGTAGTTAGTCTTTCTTCAAATAGGTTACCGAAAATGAAATAAATACCTAGATTAAATTTCCATACTAGGGAGAGAAAAATGAAATAATTTGCTGACTTGCAAAAGTATGTAATAGACATTGTGGAGACGATCTCAACTCTAAACAATTACCTTATTGTTCTAGTTATCCCAGATAATTTCATTGTAAAAGCAATTCTGAAGAAAAATTTTGCTGCAATAGTTGAACAAAAGTAATTTTTTTAATACAAGTGTTTATAATCTCTCCAAGTAATAATAAAATGAGGCAAAATTAGTAACTTATAGTGTAATATTAAAACATGACCAGTTTATTTGAGTGCCCTGACTTTGTGAATGAAGGAGTTTTAGACCCTTAAAATATGACTTCGTGAGTAAGAGCTAGAAAAATTTTGCTTTATCTTTACATTTGGCCCAACATTTTATTTTTTAAAAATTACTAAAGAAAATTATTACTAGAGACTTAATTGTATTTATAGAAATTTGTTTTTAGAGATTTATATTTTTTCCTGTAGTTGTAAAAATTACAATTCATGCTCCATATTAAGAGGCATCTATTAAAACAACTGTGATATTTTTTTCATACCACCACCTGCTCCTTGCTAGTGTCTACCATAAATTGATAATATTATTAGTCCTTTTATTTTGCTATTATTATTGTATTTTTTTCATGGATTCAAACCCCTTATTTCACTAATCTTTTGTCTTCCTGAGAAGCTATCGAACTTCATCTGTGGGACTGATCCAAGACCCTGTGGGAATCCCAAATAGAATTCTAATTTTCTCTGGGCATTGGCCCCATTTGTTGTTTGTTCCTCTGAAATGGTATCATTTTCATGATGATAATAGGATTATGTTTATCAGGACATGTGTTGCCCTCCTTAATGCAACCTTGCTTTTTTCCCTTTGGAAAAGAAGGAGCCCAGGATTAAGGGGGACATGGAAAGATGAACTTATGCAGACAACAGTGAAATTAAAAGAAGGGAGCTAACGACTTTTAGATACTTTAAAAATAAACATAGTGCATATCGAAATCATTAGGAGAATCCAGTTGATGGAAGTAACAAGTTATGATGTGTGAAAATGAATTGCCCATAAATTTCTTCTATTTTGAGTCATTTATTGTCTTTTGTGGTTGCTTTCACCTCATGTACATTTTTACTTCTAAAATGTACTTTCCCACATAAAAAATGTTTTATTACTTTCATTTAGCCCATCATTGCTTGCAAACAAACAGCAATTTTGCCTAGATTGTTTATTTAATGTGACTCCTTAAAACTGCCTATTGCTAATTATTTGGAGTTTTTTTTAGTATTTTCTCCTATTCTGAAGTACTGTGTACATAACATCGTCACCATCATCACAATTAATACTCTTTAAGATGCGATTCTAACGTGTTGAATTCATCTAAATTTTCACTCCTTTCCTAAATAACAAGTTGTTTTATAAAAGCTCAGTAATTTGTTGATATTTGTCCATGTCTGTGAAATTCACTATACTTCTAAATTTAGAAATTCTTTACTAAAACAATTATACTAGTTTCTAATTTCCTCCCCAAATCTTTTTTAGTGAGCACAAGATAAAGGGACTTAACAATTCAAGCTGGAGAAATTGCATATAGCCTTGATGAGCTTCGTAATGCTAATGCTGTTTTGATAGAGAAAACCACAAGTAACGCAAATAGCAGTCTCTACTCTCCAGTACAGGTGTGTAATAAGCACATGTAATTAAACCAAAGATACATAATGGTTTGTTGTTGGATACGCATTTACAACAGCTGACTACGCTCTTAATGTGTGGTTCATGAGTTAGGTAATTTTCTTACGTCTTCACTCCTTGAACAAAATATTCCTCATGGACTCATATACAAAATTATTCTGTGCCTTTTACACAGTAGATTCCCACTGCTGCCTGTAATTTAGCGTCTTTGCCATATCAGCATTACCTAAAGATGATTAAAAAGAGCATGTAAATTCACAAACAAGTCATTTTATTCTTCAACTTAAATAATTTAGAAATGCCCCCCAAAAGCAAACTTATCAAAATGTAAGGATTTCGACATGGTTTCCATCTTAGTGAAATATATCAACTGTGTATTTAATCATTGCTATGCATAAAATATGGTTTATAGCTCTGCTCTGTATATCAAATAAACTTCTTTGTATATTATGAATCTGAGTCTTTTAAGGGGGCATAAAGCACATTTGAAAAACTGGTACTGGTTTTTTAAAGTCAGTATAAAAGCAGGCAGCAATGCAAAAACTATTTTCAGTTATTTTTAATTCTGTATTTTCATTTTTTTAAAATAATTATACACACACACACACACACACACACACACACAAAATCCTTGGATTTGGAATTAGGCAAACCAAAGATAAGAATGATGAATCTGTATAATATTGTGTAAATTTCTTTATTTTAAACTCTTTTAATTGTTTCCCTCCTTCTATCATGAGACCATAAAACATCATGAACACATATTATTATATATGCACAACTGGGATGATGCTTTTTATAAGGAATTGTTAGAAGAGTCTGTTTACTGAGGTTGATAATGTGAAGAAAAATAGATAATGTAAATTTGTTTTTCATTTTTTAAAAAAATGTGCCCTTATTACACATGTATTGAACTATAGCGTGTGGTGAAAATGGTCATGATAATGTCTGAGCTCGATGGCATTTTTCCATAAATTACTGTGTAGGCACCATTAATCATTGTATTCAAGTGCTATGCATCACCTGTTTAATTCAGCTGGTTCTGATTTACACATCATTTCAAAGAATGTCAAGGGAACAGAATTGAAAAGTTTTACTTTCTACATTAGCTAAACAGGTCATCCCCTTCTAGTCCTATCTCAGAACAGGATCCAAATAATCAACTTCATTCATTTGATTAACTTTTAAAGCCTTGTTTGCAATTATTTTTAGGTAAAGAGTTTGAATCTCCATCAAGAATTTTAAGGAATGAAGTTAATTTGGTCTTAGTGTAGTCATAGCTATTCTTGTTGTCACTTTAGTTTTTCATGAAATAAGTTAATAATTTCTCCTTCTATCCCTCCTCTGCAAAGAGGTGAGGGAAGAAACTTGGGTTAAGTTTCCATTTTCAGAAAGAGAAGTCACCAAAAGAGAATACTGGAAACTTTCCACTATCATGTAAAATGCTACCTATATCTGTGCCCTCTGCCCCCACCCCCGCTTATCCTCTCTCTCTCCTCCTTCTAATGTCTAATAGTTCAGATATGCCTTAGCACTCCTGCTTTCTCTTTTACTTAGAGTTCTAAAACCACTGGGAATCAGACTTTCAGTCCGACTCTCCCCTGTGTTGCATTTTCTTTCTTTCTTTCTTTTTAATATTTATTTATTTTTTAGTTGTAGTTGTATACAATACCTTTATTTATATGTGGTACTGAGGATCAAATCCAGGGCCTTGCCTATGGTAAGCGAGTGTTCTATCACTGAGCCACAACCCAGCCCCACTGTGTTGCGTTTTCAATTACTGTGAGGTGTATTTTTTTTTCCTTCTAATGTTTTCCATAGGCAGAGATTCTGCCTATTCACATACCAAGTATTTGTCAGTTAACTCTGTTTTAACTTCAGTTCCTACTACATCATGAAGCTGCTCTTGCTAAAGCCCCTATCTTTAGCTCCTACAGATAATTTCCAATCCTCCTGATGAAATTTCTTTTTTGGAGTTCTTCCTCCTCTCCCTGAACTTTAAGTATTAGAGATATTTAGGGTTTCATTTTGACTCATGTCTTATCTCATTTTACTCTTCACCCTCACGCACTAGGCAATCTTTACCTTCTTTCACATCTTCTAATTAAGGATATATATGTGCAATATTTACCTCTAGTCCATGTTCTCTGACCTTCAGATCTGTATGATAAATTTCATAGTTGACATTCTTTTTTGGTTTTCTCACAAGTATCTCAGCATACCATGTCAAAACACAACTCACAATTTCTCTTTAAACTTGAATCTCTTCTATCCCTCATCAACTTCATAAAGAACATATAGTTACCATAAACTACCAAAAATACAGAAAAAAGAAAAATATTGAAAGCTTCAAGAGAGAAGTGTTAAGTCACTTATAAAGGCAAACGTATCAAAACAACAAAATATTTCCTTGTAATGAATCTAAAGACCAGAAAGGCAGGGGATGATATATTTCAATCAATGAAATAAAAGAATTTCCAACCTAGATTACTATGTTAAGCAAGGGTTTATTTTAAAATCAAAAAAGAAGTAAATAACTTCCAATTAAAGCATAAATCAAAGGAATTCAGGACCTCTAAACCAGCATTACAGAAGATATTTAAAGAAATCCTACACCCAGAACAAGGAGCAAGACAAAAACATTACAAGAAGATGGGAAAGAATAAATTGCTCGAGAAGAGTATATAAGCAAATAAGGACCAAACATCATTAATCATCAAGCCTCTAAAATGAATATGGGACAAAGAAGCTAACATTGAGTATTCAATACAACCAGAAGGAAAAAAAATGAAAGAAATTACTATATCACTTTCAACAATAACTGTGAAGGCAAATGGCCTCAATTCTCCAATTAAAAGATACAGATTGTTTGGATAGAAAACAAGACCCAGATGTTTCTACAAGAAATACACCTTGCCAACAAAGACATACACAGACTTAAAAGTAAAGGTTGGAAAGTTATATTCCAATCAAATAGAATCTGAAAGCAAGTAGAAGTAGCTAAATTAATATTGAAAAAAAAAAACAGATTCAAGCTAAAATTAATCAGAAAAGACAAAAAACCCTCTACATTTTGATAAAATGAACAAGTTATCATTAAGATATAATGATTGTAATTGTATATGGACCAAATGCCAGAGCATTAAATTTTATAAAACAAACATTAGAAGACATAAAGGGAGATGCAGCCTTCAATGCAACAATAATGGTTGAATTCAATAGATCTTACCAATAGATCATCCAGGCCAAAAAAAAAAAAAAAAAATCAACAAAGAAACATCAGAATTAAATTATAGTACAGATCAAATGGACTTAACAGATATCTATAAAATATTTCATCAATGCCTACAGAATGCACATTCTTTCCATCATTATCTGAAACTTACCAAAATAGACAATATTTTAGATCATAAAACAAGTTAAATAAATATTAAAAACTTATAATTTCTTAAATCTTTTTTGATGGCCATGAGATTAAACTAGAAATCAATATTAAGATAAACTACAGAAATTATAGAACATGGAGATTGAACAATATAATTTTGAATGAAGAGTGGGTCATTGAAGAAATCAGGGGAAATTTAAAAATTCCTAGAATCAGATGAAAATGGGAATACAATATATTAGAACTTATGAAATACAGCAAATGCAGTACTAAGAGGGAAGTTAATAACTATGGGTGCCTTCATTAAAAAGAGAGGGAGAGAGAAGGGGAGAGAGAGAGAGAGGGAGGGAGAGAGAGAGAGGAGATCCAACAAGAATAACCTAATGATGCATCTCAAGGTCCTAGAAAAACAAAAATGAACCAATCCCAAATCAGTAGAAGGATAGAAATAAAATTATCAGAGCAGAAATAAATGAAATACAGACTAAAAGAATAATACAAAAGATCAATGAAACAAAGAGTTGGTTCTCTGAAAAGAAAAACAAAATTGATAAACCTTTAGCAAAGCTAATCAAAAGAGAGAGAAGATACAAATAAAATTAGAGATTAAAAAGGGGATGTTATAATAAATACGACTGAAATCAATAAGATCATAAGATGATACATTGAAAACTATACACAAATCAATTGGAATATCCAGAAGAAACAAATTTCCAGACACATGTGACTTAACAAAACTGAACCAAGAATATATATATAAACCTAAATAGATAATGACAAGCAGTGAGATTGAAGCAGTAATAAAGTCTCCCAAAAAGAAAAGCCAGGAACAGAGAGATCCACTGTTGAATTTTATCAGATTTTTAAAGAGCTAATGCCAATGCTCCTTAAACTATTCCAGAACATAGAAGGGAAGAAACTCTTCCAAATTCATTCTATGAAATCAGTATTAGTCAGCCACCAAAACTTGATAAGACCACACACATATACAGACCAATATATTTTTGATGAACATGCAATCAAAAATCTTCAATAAAACACTTGCAAATCCAAATCGATAACAATTAATGGAATATGAGTGATACAAGCAGCACCTTGATCCTTAATGTCTGTCTAGACCATGTAGGAAGAGAAACTAATTCACTAATGAATACCTTCAATATCTGAACTGGTATTAAGAAAACATTTATTAGCACATTGAGTCAAAACATGTAGTTCAAATGCATCCTTGTGACAATGTTTAGATTAGTTCCACCAAAACATGTCTTTTTCTAAAAATGAATGAATTTTTTAAATTTTTTTTTAGTTGTAGTTGGACACAATATCTTTATTTTATTTTTTATAAGGTACTGAGGATTGAACCCAGGGCCTTGCACATGCTAGGAGAGCACTCTACTGCTGAGCCACAATCCCAGCCCTATGAATAAAATTTTTAAGAGCAAAAAAATAAAAAATAAAAAATAAAAAAAATAACACATAAGTGTTGTACACCATGCTTAGGTTGGTTTCTTTCCAGGGAAACAAAGATGCTCAACATATCTAAATCAATAAACAATACAATACATAAGTAGAACCAAGAATAAAAATTACATGATAATCTCACTAGATGCAGAAAAAGACTTTGATGAAATTCAATATTCTTTCATGTTAAAAGCCCTGAATAAGCTAGGATAGAATGGAAGTGAGCCCAGGGACACTAGACCACTGAGCCACATCCCCAGCCCTTTAAAACAACTTACTTGAGACAGGTCTTGCTAAGTTGCTCAGGGCCTCACTAAATTGTTAAGGCTGGCTTTGAACTTGTGATCCTCCTGCCTCCACCTCACAAACTACTGGGATTACAGGTGTGTGCCACCATGCCCAGCTAGAAATTTTATGGAGAAAAATCTGTCAATTTCTTTTTCATGGTTTCTTTCTTTGATATCTTATTTTCAAAGTGTTTTATCCACACCTTTAAATCTTCAATTTTTACCAAAATGTTCATTTTATTATAATGTTAACATAGAATGACCTTTAATTCATTGCACTGCAGACCAGCATAACCACCCTCTTTACTTAGCTTAGCATTTGACTGGGTAGTAAAGATGGAATCCAGTTCATGACTAATGACTGAGGAAGGCAAGGGTTTTCTCATAATTTCTTTACAGCTTACTATTATTTGTATAGACCCCAAATATATGAACCTACTATGCAACTTGCTATCAATGGAGAAATTAAAGCCAAGGAAACTTCAGCTACCATAAAGTCTTAACACATCTCTTCTTCTTTACTATTTTACTCTCATATTGTACATGCTACAGGTAGAACATCTCTACTCTGAAAATCTGAAGTGCCCCAAAATTTGATACTTTTTTTAGCATCAACACAACCCTTCCAATAGATGATTCCACACCTAATTTCATATGATGGGTCATGATGAAACTACAGGCACACCAGAAATAATCATATTAAATTACCTTCAGGCTATGTGAAGAAAATATATGTGAAACATACGAATTTCATGCTTCAATTTGGGACCCATCTCCAAGATATCTCATTACGTATATATCCAAAATCTGAAATATTTCTGGTCTCAGGCACTTCAGGTAAGGGATATTCAACCTGTATTAGATTGTGGGATTTAAATAATCATTTCAATAAAGCAGCACTTTGGCATGGGCCTTTTCCTGTGAGATGGATTAAGATGTAAAGAAATGCTTTGCCTCTCTTTCAGCCCAGTACTGCATCATAATTTTT
The DNA here is from genome assembly GCF_048772815.1 of Callospermophilus lateralis. Classification (NCBI taxonomy): domain Eukaryota; kingdom Metazoa; phylum Chordata; class Mammalia; order Rodentia; family Sciuridae; genus Callospermophilus; species Callospermophilus lateralis. Next base: position 78,637,412 of record NC_135305.1, on the reverse strand, counting down.
CAGATACATTTGTCTGTGTCTACACATGTGCCTGTCTCTTACTGAGAATTTGTAGCATGTTTAAAAACAAGAAGAGTTTTAAAAAGCGATAAGTTTCCTTCTGAACATCAATAACTATGCTATTTGAAAAAATAATAGAAAATAATGGATTATGCTTACATTAATTGATTTTTATATTGGAACATACACGTATTAAAAGAGGACTATTAGGAAATTTTATGTGAAATTATATGCAAAGTTTTTGGTTTCTGATATTTCTCTCTGTGCTTAAGTGCTATATGTGAAATAAAATAGAAAGTTACATAAAGCACACATACACAAATATATGTGTGCCTGAGTTCTATTATAATATATTTTAAAGTAACAAGTAGATAAAAAGTATATTTATACATAGAGGTAATGGTTGCCCCTATGCAAAGTTGAAAGGTTAAAAAGCAAATAAATGGTTTAGGGATATTTGATATATTACATCTACATAGGCATATGTATTAAAATATTTAAAAGTACTCCCACTTCCCCTATATCTTTTAAATGGGTATGTTGTCGGGTATGTTTTATATTGTGTATCTATCATTAGAAAGAGTTAAGTGTGATTACAATGCTACATCTAAGAAAACTGAGTTGAGAAAGCAAGAGAAAATGTCATCAAGTGCTAAAGAACCTTCAGTGTCTCCTGGTCTACTTCTCAACCTCTAGATATATGAATCCTTCCAGGGAGTCATTCTTCTTGTTCTTATAGACCTCTAGAGATGGAGGGCTTGTGGACACCCTTGATGGACTAATACAATGCTTCTTGCAGTGTTTATATGGTGAGAGGTTTAGGGAAAAGGGTCTTGGTGAAACAACAGTACTGTCATATACAGTTCACTCCCATGGCAAGTGAATCTGAAATAGCTATCTTATTCTCCAAAAGCAACTCTTCACAATTAAAAATCAAGAATGTTTAAATTCAGGCTGGGTGTGGTGATGCATGCCTGTAATCCTAGTGACTTGGGAGGCTGAGGCAAGAAGATCAAGGCATCCTCAGCAATTTAGTGAGATCTTGTCTCAAACTGAAGTAAAAAGAATTGGGGATATAGCTCAGTGGTAGGGTGACCCTGGATTCAGTCCCCAGTATCAAAATAAATAAATACAAATAAAATAAAATAGACTTGTCTAAAAACCTAGTGGAAGGGCTGGGGTTGTGGCTTAGTGGCAGAGCACTTGCCTAGCATGAGTGAGGCACTGGATTTGATTCTCAGCACGGTATATAAATAAAATAAAGATCCTTTGACACTAATATATATAGTAGATTCTCCATCTCTGGAATTTTCAAGCAATGATTGAATGATCTTACATTGAGGGTATAGAGAGGGTAACTCTGGTAAAAGGATTGGGAGGATCAGCACTTAAAGTGCCTTCCACTCTAAGGTTTTAAAACAAAAAAGCTCATTATATTAATCTTTCCTGATGGGAGCTATCTTCTATCTTTAATAATCTTCATTGTCATTAATAAATTTTTTCAAATTATTTATTTATATAATATATATTTTAAACATATACATGACCCAAATATGTAAAATTACTTATTTCCTTTACATACAATATATATTTTAAGTCAGGCACTTAAATTATTCCTAACATTTTAGCAAAGACCTGAGAAAGTTCAAACATTAGTTCTTATGAAGAGGTGTTCTGTAGGTTTGTGCCTAGAATAAAGGCAATTGTACATTCTCCTAGAAACAATGTTTTCTATATCAAATTTTTCTTGAATTTTGAATGAGTAAAGCAAGATGCAATTATACTGGCCTTGCTTTATCACTGTGTCTACATTCTATACCAGAGAAGAAAAGTAAGTTATGAACTTCTTTTTAAAAAAATCTTATTGGACATTCCAAATTCTATGTCCTTTTCTAAGTTGACTTAAAATGATAGTCTTTTCTGACCTCAAAAGATTTCTTCAGAATAATATGTTAGTGGCAAAGGTGACTTCAACAATAAAAACTTACTAAAAAAGAGTAACAAGTTGATTTATCTCAGGTATTTTGTCACAATGACAGAAAGCTAACACAATACCTAAGTTATAGGGTAAATATAAGTTGTGAATTAATTAATTCATGTGAAATGATTAAAATGGTATCTGGCACACAGTTAACACCCAAGTTATTTCTTTTCTTATTTAAGGGGAAGTACTTGGAAATAGAGTCTTTAGCAAGAGAGAAAGCGAATGGTCTCATCTTAAAACATTTTTGAAAAATAAGAAGAGGAAGAATAGCAAGAATAGAACTTTAAGCAGCTTAGAATAGATACTAACACAGCTTTAACTCCCGCCTGTGCATTGATGATTTCCAGGCTGTCTTTTTGGCCTTTACTTTGAGCTGCAGATCCATCTTTTACCACTTGTATATGACATCTCTCCTTGTGTGCTCTGCAGGTGGGTCAGATCCAACATTCAGAGGGGAAAAATCAAACTGCTTTCAAAATCTAAATTCAGCCTCTTTTCTCCTTCCTTTCTGCTATGATTTAAAACCCTCCCTTTACCATACACAAAAGTGCATATAGGCACATACACATACATATATGAATGTACATATGTTTATGCTATTAATTTACAGGCATATATATGTATAGATATTTGTGTATATATGTGTGTACCTAAACATACTTATATGTACATATTCACATTTTATACATTTATGCATGGATATGCATATATGTGCACATACAATATGATTAGTTGAAAGAAACACTTATGATCATAAGAACAGAATTTTTTTAAAAAAATCTTAATAATGGAAACCATAATAAAAATTTTAATTTTAATTAGAAGGCCACACAAAAAACAAAACCTAAACACTTGCTAAAATTAGATCAAACACAAAAAGAGATAAAATATTTTTAGGAAAATGGAGGAACAATCCAGGAAATCCAATTCAACATTTATATAATTCTTGATCTAGAAAAACAGAATGAAGAAAAATGAGGGAGAGGATATAGACAAAGAAATAATAGAAGAAAAATTCTCAACTGACAGAATGGTGTCTTTAGATTAAAAGGGCACCTTGAAAGAAGTGCCCAGGACAAAAGAATTATATATGTATATATATAATATGTTATATATAATAAAATTTCATATTTCATAAATATATGTACATGTTCTATATATTCATATATAGTTTATATATGTATGCATGTGTGTATGTGTATACATAATATACATATATGTGTATATACACACACATATACACACACACATACATATATTCATTTAAATTTCAGAATACCAGAAACAAAGGAAAGATTCTAAAAGTTTCAAAAGAGGAAAAACAGGTTATATAAGAAGAATCTGAATTCAGAATGACAAACTTCTAAGGAATAACAGAATTCTGGGAAACAATAACAATACCCTCAAATTTCTGAGTTTAACAAACTCTAACTTTGTATTTTCTACTCAACCATGGTATCCATCAATCAGGGATGAGAATAGTATCCACAAAAATCAGAGGAACCAGACTCTATATACCTCTGGATCCCTCTTCCTTAAAAAGCTACTGGAGGTGTGTGCTTTGGCAAAATAAGGAGTTAATCAAATAAAAGGGACATAGGGTAAAGAACATGGATTGGAAAAGGACAGTGAAAAGACATTTCCATTTCTGACTTAGAGAGAAATGGGTCTAGATTGGAGCAGAGGACAGAGGGCTCCAGGAGGTAGAACAGGCCCTTCCTAAAGTCACTTGTGGAGGACCCCCATGCCAGGGAACAGCACAGGTCCTGTAGAATGGGAGAAGGACTGCCAGCAGCTACTCCCAGTTGGCAGCAGAGAGTGGGGACTTGGTCCTACAACTGCAAGGAATTGAGTGCTGCCAACAGCCTGAATGAGCTCAGAGGAAGGAACTCAAGCTTCAGATGAGATTGCAACCCCAGCTGATGCATTGAGTTCTGCCTAGTGAAGTCCTGAGCAAAGGACACAGCAAACCCAGATTCTGACCCCCCAGAAACTGTGAGAAAATAAGCTAGCGGTTGGTGTTACAAATGGCTAAGTTTCCGATAATTTGCCAAGTGGAAATAGAAGAAAAATAGAGCCATTCCCCGTTTCACCTAAAGATATCCCATACACCATCAAGACCCAGTTAAAAGTCTCTATCTCCTTCATGTTTGTCCTAATTTCTTCCTTCAAAAGTGTTCTCTCCTTCCATAAATCTCTGAAGGACTCCATTTCTGTCTTAGGGCACTCCTTACTCTTATCATAGTTATTAGAAGCTCATTGCTCCTTCCGAATTTGTAAGTTCCTTGAAAGCAGACATGACTTTGCCTGTGAACATACACATGCATTTTCTAGAACAATTGAGGCACACGTGCATTTCTGTCATCAAGTAGATGCTTCTCAGGCATCACCCTGATTTTTCTTGTGCTTATGAGTAGCATGCTGGACCAGCACAATCATAGAATTTTGTGAACTGATGCTCCCTAAACAACCACCCAAAAGATAAATCCCTTTGTCAAAGAGTAAACACCAGGCATGTTCATCATGTTTAAAACCCAAATTTGAAAGACATTAAAAACAGATTTATGAGTTTGAAAATTTGCAGACAAGGCAGATAGCATCTCCAATGTCCCAGGACACCTTTTTTTACTGTCCAGATGTGAGGTTTGTTTGCACCTGCAGTCATACTCAAGCGTCATTTCCTTTTTCCTAACACTGCAGTTTCTCTCACCTGTGTGAGCTCAGGTGAGTTTAAATAATAAATAATGAAGAACCCATGCTCAGAAAAGAGCTTCTCCCGGCAGTGGAAACATTACGGCCAGACTTGGTTAATTGAAATCATGCATCGAACCAAGTTGCCACTCTGATGCGATCTGACAAAAATGATCATAGGATAAAATTGCCTCTTGCTGATCCCCACCTATCTTACATTTCAGCTTGCAGAAAGATTGAAGCAAACTGCTCCAATTTACTGCTCCCGACCTGCTGATAATGGACACTTTGCCGTGCACTCTCCCTTCATTACCGCTCAGGTCAGGGCTGTTAACAGGGACTCTTGCCACTTTTGACAGATAGTCACTACCAAGATGAATGGCGGTAGCCACATGACCACTTAGGATCAGGCCTTCCCTCTCTAGCACCTTCAAAATGCCTTTTTTAAAAAAATAAAATAAAATAAAATAAAAGACCATGGTTCACTGTTTAACTCTTTATTAACTAGAAGAATCAATAGTCACCAGGCATCCATGACCTGGGGAGTCCTTTACTGCAGTACTGCAACTATTTCAAAGCTACTACTTAACAGCATTTTTAAAAGAAACTTTCTAGTGAAGCTGGTTTTGTACATTTTGTTCTATTGGGGGTAGAAATTGGGCTGTGAATTGAGTTCTTTGAAGGAGGGAGGTTATTAGCCACAAGTCTCAACTGTGTTAAACTCTATGAAGAAGTGGCTACTTGTGTGAGTTAAATGGGCTTATTTAGGAATCAAGATTATTTATTAGGGAAAATAGGCTATTTTTAATACTGCATAGATGAATGGAAACTAAGAACCTCATTCTTCACCTATTCAATTGTTCATAAACAGCCTTTTATGAAGAACTTTTTAACACCAGTGTTTCCAAATTATTCTACTTATTTTTAGAAAGGGGAAAAAAAAGATGAGAGAAAGGGAGATTGCACAGATTAATCCATGCTATTTTCTTAGTGCTTAATGAATAAGCACTAAGAGCAAGCTTAAGAGGAACAGAATACATATGTTTTATGTTCCCTAAGCCTTATAATATAGTTCTGTATATAAACTAAACACAATTTATATAATGCTTTAGCTTATATCTTATTCCTGATATGCCCATTCTTTTTTTTGCATTTGACAAACAGTCAAATGAGCTTTCACAGCTCTTATTAGATTTACATTACATTGTCTAATTCACTTTGGCTCATGAAATTAGATGAACTATTAAATACCATAATCTGTTATCCACCATTAAAATTAATTGATTTTTTTGTGTCACTTTAGGACTAATGAATTATCTAGAGATAGTCTCATAAACTACATAGCATAGTGGGAAAGCCATTTTATTTTCCATCATTTCTAGTAAGGTTGAGCAGGGCTATGATTTTGCTGGGTTTTTTTTTTTTTCCTTAACAGAAATCTCAAAAACATAATTATTCGAACACCGTTATTTTTATTGCTTTACAATCATGCTTGCAAATGATGTAGCTATATTCAATAATTATACTCCGTGGATAAAAGCCACATTTGTGGAAGAGGTTTTGAAGATGTGGAGGACACTTACCATTGCCCTGGGAGAGGTTAGTCTGTCATATAAGGATTTTTCCAGGTACATTATGGTGCTGTCATCAGGATAATATAATTTAATGGACATGCCATTAAGAAGGAATAAAACATTACACAGTACTAATTGTTATAAAAGTAAATACATGGATAGCATTTTATTGTTACCTGAAAGAAACATCTTTTTGACATTTTGGTTAAAAAACTACATAGCTGTGTGATGATAATAATGCCTCATGATTATTGAAAGATTTTTTCATGTGCTAGTCTGCCAGTCATTTTCAACAAGCATTGCTTTTTTTTTTTTAATTTAATGCTTAAAATGCTCCCATGAAATGGGCTTTCTATTTATACTTTTCTTATAGGTAGGGAAACTGAGGCATACAAAGACTAAGTAACTTGTCCAAGTTTACATAATTAATAATAAAGGAGTTGGTAGTGAACCAATGCAGTCGTATTCCAAAGTCAAATTCTTAACTATTATAATAACCTTCTGTGTCTTGGATTCTGTCTAAGAATCACTATCACTTGACCTGGCTAGATGGAGGGTTAATTAATCTTGCACCAGTTTTATCCTTTTAGTGTTTACTAAAAAGTAACCATGCCAGGTGTGGTGGCACATACCTGTAATCCCAGCAACTCAGAAGGCTGAGGCAGGAGAATCACTAGTTCAAGGTCATCCTTAGCAACTTAGTGAGACCCTGTCTAAAAATAAAAAATAAACAACAACAAAAAAAAAAAAAATAAGAAGGGCTGGGGATGTGACTCCATGGTTATCAGATTATACCCCTGGGTTCAATCCCTGGTACCAAAAAAAAAAAAAAAAAAATCCACAGGCTGTAGGATGTAGCTCAATGGTGCAGCAATATGTTTTGCATGTCTTAGGTTCAATCCATAATAATAATAATAATAACATAAACAATTGGTTTGGTCAAGGAACATTATCACTGTTTTTAAAAAGTATCTTCTAATATCAATAAAATTGCTCCATGTAAATTTTAACAAGTGGTAAAGCTCTGGATATGTTCAATTAAGAACTTGTAAGTGGGCAGGAGACAAACCATATATCCATATATACTGACGAAATCTTGAAAGATGAGTTAAAAGATAGGTCAGTAATATCCTGGACTGAATCAGAGGATGACCTGTCTTAGTTTTTCCTGGCCAGACCTGGATTCTACCAGTGGTCCTAACCTAGTTACTTAAAGAACACCCATTCATTTTCCATATTGTCTCAGTTTTGATACATTGTACATTATTGAGTTATCTTAATTTTAAGGGAGAGGTTATCCTGTTAATTAGTAACCACAGCTATAAATCACCTCTTCTAATCCACGTTTAGCAAGGCTACCCCTTGAGTGAACTATCAATTTTTCAATATATTGAAACTCCCAGAAGAGTAGATGGACGTCCCATGCTTCATCATCAGTTTCATGTCTTTCTAGTACTTCCTCTGTATTTGGTAACTGAGATGGTCTATTTGATGTGTCAACTTGGCTAAGCTACAGTGTCCAGATTTTCAAATACTCACCTAGGTGTAGTTATGAAGGTATTTTGCAGATATGGTTGAGGTTTATAATCAGTTGACTTTAAGTAAGGGAGAGTATCCTAGATAAGCTAATGGGCCTGATTTAATCAGTTGAAAGTCCTTATGGAACCAAGGTTTCCCTAAAGAAGAAGGGATTCCATCTGTGGATATCAGTTTCCCCCTGTACTCAGCAGTTCCCGCCTGCCCTTCCTAACCCTGTCCCATGGGTTTCAGACTTGCCTGCCAGCCCCCCAAATCACATAAGCCTTGCAATCAGTCTCTTAGTATATCTCTTCCACTGGTTCCCTTTCTCTGGTTGGATCCTGCCTGACCTAGTCTTTAATGTGTTGAAGTCTTGCTTGAAATATCTCACATGCTCCCTCAGATCCTTTTTTTTTTCCTTTTTTTTTTTTTTAATTGGTTGTTCAAAACATTACAAAGCTCTTGACATATCATATTTCATACATTAGATTCAAGTGGGTTGTGAACTCCCATTTTTACCCCAAATACAGATTGCAGAATCACATCGGTTACACATCCACATTTTTACATAATGCCATATTAGTAACTGTTGTATTCTGCTACCTTTCTATCCCCTACTATCCCCCCTCCCCTCCCCTCCCATCTTCTCTCTCTACCCCATCTACTGTAATTCATTTCTCTCCTTGTTTTTTTTCCCATTCCCCTCACAATCTCTTATATGTAATTTTGTATAACAATGAGGGTCTCCTTCCGTTTCCATGCAATTTCCCTTTTCTCTCCCTTTCCCTCCCACCTCATGTCTCTGTTTAATGTTAATCTTTACCTCCTGCTCTTCCTCCCTGCTCTGTTCTTAGTTGCTCTCATTATATCAAAGAAGAAATTTGGCATTTGTTTTTTAGGGATTAGCTAGCTTCACTTAGCATAATCTGCTCTAGAAATAGATAAAGCAATCATGAAATTCATATGGAAAAATAAAAGACCTAGAATAGCAAAAGCATCTCTAAGCAGGAAGTCTGAATCAGGCAGCATAGCGATACCAGATTTCAAACTATGCTACAGAGCAATAGTAACAAAAACAGCATGGTACTGGTACCAAAACAGACGGGTGGACCACTGGTACAGAATAGAGGACACAGAGACTAATCCACAAAGTTACAACTATCTTATATTTGATAAAGGGGCTAAAAGCATGCAATGGAGGAAGGATAGCATCTTCAACAAATGGTGCTGGGAAAACTGGAAATCCATATGCAACAAAATGAAACTGAATCCCCTTCTCTTGCCATGCACAAAAGTTAACTCAAAATGGATTAAAGAGCTTGATATCAAATCAGAGACTCTGCATCTGATAGAAGAAAAAGTTGGCTCCGATCTACATATTGTGGGGTCGGGCTCCAAATTCCTTAATAGGACACCCATAGCACAAGAGTTAATAACAAGAATCAACAAATGAGATTTACTTAAACTAAAAAGTTTTTTCTCAGCAAAAGAAACAATAAGAGAGGTAAATAGGGAGCCTACATCCTGGGAACAAATTTTTACTCCTCACACTTCAGATAGAGCCCTAATATCCAGAGTGTACAAAGAACGCAAAAAATTAAACAATAAGATAACAAATAACCCAATCAACAAATGGGACAAGGACCTGAACAGACACTTCTCAGAGGAGGACATACAATCAATCAACAAGTACATGAAAAAATGCTCACCATCTCTAGCAGTCAGAGAAATGCAAATCAAAACCACCCTAAGATACCATCTCACTCCAGTAAGATTGGCAGCCATTATGAAGTCAAATAACAACAAGTGCTGGCGAGGATGTGGGGAAAAGGGTACTCTTGTACATTGCTGGTAGGACTGCAAATTGGTACGGCCAATTTGGAAAGCAGTATGGAAATTCCTGGGAAAGCTGGGAATGGAACCACCATTTGACCCAGCTATTGCCCTTCTCGGACTATTCCCGGAAGACCTTAAAAGAGCGTACTACAGGGATACTGCCACATGGATGTTCATAGCAGCACAGTTCACAATAGCTAGACTGTGGAACCTCAGATCCTTTTAACTTAATGCCTAGGTAACGCCTATGCCTCCTCTCTTTCCTTCATAGACTGCCATCACAACCAGATTAATGCTCCTAGAAAACTAATCTCATGATTTTGCATCTAATTTGCCCTATGAACTTTACTAGACATGAGAATACAAAGATAAAAAAAGACCACCTATTTTCCAGGATCTCATCACCTGCCATTCCCCAATACAAAGCTTTCAGTCTCCTCCATTGCATTAAGTATGTGGAAAGCCACTCAGCCCTGTGAAGCAGACCCCACAGATTTTAATCTGACTCATGGGACACAACCACAAGTGCTAATACATAAGCCTGGCTGTTCTCTTCCTGGCCTCCAACATGAGGGGTATTTCCTGAGTCTCCATTTATCAGCCAGAGGGAACAAAACCTGGCTATTTATAAAAGAATCGGTACGGCTGGGGGTATAGTCAGTGGTGGGGCATGGAGAGGCCTTGGGTTGGATTCTCAACACAAATAGAGCACAAATAAATAAACAAATAAAAAGGAATGTGGGCCAGGTGTGGTAGTGCACACCAGTGATTTGGGAGGCTGAGGCAGGAGGATTGCCAAGTTTGAGGCCAACTTCAGCAAATTAGTGAGGTCCTAAGAAACTTAGTGAGAGCCTGTCTCAAAATAAAAATAAAAAGGGCTGGGGATCTAGCTCAGTTGTAAAGTGCTTTTGAGTTCAATACCCAATATAATAATAATAATAATAATAATAATAATAATAATAATAATAATAAAATAATTATAATAAAAGGGTAACAGAAAATTAGTTACTTAGAGATAGTCTCATAAACGGCATAGCATATTGGGAAAGCTATTTTATTCCTCATCATTTCTAGTAAGATTGAACACTGCTATGGTTTTGTTGATTTTTTTCCTCAGCAGAAATCTCAAAAACGTAATTATTCCAACACTATTATTTTTATTACTTTACAATCCTGCTTGCAAATGATGTAGCTATATTCAATAAGTCTACTCCATGATTAAAAACCACATTTGTGAAAAAAAGATTTGGAGGATAGTTACCAATCCCCTGGGAGAGGTCAGTCTGTTATATAAGGATTTTTCCAGGCACATTAAGGTGCTGCCATCATGGAGTCATTGGAAGGGCTAGAGATGTGGACTCTTATCTGGGCTTGCGGAATTGGCTCATTTTTGGAAACACTCTGCATTGTCACAATCAGAAATATGTGGAATCCACCAGATTACCTGGAACTTTGGTCCTGGGGTTGGGAATCTGTTGTTTGCCACTGCTACCACATCTACCTCTCAACTCCATGAAACTAGTGGCTGGTCACTGAGAAGCTGCTATGAGAAACCAACATCTCCATGTTGATACTTCCAGCAGAAATCTGGTGAAGCAGCAGGTACATGTCCTCCTCTTCCCTCTAAGCCTGCAGTGAATGTATCCCATCAGCATTCAGAACTCTAGCTGCAAGGGATTCTGGAAAACAGGACATTCAGATTCCCAGTGGCCTCTAGTATAAGAAGGATTATCAGAAGGAGGTTGACGTGAATGCTGTCATCCCACATTTTCTATCACAGTTTATTTCCTTTAGCTAGAAAAGCTTTTTGTCTATGTTACTCAAATAAGGGTTATTATGGTAACAAATAGCTTAGTGTTATTATTTCTTAGTGTAATTATGAGCACATTTAGGTGTTTTACATATATAGTCAACCCTCTATATCCATGAATTCAACCAACCATGGATCAAAAACATTTTTTTTAAATTGCATGCATACAAAATATGTAGTTTTTTGTAGTCACTATTCCCTAAAAAATACCATATTTGTTATTAGATTTAAGTAATCTGAGGATGATTTTAAAGTATATGAGAGGATTGCATAGGTTACATGCAAATATATGCCATTCTATATAAGGGATTTGAGCATCTGCAAATTTTGGTATCCACAGGGCTAAAAGGGGTGATGGTGGTCTTGGAAACAATCTCCTGTGGACACCAAGGGACAACTGTAGATGTCAAATGAGTGAATGAAACACAATTATAATGTATTTATTTTTTCTGACAATCATAAATTGATTTAATTGCCATAAGTAAAAATCTGTGCAACTAATTATAGAAATTACATTCCATATAGTGCTAGTACAATACTTGAAAGTAGAAGGCACTCAATAAATATTTATTGGACGGAGAATACACCACTCTCAGAGAATAGGGTTGTTGTTCTTCATACCTCAAGTAGACCCTCATTAATGATTCTCTGGGGGCATTAACCATTGGTCTGGAAGGTATTATTTACTTTTTCATATTACAGAAACCCATCATATAAATATTGCCTTTTTGTATATTTGGTCTCCTAGGAATCATTTTTATTGGGTACCTCTTCCTGAAATTGCTGTTTCATGAGAACAAACTAATACTATACAAGAGTGATTTCATTTTCTGAATAATTGATACATTTCATGTAAGAAGACCAAAGGTAAATGAGGTTTATCTAAGATCGTATTCCTGATCGTTTGTGTTGTGTCTAGAAGGGCAGATAAAATCTGAGCAAGAAAAGTTGAAGCATCATGTGATAGAATCACGGCAAATTAAAAACAAAACAAAACAAAACAAAACAAAACACTGCCTAAAAGAATGGAAAGATGGCTTTTAAATAGAAAGTTCCATGAGAGAATTGTAGTGAGAATGCACTTTATCACTCCATAGTGCGTCCCCACACAAGAAACATGCTATTCATGTCTACTGTGCCTCTTGAGCAACTTTCAATAAATGAAAAGAAAAGAATGCCATGGAAATGGATAATTTGACATCTGTGTCATGGGCACTACAATGAAAAGTTGTACAATCTGCTACCCACAGGAGAGTAAGCAGCATGTCCTATACACTGTACTTAAAAATACCATGTTTTCTGTCTATGGGATTGTGAGTTGTCCCTGGAGAAATTGGCTTCTCTGCTATTCTTTTTTTTTTTGGGGGGGGGGGGGTACTGGGGATTAAATTCAGGGGTACTCAACCACTGAGCCACAACCCCAGCCCTATTTTGTATTTTATTTAGAGTCAGGGTCTCACTGAGTTGCTTAGCAACTCACTTTTGCTGAGGCTGGCTTTGAACTTGAGATCCTCCTGTCTCTGCCTCCGTAGCCACTGGGATTACAGGCATCCTATTCTTCTTATGTTAAGGATAACAGCACTTTCAAGAAGTTCTCCAACCCTTTCCTTGGGAATTCTCATTTATTAAAATTAACTTAAATTTAATTTTTAAAAAAAGAGTAGATTTCTTTTCTCTAAATCAAAACTGCTATAACAATATTTACATTTAAAAAAGAGGTCCTGGATAAGAAATTCTCCATGCAATAACTCACTATGTTGACATTTTCATAACAATATGAAATGCTGCTGGCAATAAGAAATACAGTATCAACTTCTAACAGTCTTCTCAAGGTTTCTCAACCCTGGTACAAAACCATTTTTTGGTAGGTAATTATTTGTTGTGGGGGGCTGTCCTGTGGATTGCTGGATGTTTAACAGCACCCCTGGCTTCTACCTACTGATTGCCCAGTAACAATGCCCCATTCCCCACCACAATTCATGATAGTCAAATCTATCTCTTGGGTTGGGGATGTAGCTCTGTGGTAGAGCACTTGCCTCGCATGTTTGAGGCCCTGAGTTCTATCCCCACACAGAAAAAACAAAATGACAGAACAAAACAAAAAACCCTCTAGACATTGCCAAATGTGGCTTGGTGGGAAAACTGCCACTGGCTGAGATCATTGCTCTAACTCATGGTCAAAGTAGAACAATCAAGGATATATCCTGGAAGGATTAGAGAAGATCATCACTTCCTTCTCTTTTGTGTGTGATATAAGACCCGGAATGCTTATTTAACTCAGTTTAAAGGAACTGAAAACACTAATTTTTCCATTATTTGAGAAAGATAAATCTGGGATGACTGATACCCACCCAACCCCTGTTTTTCTGTATTAGATTACTATATAACTCCATAGATCATAATATTTGGAGTTTATATTCGATATTTTACTAAAGATTTATTGAACTTTTGATTCGAAATTGAGCTGATGCAGTGGCAAGAGTGTGAGGTGATCTTCTAGGCTTAGTTGAGAAGGGAGCTGGCACGAAGTTGCTGGAGGCATGGTATTTTGTGATAGAAGAGAGATGCATCCAAGATATATTTTTGGTTTCTTTTATTCTCTACCTCTGTCCTGTCATTACAGCTTTAGCAAATGTCTAGAGTGGCAGATCATTCAACAGATCTCTTCATGGCTGGGGCTATTCCAGTGAGCTTTGTTCAAATGGCCCATATGGCAGTGTTCCTAATGGCATGTGAGAAACTCAACATGGCTGCTAGCTTCATGAGTGTGTTCTTGGTGGCGCCAGTCAACAAATCTTGCAGCTTGCCATCCTCCACCTTTGGCCTAATCCCCGGTCTTTAGGGCTTCAGGATTCCAGACACAAAAAAGACCTTGCATACTCAGTCTTTGTATCTTCCTTTTAGAATACATGGCCAGTGGGCTATACATGTTTTGCTAGTGAAAGCAAACAAAACATTAGTAAATTCTAGATTGTTCTGTTCTCATACATACACCTGCTACTTATTGCTTTGTACCTTTAGGTTCTTAACTGAAACTGGTTCAGAAAGAATCTCATATTAAAATATTGCTACATTCATATATTAAGAAGCAAGAGATCTTTAATTCTCAAATTTCTTTGGCAAAAAAAAAAAAGTTTTATATTCAAATTAGTTACACTGCATTGGAAACAAGAAAATCTTAATTGTTTATAGTCTTCTATACCAAAAGAACAAAGTGAGCCTCGGAGCAGAGTAGTCATAAGAAATGATGCTTGTAGGCAAATTAGAATTTTTTTTTTTTTTAATCAGGCATTGAACTCAGGGGCACTCAACCACTGAGCGACATCTCTAGCCCTTTTTTTTTTGTCTTTTATTTAGAGACAGGGAATCGCTGAGTTGCACAGTGCCTTGCTGTTACTGAGGCTGGCTTTGAATTCAGAACCCTCCTGCCTCAACCTCCCAAGCTGCTGGGATTACAGGTGAGTCCCAGATGTGAATTAGAATTTAACAAATAAGAGACATGTTGGGGTGAAGGGCACTGTGTTTTCAGTAAGGACAATATATAATAGAAGTAAATTCTGTGTGTTTGGGAATAATCTGTGTTGTTTTTTGGGGGGTGAGTTTGGGAATTGTGAACTTAGGAGCAATATTGGAGGTGAAACATCTTCCAAGTGCCGTCAACTAAATCTGCCATGGCTGGGGCATGTAACAGGAACCAGGTGCCCATGGAGGCCCATGGCTTCCTTGTGCTTTATATGGAAAAAGCCTGCCTTCTGATTCCATTAAGAAACATGTTCTTTGGTTAACCTGGTGAGGAAGCAAGTATTTATTTGACACCTGCTAGTTATTGGGGAGACAGCAGTGAACAAAACAAACTCACCCTGTACCCACGTGGAACTTACATTCCAGAAAGGGGCTAATAGAAATCCAAACTTTTGAGCTCTTACTATGGGTTGGAAATGGTTTCAAGCCTTTTATTTGCATTATTCCATTCTTCTCCACCACTGTATAGTGTAAATACTACTATCATTTCAATTTTACAGGTGTTAAAACTGAGGCTCAGCAAGTTGCTTAAGTTGCCCAGGCTCTGGAGCCAGCAGCTACAACCACTCTGTCATCTTTCAGACGAGAGGACAGGCTTACTAGCAGGAGGAATTGTCTGTGACTGGATTGAGTTAATACTGCATTTGAGACTTTGGTGCCAATGTTGTAATGCCTAAATGCAGACTTTTAACATAGCAGTCAAAATGAAATTTTCACGTGCGTGATGCCTGTGTCCAAGGGCCAGGGTGTAAAACAAGCTCCCTTGTTTTTTTCTTGATCCGTGCTGAGCTGTACTCACTGTGCTTATATAAATTTGTTCCTGTGAAACTCTTTACCAGGGAACTTAATCTGTTCATTCCGTGCCTGGGGAGTTGAGCTTTTGTTCCTGGAGCTCAAGTCTGTCTCAAGACTCCCTCCTCCAAAGAACCTGTTTATCAGGAAGTAGCATGGCAGCACAGAAAGTTTTATGTGATGCAGTTCACAATGAAAAGAGTCCAGGAGGGAACATTCTGAGGCCAAAATGAAGACGCTTCGGGAACAAGATGATAAAAACAGAACATAGGTGCAAAAACTAAGCTACCCAAATATAACACACATATTTGCCCATTTCATACCCAATAATAACAGTGAAAACAACAAAAACCTCCATACACTGCCAGATGTATAAGTTTGCAGTGAGAACAAAGGCAGCTATAAATATTCCAAGGAACCAATAAAAAGAAGAAGATGAAGAGAAAGAAAAGAAAAAAGAAAAGAGAAAAAAACCAGGAGTGGTTAGCTCTCCAGTGTAATGGGCTCCATAAAAGCTTTTATTGTTACGGGAGTTACTTTACTAAGAGCTACATGAAGAAAGCTGAATGAATGTGAAAAATTGCATGCAATAACCTGAGCCGAAAGATGATTATCAACCTCTGAATCCTGTATTTTGGAGCGAGTCAGTGCTGCTATTAGAAGATTGCCATTGTAGTTAAAGAAAAGCTTGTTTGGTACTTTCCTCCCCCTTCTAGGTAAACAGAAAGTCAATATAGGCTTCTCCTCTGTGCTAGCCCATTTATGTGAACAATTATTTTAAAGATGTAATCCAATCTCACAGTGTTTCCGAAAGTATAACTCCTATGAACTTTTCCAGAGCAGTTCTACACATCCAGCTTGCCAAACCAAGAACTGAGTTATTTCCAGTGTGTATGGCTTCCCTCCCCATCTGACTTTCACCCTCTACCCCCTATTTCTTTAGCCATCTGTTTGTTTCGACTATTGAGAGGATAGTGGGTGACATAGAAGGGAGCTGACCCATCTGCACTTTATCCATTCAAAAGTTAGCCAATTAGAACTGCAAACACTGGGAAACCAGATTTATTATTTATTTATTTATTGGACATTATTCTCTTAGGATTTTAATGTGGTTTTCTCATATTCTGCTGCACAGGGCTGCTCTATCCTTTTCTGAACGGATGGAGGCAGTACAGTCTTCTAGAATGCTTGTGTGTGTCGGGGGAGAAGAGAGTGGTAATTTGTTTAAGAGAGAATGGTACTGAGCAGATGTTAATGATTGATGTTTCTGAAGTCCTTTTTGATGCCATGAATACGTTCTGCCATAGTAGTGGCTTTGAGTTTACTCTGACCAGGAGTTATCTCCATACATACAGGTAGGACATGGAACTATGTGATGTAGCCTCTGGAAGGTCCATATAAAATTGGGAGTTTAATCCGGAGTTTGGTCATATGTCAGGGAGATAGCTTGAGTGCCTTTTAAAACTTCTGCTAAATATTCACAAATATTAACATAGAACTTGTGACCAACTTTTTCTTCAAAGATTATATAATCATCAAATTCAATTCTGATAGATTCAATTTTAAAATGGCAACCTGGTGTTCATGCCCCACGTGGAACACTCTGGAATCCCACCTTCCCCAGAACTCATGTGAGCATGGGCAAGGGGTGGGGGGAAGTCCTGGAGCTTTAAGTTCATTAGCTTCACGGGAAATCCACATTGACTTGGGTCCTTATAGGACGTGAACTTAGGTTTATGATAAAAATAAAGAGTCCATTGTTGTTAGAGATAGGATGAGGGTGATCGATGGGTACTTAGTGACAGGAACAAGAAGTCTCAGTGTGCGCTTACACAGTAGAGTGACTATAAGGAACAATTACGAACTGTAGATTTAAAAAAGCTGTAAGAAAGGAATTTAAATGTTTTCCTCCCAAAGAAATGATAAATGTTTGAGTAGATAGATGTTTAATCTGACTTAAACATTACACAATGCATATGCGCACAGAAAATCATATAATCCCCCATTAATATGCACAATTCTTATGCTTTTATTTACCAGTTAAATATAATAATAATATTTTGAGCAATAAAAAAGAAAAAAAAAGAGAGAATTCTATACTCCTGTCCTGTGGCTGGACGCCTATGGGAAAGAAAGGTACTAACGAAGTGCCTCAATGACCCATGCTGGAAACAAGGACAAAAGAGGCAAGTGACGGGGCTGGGGATGTGGCTCAAGCGGTAGCGTGCTTGCCTGGCATGAGTGCGGCCCAGGTTCGATCCTCAGCACCACATACAAACAAAGATGTTGTATCTGCCGAAAACTAAAAAATAAATATTAAAAAAAAAAAAAAAAAAGAGGCAAGTGACTGGGATCTGTTCAGTCAGTCCACTGGGACAAAGGCCAGGAGGGGAGGAGAGCAACAAGCAATTCTAACTAGATGAGTGAGATCTATTGGTGCCGCAGTCTCTGGCTGGGCACAAATCACGAGCCACCACACAGCTTGTAGATTCAAACAGCAATTCTTTATTCCCGATCTCACGCCGGCCTTCTACAAACACGCTCTGGGGAAATCCACGTTCTCTGCCCAAATCCACTACTCTGCCTAAATCCACTCCACATGGGCTTCTGTCTCCCAAAATATACTGTCTGACCCTAAGCACTCAAGAGGAACTCAGCAGCAGGATACGCCCTATTCTAAAGGGGGAACACCCTAATCTCCTATTATGCTAAACTGCCCTATTCTAAAGGGGGAACACCCTAATCTCCTATTATGCTAAACCGCCCTATTCTAAAGGGGGAACACCCTAAACACGGATCCTGCCCTGGTCCTTGAGCAAGGTCACCTTTCAGAAGTCCTTCCACTAGACAGCATGGGAGTAAGCTGGCAAGGAATTTGTCATACCTACTTGGCTGATGGCTCCCAGCAAATTGGGAAACGCGGCTCATCTTTTCCTTCTTCTCCTGGACTTCAGGAGATGCTGGGAACAGACGCCTAAGTCCACGCATCCTGAGGAGTACTTTGAGTGGGCACTGCGGATGTCTGGATATATAGATGAATATATAAATATGAAAACACATATGTTTTTGTATGTATATATTTGGAAATGGGGATTGAATCATGGCTTTATACATGCTAGGTAAACGATCTCAGGTATATATAAACATATTAGGGATGACAAAGGGGTACTTTACCACTGAATCACACCCCCAGTCCTTTTTATATTTTATTTTAAGAGTTTCACTAAATTGACCATGCTGGCCTCAAACTTGTGATCCTCCTGCCGTAGCCTCCTGAGTCGCTGGCGTTATAGGTGTGTGCTACTGTACCTGGCTTCATATTATTTTGAGGGTAAAACTAATAGGACTTGCTAATGGACTGAATATGTGGTATAAATAAAGAAGAATCAAAAGATGACTTATTTTTGAGTTGAGCAGTAGAAAGAGGAATTGCTATTAACTAACAGGAGAAAGATGGGGAGCATGACAGGGGTGGGATGGACAAGAATTCAGTTTTGGACATGTTAAGTTAGACCTCCAAAAGGGAGTTATCAAGTAGGCATGTGGATGCACACATCTGGGGCACGGTAAAGAAAGAATGGTTTGCTAGTTAACAGCAGGCTCTCTAGAGATAGAAGCAAAAGAGGCCAGTATATAGTGTTTTCCCATTTCTTTGGTATAAATACTTCAATATGGTTGATTTTTAGTTGTCAATGTGAAGTCACTGTCATTCAGCACAGAGTTGGGAAGGAATGTAGACAATCTGTTCTTGCAAGTCCAGTGAGCTGGGTTCAAGACTATCACTGGGAATAAACAGGTTCATTTAGGAGATATAATTATGTAAATATTTTTCAAGGCCCTATAACTGGAGCCTGGCACTTAGGGAGAGAGGATAGATAAAGAGAAGAAATTCTGAAACAAGCTCTGGGTGCTTCAATCTTATAATAGTTGGGAAGATGATGAGAAATCAAAAAGAAGAGAACAAGAAAGACACTAGGAAAGGGTTTCAGGGAGGAGGGAGTGGTCATCTGTCCAAAGCTACTGGTGGCCAGGACTTAACTAGGCCACTGGATTTGGCAACATGGGAGCCTTGGGAACCTGACAGGAGCAGCTCTAGTATCATGGAAAGAGCAAATGCTTAAGATGCTCAGAATCACCCTAAGGTCCTCTCAAAATAGCAACACCTGCAGGAAGGAGACTTTGGCAACTGAACCCTTTATTAGAATGTTTAAAATGTACTTTGGGCCTTTGGAATTGGAATAGTTTTTGGCATCTCATGATGTCAGGACCAGAAAAGAATCTGAGAGATCTCACGGCTAGGAGGAACAGAAAAGAGAGGACCAGTGTATGTTCCATAATTGGAAAAGTATTTAAAAATCTATACAAATGTGATTGACTATTGTTTTATGTGGCACTATGAATAAAGACCAGGGGCTTTCATCTGGATCACGGACCGACACTTCATTTCTTTTAACACTATAGAAAATGTACAAAAGTATGGGAGGATGTTTTCTCCTTAGAATCTGAACTTGCGTTATTTTCTTTGTTCTTATTCTTTTGTACTTTTTTTTCTTTTTAAGCATAAAGGCAATAAGGGGTCTTTGGGATACACGTTCCTTATAGGTGAATATTATCACTCCTTCTCTACTCTCGGCCTTTATTTTCTGGGCAGATCTGTTATGTATGCAGTCTTGCTCCAGGGACAGAACTAACTAGTTTTACTTGGCATATCTCTTTGCTGGGGCCCTCACTTGATCATGATTTCACTGACTCATTCAGTCAAAAACTGGCAAAGAGTTTGGGGGGAGGAGAAAAGAGAGGAATAAGTTTTCCAGAGGCAACACCAGCCAAGTGCTCATATAGGAAGTCTTCAGAGAACACGATAAGTTCTAGAAAGTAAATAGTTAGGTAAAGCTAACAGATGTGTTGTGGTTGGTGAGCGATGAAGCAATATTTTAAGAACCTTTGAAGCAATGTGAAAAGGGTGGGTTTTTTGTGGTGGCACAAAGGAGGATCCTGATCTGATTTGTGCTAAGACTTGTGACAGAAAGGTCAAGTTAGAAGAAGCAAATGATGATCTTAAAACAACAGCAGTGCAGCTGGAAGGAAGGGACAGAAGAGATTTAAGAAAACTTAGAGGAGAATTGACTGGGCCTAGTGAACCACTAGTTGTGGCCTGTAAGAGATGGAAAGAGACAGGGACTGGGAGTTGTGGTAATGACTATTGGAAATTCTAGATTTGGACCAGCTGGGGGTTCTGCAGTTCAGCTCAGCCCAGCTCCTTCAGTCAGGGAGCCTTAGGCTCCTTCTCTATCATTCTCTTCAGAAAGAAAGAGGTCATCAGCCTTTCAAGAGTCCTGCCAAACAAGACAAATTAGGCCCAGCAACAGGCATCCACATGAATCTGAGATCTCTAGAAAGAGATCCTAAGGATGAACCTTCTCTGATTCCCAGTCTGCTGGATCATGGGATAAAATTTTGCTCTGGTTCTTCAGAGCACAGGTCCTGCCCAATTAGAAACAGATAAAAGTTGTAGTCACAGACTTTGTTGCTGGGGACCTCAGGACAACCCCAAATGAGTATCAGATTGGGGTTAATATGTGGATAAGAGGAAAGAGAAAAGCCTCTGAGTTTGATAGGAACTTAGGATTTATTTTTTAAAATAAGCCTCATCAGGATATAGCAATTCCAATTGTTTTTTCTTTCTTTCTTAAATCAGGAAGAACATCAAGCTTTGGAAATGTTGTAGGGAAGCAGAATGGCCCAGAAAGTGTGGCCAGGCAGAACACACACTCAGGAAGATCCTTCCTCCTGCCTGTTGCCTTGAGCACCTCCGAGGACACTGCTGTTGGGTCTGATGGGCTTCCTGGGAGTCTCTGCAGTCCCCAAGGCTGCTGATCTGGGCTTCTGGAACTCTGTGTACCGTATATGACATGGAAAAGGCAGAAAAATCCAGCAAAATACACCCTTTCTCTTCCTTCTCTGCCTGACCCTGGGCAGACTCAGGTGCTGAAGAGATAATAATGTGTCCATCTTTTGGGAGAGAATTTACACTTAAATAATGATGTTATGGATGGATCTGGAGATTACTGTGCTAAGTGAAATAAGACATCCCCCCAAACCAAAACCAGAATGTTCTCTCTAATATGGGGATGCTAACACACAACAAGGGGTTGGGGGAGAATAGAAGTTTAGTGGATTAGACAAAGGGGAATGAAGAAATGAATTGAACATAACTTTCTTATATTCATAAATGAGTTGAATATAACTTCTTATATTCATATATGAACACACCATCAGTGAAACTCCACATTATGTACAACTGCAAGAATGGGATCCTAATTATAGTAAGTTACACTCCATGTACGTATAATATGTCAAAATATACTCTGCTGTCATGTATAGCAAAAAAGAACAAACTTTTAAAAAGAGATCAAAATTCTGAAAAAGAATTTAAAAATTGGAATAATTTTTAAAGATAAAGATGCTATTTTAGGATAAGTGCTCCTTTCTTTAGAGAATGGGACCCCCAGACCAATGGTTTTCTGGCTTAAACTGCTTACAGAGCACTTGGAAAGTGCTATAAAGGCAGCTTCCAGGCTCTGACCCCAGAGGTTTTTAAGTCAGTGGGTCATTTTTCCCACCTTTGTCTTTTCTGAAGACAGAAGTGTCTGGATGACACATCTCAAACTGAATTTTCAACCATCTTGCCATAGGGAGAGAGCTCCAAAAGCTACTTTCTCTTTGGTTTGATGAGCATCCGCTCCCAGGTTTTATAAGCAGGTTCGATGGTAGTTTACTCTGTGTGTGCATCTGGGGAGAGAGGAGAAAAGGAAAAGGAGAATCTGAATCTAGAGTCAGTGTAAAGTTAGGACAGGAAAAGGAAGTTGCCCAGTGGGACGCTGTGACTTAGGAGAGTCTGAGTCTGAGTTCACCAGCCCTGAGGTAGGATATAGGAGGTGAGTGACTTCCCTGAGGGTTATGCTGATTGATATGCTTCATTGTGTTCTAAAGATTAGAGAAATAAGAGAAATACTGCTCGATAATTAGCGAACAGTCAAGAAACCTTGAAAACATATGACAAGTAAGTAGATTTATTAAAAGCAGTTGTGACATGGCCATTTTTCAGAGTTCCGGGTTTCATCAGCTGAATATAAAATAAAGAAATCCAAGACTTATTTTCACATTTCACACGCTTAGCTTAAATGAGAATGCTGCATAACCAAGCAGCATTCTTGGTGGTGAAAAAGCATCTCCTGAAATCACTATGGGATACCAGATGTAATTTCATTTCCGCACCCCCTCCCCCTCCACCTAATATTCCCAGACTTAGAGCCAATGTGAAAAGATACAGGAATGTGCTTTGAAGCAAGGGGTTCAAATGAGCAACAGCACCCAGGTAAAACATAAAAATACAAGAGATTTGTTTTGTAATGTTTCTAACTTAGTTTTTCTTTGAATTTTCTCCTCCAACCCTGCTTTCTTCTGTTCTGGGAGGGAGAGGGGGAAAGAAAGAGAGAAAGTCATTTATACTCAAGTGTAGATGACTGTTAATACTAGATGCATTACATTTCCCAGAGGACTTGACCCTTAGAGTTGAAGAAGACTAGTCAAATGGAAACAGATGCTAAGCACCAAATGCAAAAGTCAGAGATCTGACCAGGGAGGAAATCATTTCAGCTCTGTCCTAAAAAGTCTCTCCTTCAACTCATTTACAAAACATGGCTTCACCCACTAGCTAGGGTTACTCAGCTCCTTAGTTAGGTAGTTTCTCTTCCACACTCTCCATAAGGACATGAGAGCTGCAAAAATGAAACAAAGACACTAATGAGAAAATAATTATGAGCAAGAAAATAAAACTTGGAGAGGTTGTTAAACAATACTGAAAGGAACAACTTTATGTACACCTGAGGCCATTGCTGGTATGGACTCCACAGGGTCACTTGTTGAGCCTGACTAGAATGATTTGTACATAATGAGACCTTGTTGGGTTTGGTTTCTGTAAGCTTTTCAACTTCTAATTACCATGTTTAGAAGACAATGGAGACAGCTAAAAAAAAAAAAAAAAAAAAAAGAATGTGGCTAAAGTGAGTGAGGTTGCTGGGGTGTTTTAAAAAGAAATGTTGGCTCTGTGTATAGTGTACATTTAACCTGTCAGCAAACACGGAGCATTTTACAGGTAAAATGTAAAGGGATGCATTTAGGAGCCATCATGTGAATGATGAGGGTTTTTTTTTTTTTTTTACTTTTGCTTTCAAAACGAGCTGCTTAAGTTATAATACTAGCTTAATATAAATTAGAGATTGTCCTTTTGAAACCACTTGCAATTTGTTTCTGTTGGGCAGCAGGTCATTATGATGCAAAGTTAAAGGTTCCCGGAACCTAATGTGATTCAGGCTGGCATTCCTGCTTCCATGTCCAATTCAGCTGAAAGGGAGAATTACAGTGAGTGTCTCACCTGGCCTTTGACCCTGTGTGTAAGCTTCTTAAAAGCTGGGTTTATGCACAACACTAACCTCCTCTGCAGACATTCATTCAGTGCCAATTAATAGTAGCTGTGATGAAACTCTGAAGCAGATTGCAAATTGTTCATAAAGCAAAACAAAACCACATTTCAAGTTTATTTTTTTTTAATTTTTTTTTATTTACTTATTTTTGGCGGACACAACATCTTTGTTTGTATGTGGTGCTGAGGATCGTCGAACCCTGGCCACACGCATGCCAGGAGAGTGCGCTACCGCTTGAGCCACACCCCCAGCCCACGCATTTCAAGTTTAAAACAGTGGACACCTACCTTCCAGTTTTCTTCCTTAACATACAGAAAGACTTGCTTATAAGTTGGATGATATTTACAATGTTAAATAGAATAGAATCTCTTTTTGCTTCTTGCCACAGTGTACTCAGGAAACACAAAGGACAGTTGTTTTTTAAATCTCCTGACTGAGGCGAGATCATAAAAATATTGGGAAAATAATATCCAAGAGGTAAGTACATTTAATATGCCAAACTCGGCTGGAAAAGCTTCAACATCAATTTCTCTGCTTAATATTCACAATAATCCTATTAGCAAGACCCCCATTTTACAGGAAACTGAAAAGCAGAGAGGTTCAGTAACCTGCCTAAGGGTCACACAGCTAGTGACTGGCAGAGGGCAGATCTGAACTCAGGAACCTGGCCACTGAGCCATGTTTTTAATCCCTGCATCTCAGGATAGAACATGATCTGAGAGAAGCAGACCTGTACTCTTGGGAGTTGGTTTGGCACATAAAAGATGCTTAAGATGAATCTCATGACCTAGGAGTTCAGGAAAACTTTCATTAAGTAAATGCTTAGCCTTTTTGGTACTGGGGACTGAACCCAAGGGTATGCGACCACTGAGATCCATCCCCAGTCCTTTTTATTTTTTATTTTGAGATATGGTCTCACAGCTGAGGTTGACCCTGGAACTTGGGATCTCCCTGACCTAGTTGGTGGGATTATAGGCATGAGCTACTGTGCCCCACATGTCTAGTTTTTTTTTTTTTTTCCTCACTTAAAATCAAGCTCAGTGTACAAGAGCTTCTATTTAAACAGGCATATACACTGTAAAGTATGTTAGAGTAGGACTTTTTTTCCTTTTTTTTTCCTTTTTATGATACTGGGGGTTGAAGCCAGGGTTGTTTAATGACTGAGTCATATCGCCAGGCCCTTTTTATATTTTATTTAGAGACAAGGTTGAATTGCATAGGGACTAAGTTGCTGAGGCTGGCTTTGAACCCTTGAACCTCCTGCTTCAGCCTCCTGAGCTGCTAGGATTACAGACGTGTGCCACTGTGCCCAGAGAGTAGGAATTTTTACAGATCAAAATATTATGTAGGGCTGGGAGAAAGGAAAGCAGCAGTAGTGCGTGCCATATTTTATATGAAGGTGAAGAACAAGGGAGACCAGGGGTCACTGACTTTGTCGGTTCTTTCTATACTTCTCCAACCAGGGCGCACACCCGGAGACCTGGCTTTTACAGCAGACACATGGATTGAAGTCTTCAATAAAATAGATGGATATG
Source organism: Callospermophilus lateralis (assembly GCF_048772815.1). Lineage (NCBI taxonomy): Eukaryota > Metazoa > Chordata > Mammalia > Rodentia > Sciuridae > Callospermophilus > Callospermophilus lateralis. The sequence goes on along the minus strand of NC_135305.1, from coordinate 78,611,664 downwards.
AACAGACGAAACTGTGTTAGAAAATATTGTCAAAACAAAGCAAAGTACAGAAGGGAGCAAAATTAAGGATTAAAAACAAGTCACAGTACCTGTGGACCTTTGGTTCCCAAAAGCCCTGTCCTGGGGCTATGCAAAGAAGCTAATTGGTGTGAACTGCCTTTCCAGTCAGTCAGAGAGAATTTACAAGATGAGGTGGAAATCTCCTGGGGCCTTGGAAGCTCCAGAACACCTAGGCACTGAATAGATTCCCAGAGGCATTTCACTGTTGAGTATAAAGAAGTACTTTATCTGCTCTGGTCAGTCTAGACTGACCTGTGGGACAGGAGGAGGGCCCAGGGGGATTGGAGAGTGTATTATGAATCTGGTGAAAGGACCCAAGGACATTCCAGCTGTCTGTTGGAATTGCTGGGTGTCCCAATCGCCCCTATGCTTTAGGATTATTTGCCTGGGAAAAACCTGCTCTCTGCAAACAAGAGTGGAGCTTCAGCTCTGATGAAATTCTGCTTCAATGCCAGGTGTGCGGGCATTAGAAGGAAGTGTCCCGGGGTCCTTGAGGTATCCCCCAGTCACCATTTCCTTCTGGGCTGCGCTATAGAGGAAAAAACCAAAACAACACAAAAACAAAAGTCAAAAGAGGGTAAGGAGGTTTTGACAAAGTTTTGATGTCTAGGGGAGGAGGAGGAACCTGCATATTTCCTGTTCTTTCCTTTACTGTTGTATTGAAGGCATGGCAAAGGGGAGGTGGGAGGACTGGGGAGGGCAAGTTTTGGGGGAGGGGAGAAGGTAAACAACAGGAAATAAAAGCAAATGGTGGAAGGTGAAACAAGGAAGGAATAATCTTGGGGGAACATTTTTAGAGAATAGTTAGGGCTCTCACTTATTGCACTTATAAAAAGCCTCGGACGAGGAATCAGATTGGGTGTCAAATGCAGCACTTCTTGATGTGTGACCCTGAGAAAGCACCCTCACTTTCCTGAGCCTGTTTGTTGTGCAACTATAAGCAGTAGCCTGTAGCAGCTTTTTAAAACAAGAGCACAGTTTGCAAATAAAAGTTAGGCTCTAGGAAACTTGAGATTGAAGTTTGCAAGAAGGAATCTTATTAGATAGTCTCTTGGGAATAAAACCTTTGGGGAGGCGAAGAAAACAGGGACTGTGCAGAGGGAGAAACTGAACTGCAATACAGAAGCAAGAAAAGCCTCAGCCAGCCCCACAGGAGCTCTGGAGCTAGCATCCCTTCCTGCAGCTCTGAGCCTCATGCAAGGTGCCTGGGCAGGCAAGATGCTGAGTCAAACCCTAACCCCCTGTACTCCTCCCACCAGCTTCCAACCTAGCTTCCTTTTCAGCCCAAATTTGAATTTGACACTTGGTTCCTCCACCATATCGCTTCTCTTCCCTCAACCTTCTTTATCTCTACAGACACCAGCCAGGTTCCTCACCACACCTAGTTGCCTGGGGGTCAAGGGATGAAAGAGAGAATCAGAAATCACACTCCTTTGTCATTCCAAAACAGCTGCCTCCAAGTGAAGTGTGCAGCAGTTTTCGTGTCCCCAAATCCAGTAGACTTTGGATGTGGAGTGGGCTAATCTTGACAGAGGTCATTCTCTTAAACCCAGAACAAAACTTCCTTGAAAGACTTTTAGCAGAGAGCCATCTTGAGAGGGGTGTGAGCTCTGGGCTAGGACTACAGGACTACAGTGTCTACTACAGGAGGACATTGCTACCATTACTACTGCCAGTGAACACTTTATATCAGGAGAATGAAGCATTAGAAACATCTAGAACCCCTCAGGGGGAACAAGCTCACAGATCCCAGATCTTACCCACAATTGTCTGTTGGTCTAGGGGGCGGTCAAATACTAGTTGCCTTCTTTCTGTCATTCAAAATCTGATTTACCAGGAGTTATGGGACCACCCAGCAGGAGTCTTGTTGGATATGTTCCTCTGAAATTTCTTATATACAGTCCCCTTCCCACATCATATCTAAGAGAACTATCTCCAAAGAAACATCCATTAGGAACTAATAGAATTAGTTTGCTTTTCCATTTTAGGCCAAATACTTCTGATATTTGTCCTGGAGAGGTGGGATACAAATGACAGTTGAAGGCAAGATCATTCAAAGGTAATATGATTGAAAGAGGCAGGGTGAGAGGTTCAGAATTTGGAAATTTTGATGTTGTCATTGTCAGTCATTTTGTTTAAGGAGAAAACAAACAAACAAACAAACAAACAAAAAACCCAACAACAACAACAAAAACCCATCAAGTTCCAGTGATCTTGAAGAACTGGATCTTTCTACTTGTAATATTTAAAAAGCACTAGAAATAGAAACACATCATGACACATCTCATTTTCATTTCTTCAAATCTGTAGCAATCCTCAAGCTTATGGAGTTCCTGAATACCTTCTCCTGAAATTTAAGGCAAAACGACTGGCACAGAACTCCTATCAGCTTAGGGAAGGGATTTCTGAAAATACTGGTTATAGCACTTCAACAGCATCATGCTTATTGTCTTAAAAATAAACTTGGGCTACTGACCAAAGCATCCACATTTCAAGTTCCCAAGAAGAAACTTGATTGACAGAGAACAGTGGGAGGAAATTAAGTGGGAGGGTAAAGCAGAGGACAGAGGTTAGGGTACTAGAAAACAGGATTTGCAGGAATGCCCTTTGTGGGATGGAGAAAGAGGGATGGGCACAGGTCAGAAGGCACCATAGTTTGGGGTGACCTTAAAGCAGGGGCTTGAATAATGCAAAGTCCTTTTCTTAGCAGGTCTTCCCTCCTACACTAGCATTGCCCCTGCTGGATTGTGCAAAAATAAAGTGAGAAATCTGGAGAGAGAGAGAAAAAGAGAGGAGGGGGAAGAGAGAGAGAAAGAGAGAGAGAGAGAGAGAGAGAGAGAGAGAGAGAGAGAGAGAACAAAAAAAAAAACCTGATGACATCCAGGGACCTTACTGCACAGAATATAGTGTACTGAGAAACAGGAACAAGTCCTTCATTACTGGTCTGATCCATCAGTCACTACAACTGGCTCTTTCTATCCACAGCAATGGACATTTGAAAATTGTCTGATGCCTGCTCAACGATATTTTCATTCCTGATAGGGCCTGGTAATCTGCGAGAAATGAACTTCAATTGCTTTTTCTGCAAGTGCTAAAAAAGTTGCTCTTACATTTTGAAGGGCCCTGGCAAAGCACATGTCAAGGACCTGCAGGTCAGTGGGACTGAAATAGCAGCTCTGAAATGAACACTTGATACTGTATATAAATTGAATGATCAGCTGGGTGATTTTAGAACTACCTGGGTGGAATTTATGTGTCTTCTGGATGAGATGATGGTTCTAGGCCAGTGGGAGTACCTCTGCCACAGCACAGCAGTCAGTGCAGGATGGGAGGAGAGCTGGGCAGGAGGAGGTGGGTGAGCCGCTTGACCTCAACCTTGTTCTTCTCACCCCTCTCCTTCTGAAATGCAGCAACTCACAGAACGGTTACCTCTTGGCTGTGTGCAAGTCAGAGATAGCTCAGTATTCGCTGTGTGTGTGGGATGGTCAAGTACTCCTTGACCTCCAGGTCCCCGGCAGATTGTGAGATTCTGAGAGCGAACATGTCAATTCACCAGTTTAACTTGGAAGAGCACATCATTACAGATGGTGATTAAAAAAAAAAAAAAATGGTGATGTTCACATACTCAGATTTGATCTTTTAATTTACATCCTGGATTTTTAGAGAGATAGCAGGTAGAGACAAAGTGCTAACAGACATGGAGATAGACAATGAGAGAGACAGAGACTGAGATGGAGACACTCAGAAAGGGAGAGCTGGGGAGAGACAACAGAAGGAAACTATCATGGGCAGGAGGAAGGGAAGGAATAGAGGGAGGAATGAAAGGATACACAGAGGGATGGACAGAGGGATGAGGGAGATGGGAAAGATGAGCAAAGGAGGAAGAGAAGGGGCGGCAAGACAAAGGGGATTAGCTGAGGGGTAAATCATGATGTTCAGGATGTTAATGTTCACATCAAAATCTTCACAACTAGGTATCCTTTCTTATTCTTTTCTAATCAGTGATACTTTGTCTCTTGGAGTGGATAACACGATTCTCTTTTTGGCTTCATAATATAATATAGCATAAGCATGATAAGCACAACTGGAATTCCATGAAGATTAATTTTTTTCTTTAAAGGTAGCATCGGGAAAAATTCAGCAAAAAGAAAGAAAGATGGAAGACAGGATTATTTCAGTTCCATATAGCACAGTACTCAGAAAGCTGAGACCCCTAAGTTCCTATTCATAGCTGTGAGATGGCCTGGGTAATCCCAATTCACCCATGAAGTCTAGAGGTTCATAAACAATCTTCACATTTAAACTGCTTCAGCTGTAATAACCTACTGAATCACAAGTAGACATAGGGAAGAGGACTAATTAATTACTACCTTATGTGCATATATGACTGCATGACCAATTTGATTCTACGACATGTACAATCAGAAAAATGAGAAATTAATACCCCATTTATGTATGATATATTCAAGTGCATAAATGCATTCTACTATCATGTGTAAATAATTAGAACAAATAAAAACTTAAAAAAAAATAATTATGGGGGAGGATGAAGAACTATGGAGACTTAAAGTTGATTCCAGAGCACAGGGTGGGTGAGAACTTTTATTGAGCTTCTATTTTCTGTATCATTCCTGTGTGTTTTCTATACATGGTCTCACCTTAATACCTACACTAACTATGTGCCTGGTGTCTCACTTCACAAATGGCATTTTATTTTAGCTTATTGAAAAAAGTTAAGACACATAGGTCTGCTGACATTCTTGGTCCCATGCAGCATGAGCCTCATGCTCACTTACCAAGTAATTTAACAAGTACAATATATGAACAAAGCATGCTTAATCTTTAGTTAAGCCTCCGTTAATTCCATGTGTCAGAGCACAAATTATTGAAGCATATTAATAAGTTGTTAATTTGCTAGTACAGGCAAGAGATATACTAGAGAGCTACTCTACTTTGGTAGGTGAAAAAGCTTAGGTATATTTCAATAGGTTAACCAGAAATGGATTTCAAAGTTTAAGTCTCAAATAAGCCTCAGATTTGCAGGGAACACTTGCAGTCCCTCAAATGTGCACATGCAGACTAGAACTCATGCTTGTAATTACTCAATTTGCATGAATATTTCATGGTATTGTCCTTTCAGATACAAGCAAAAGTTGTGGATTTGGAGACTCAGGCTCATATTCTGAGCTCAAAGTTGAACTTTTCAATTTCACACAACTAAATTATCTTCAAATCTTCTTGAGGACATATTTAGATATACTCCCTAGGTTGAAGCTGTGCCTCAACTCCCCCAACACACACACACACACACACACACACACACACACACAAATGAGAATGTGCTGCATGGGCAGTCTGCTATAATTCAATTAGAATCTGCATTAGAAAATTCATTCACTTATTATTCATACTCTGTCACTTAACACTTCCTTACTTGTAGCATCAAAAACACAAACAGCAATAGGAGTTCTTGGGTTGCCTTTTTCCCCCCATACCGATTATTCAATTAAGGTGTCTATTCCAATTCCATAATTGTGAAAAAATAAGACGTTTTTAACAAGAGTCTGTGGTGGTAAGCAAATGTTAACAGTTGAAAAAGTCAAAGTATGAGGATATTTAAACTTGAAATGCTTCCTCTGTCAATGCAAACTGGTAGAATCCAACCCTAAGACAGTCTTTCCAGTGGCCACAGAAGCATAGTTGCTAAGAACATAACAAACAAATATACACAGTTTTAAATATATCAAATTGGGGATTTCACTTAAAACATGTCCTTTCTAGCACAAAACCATATTTAGACCCAGTTCATCTAACTATCAAATAATCAATTACCCCGTGTTGTCTTCTTGCCCTGTTTGCCCACTGAAAGGGACCAAAATTAGCATACTTTAACTTGCTCAACGGATTCCTGCTCCAGGGATGCCACTTGGCCCCTGTGTGTGCACTGCCAAGACAGTAGTGCCTCAGCGGCAAAAAGGAGTTAAAAAATCATTGATCATAAAAACAAAGTAAGATCCTTAATTCCCACAAACGCTGCGATGCAGGACAGAGGAACGGTGCCCAGCCCACATCCCAGGAGAGGCTGCATCTGATGATTTTCTCTGATGAGCTATGCAGAGCTGATGGCAGTCAGCCGGGCTTTTCACCCCCTGTAAGTAATGAACACACAACACGGACGGATCTCAGCGCTGTACATACCTTTCTTTGAGCAATTTTAACTTTTCCCATGTCCATTAGGCCTTACAGCCTAATCTTGCTCTGCCAATTGCTCCCATGGTGAGATCATTAAGTAAATTATTTTAAGATCAAACACCCTGCAGTGACAATGGCGTCCCATGTAAGGTAAATGCTTCAAAGGCCCCCCTTTCAAATTACAGCTCTCCGGAGTTATTCATCACCCCTCCGTAGGGCTGCCCCACCATTACTTGGCTTTTTGCCGCAGGCCAAGGTAGCGCTGCTAATTGGCCTCTGTAACAAAACTGACCTGTGGACAGGATAAAACTTGTTTGGAGCTTAGAGACAAAAATTATTCAAGGTTAAAAACACATGAATGCTCCAGCTACGTCACCAAAAAAGAGGAGTGAATGAATGTCTTCCCCTGCGGTTCCTAATGTGAAAGAATGCGCTCCCGGAGCGCCCGGGCCAAACAAAGGCTCCTTCAGGTAGCCGAGCCCCGGCCAGGCTTCGGGGCTCTGTTCTCCTACGGGTTTTAACCCCCCTCTCCGCTCTCCTCCTCATCCTCCTCCTCTTAAACTCCAAGAGGAGCAGCTCCCCATCCTCTACTTTGGTTCCTGGGCCCCCTCCCGGGGAGGGCCTTTGATCTGCCGGGATAATGGCAGATGGAACAATTTAACTGCTTGGTACAGGTGCAGAGTTTACTTGACAGGTCGGGGCTTTTATTTCTAGCACATTAGCCGGGCGCATACAAATGGGTTTTTGACAGATTCAAGCAGGTAAAATAGCACCGAGGTTCCGCCAAAGAGCGGTCACACCTGCCGGGATGGCACAATTGGAAAATGCTGCATAAATTAAAGACAGGTAAAACCTTGGGGTTCCCTGCTGCAGGCGAGTCCTCTCCCCACCACCCCCCGCTTTTTTTTTTTTTTTTTTTTTTTTTTTACAACTTGCCAAGGTGGTGTGTTGGGGGAGATTCTCAAATAAGTAAACACCAAATGAACTCCTTGATCTCCTTGCGCTCAAAAGAAGCTGGGCTCAGGGTGATTCCCGCTCAGTCCTCCTGCGGTGGAGGCTTCTAACACTTCACTGATATTCGCCGACAACTAGAGGGAAACGGGAAATAAAAAAAAAAAAAGAGGCCCTTTTGGCTTACCCTAAGATTTACCTTTAGTCCTCCCCCCACCCCCAACCCCCACTTGTCTAGTCTCCATTCTTCCTCTCCAGGTGAAAGATAGTGATCTACAAATGGTGCTTAGGTAATGAAATAGCTCACCCATGGAGAAAATGCTGGTAAATACTATATTGAAAGTACAGTCAATATGGTTAAGAAAGTTGCTGGGCATGTTTTAAACTTTTTTTTTTTTTTTTTTTTTTTTAATTGGTAGCCCCTTGTTGAGTTAGTCCTGCTTTTCTAGGAAAAAAAAAATACCACTCGTAGGATTTTTCTTTCTCTTCCAATTTGAGTAATTGCATACATAATCTTATTACAACGAAAGTATTCCAGAACATTTCTTTTGTGAAATAGCATGTCAAAGAAATTTAAAAGTTGCTCCAAAAGCTGTTATTTGGGGATAGTTTTTCCTTTTGTTTTATTTTACATCTGTGTTTGTGATAATATTCTTTATATCACAAAATTAGATTGCACACCAATACTTTAAAATTCTCCCTTTAAATTCTCCCTTTTGTTATTTTTGTTTTTAACAGTTTCAAGGACTTTGCAAGTACTGACTTTCCTCACTCTCAATGATCTTAATAAGCAGGGTAATCAAGAATTTACAATTCCTTGGGAAAGGGATAATCCCTTTTTTCCCTTAATTGGATAGAAACAAAATATATTTATTGGAAATATTACACAGTCACACATCTGATCTTAAACTTTCACGTTAATACATCTATGTTAGCATGTCCTGTTCTTTCTGCTTCCAGACCAAATAAAATCACATCTCACATTTTTCTCTTTTCTTTACCTTGCTACTCACTAATGAAATGCAAATAGTGGTATTTAGAGACAGCATTTACAAAATAGAACAGAGGTTTTAATCCAACCTGTATAAAAGGTGAGCTCCTAACAAAGGTGCTATGTTTGGCAGTCACAGCCTTAAATCCTGCTTCACTGAGCACAACTTTCTGCCTAGGACTTGCCAGTCCCTCCTCCAGTCTCCTCTCAACCCTGGCCTAGTATTGCAAAGAATCATTAAGATTTTAGAAAACACTTATGTCAACTCCAGATTTTATAGAAGAACAACAAATAAGAAAAATCAGGGCTGGAGACACAAAGTGAGCTTTTTTCTATGGATTTATTCTCATTTGTTTGCACATTCGATAAATTCCTCCAACATGGGTGAGTGCCACTACATGGAAGGCATTAGGGGTGAGTGAAGTGATCAGAATGAGGACCAAGAAACCCTCTCTAGTATGGGTGTGTGGGTATAGGTGCACACACACACACACACACACACACACACACCCCAGTACAATTAGCTTATGGTACATTAAGCACTAAAATTCTTCAGTCCACAGAGTGCTATGGGAGTCGAGAGGAGTGAACCAGACCTGACGGGAGGGGATTATGATGACTCCTCAGATTGAACAAAAGTTTTAATGTAAGTTTGGATTTATCTGGACCAAAAAGGGCTTATACTTACTTGAAGCAAAGCCAAAGACAGGAAATAATTCAAATTGATCACAAAAATAACGTAAAAAATGTCTATGTGGGAGGAAGTTATAAGAATGAGCCTAGGGATGAAGATTCCCCTGCTTTTTTTTTTTTTTTTAATTTTTTAGTTGTAGATGGACACACTACCTTTATTTTACTTATTTACTTTTCTGTGGTGGTGAGGATCAAACCCAGTGCCTCACATGTGCTAGGCAAGATCTCTATTACGGAGCCATAACCCCAGCCCTCCCCTGGTTCTTGGTGACCATTATGTGTTGCAGGTGAGGTCAAGTTCAGCATCCACACTGTGACTGCTATATACCATCTTCTGAGCAGATGGAGGCAATAATGCAAAGATGATAGAGGAAGCCTGGGTTCAAAACTGTAGAACTGACAGATGAGGCCTAGAATACTAGTTCTGAGGCAGTTTCATAAGGGAGAAATCAATTTCTGTATTATTTATGTCCAGACATTTTGGGTCACAGTCTTAGTAGCTTTAATCTACAACTTCACTAATAAACAGTAGTGGATTGAAAACAATGTGTACTTGTTCAGATAACTATTACTGTTACCATAAATGCAACCAAGAGAATTTATGCTCATGACAGTGGCTTGGTGGTCTCTTTGGAGGGGAGCAAACTATTGGAACTTCTGTGCCTCTGCTACCAGGCAGGGACTCAGAGACTGCCATTAACCTTTTATTTAAACTGAGCTAAAATTAAGGAGTCACAGTTTTTTTAAAATCAATGCAACTATCAGGTGTCTGGGATTGTGATTTTAGAAATCCTATGAATTTAGCAATTATGTTACTTTGCAAATTTTGAAAAATGTAAAATTATGCATTTTATAAGCTATGATTTTAGACTTATGAATTGTGATCATCCTTGATGCCCTACAATCTAGGTATTCTAAGCTCTAAAGAAGTTGAAACCTCAGAGAATTGAACAGTGTTGGCCAAACTCAAGAGATTTTAAACAACTTGTCTAAGATGGTATGTCTGGCAAGTGATCAGGCTGGAATTCAGAATCACCATATGCTGGGTGGGACCTGCTCCTGTGATACCACCTTTTCTTGATCAATACTTTTATCAGGTAAAGATCTAATTGATAACAGAGTTGGGACTTTATTGACCCAGTGACAATAGAAACTAAATGAAGCTTTATGGGGTGGGGACTGTTCCTGCTCTAGCCAGAAGATACAGCAAGACTGAGAGTGTCAGCCACTCAAGCAGAGGCACAGGCATGGGGGGGGGGGGCGGTCAGGGGCTCAGCCTCTTGCTGTCGTCATGGATGGGGGTGGTTAATTGCACCTGTGTTCTTCTTCATCATGCTTTTTCAGGCTTGGCAGGTCTCCTCATTTTTCTATGCTAACAGGTAAAGGTAACGGATCACATCAATGACAATTCCACACACACACACACATTTGCCCCTTACCATCTGAAACTCGCTCCTTTTCATCTGAGAAAGTTTCTGAAAGGGGGCAGATAATTGTCCTGTCTCAGTGGCCTTGTCTTGGTGATTTTGCTCTGTTGCTCCTGCCTCTTGGCATTTTTGCTGACATATAATCTCAAAAGCTGAGCAGACTTAGCCTTCTGTCCTCCTGGAGGCTGTCTTATTCCTGTAGCCTTCAGAACTGGTTCACTTTTAACTCCTGATTTTCTGGTATGGCTGTTAACCCTGTAAAAATGGGAGTGAGCTTGGCTGTCACATGTCCCCTGAAAGATTTTATCCCTTATTACTAAGGGGTCCTGTTTTTTTCCTGGGAGTCCTTGACTGTCTCATAATCACATGTTTGGGAAGCTTGTTCAACCCATTCACCCTCCTGTCACTTGATTTTATTTCCCTCTGGGTTGATGTGTCATTTGTTTCTGTTTCTTATCTGTCTGGAGTATACACTGCATCTGTTATACCCTCAGTGTCCAGAACATAGCTGGCACACAGTAGCCAATCTATCACCATTTGCAGAATGAAGGAATGGACCAGAAGAACCCAGGAAACTGCAATCACCACAAGGAATGGCTCAGAGCTATTGTGACATTTGCCATCTCTTCTTGTCCCTCTGTCATAGTGAGACCCATAGCATAGAGAGACTCAGAGTATGCTGTGCATTTTTTTTTAAAACTAGTTTGACTTTAACACCATTTACTTCCCATGGATACTTTTGCAAAAAACCCTAAGACGGTATTATTTTGTGCCAATCCAACAAATTGCATTCAACAAAATCACCAGGTAATGGCATTAACCCCTAAACCTCAGTGATGTGCCTTGTTGACTTAAAGGAAGTGCCCATGTGGCACCAGAGGACTGACACTGGTGTGTTCCTAAATTCTGCCCTGTGGTGGCAGCTCTGAGCACATCCCCTTCCCTGGAAGGAGAGGAGTCCAAGTGATCATGGCCAAGAGTTTCAAATGAGGAAGGGCTGTTTGGTTTAAGGGTCTCTAAGCAATTAATTGAGCCCCATCCATCTGATTCAGCTGCAGAGACTATCACAATTGGGGGCTGGGAAATTGTGTCTATCAAGGGAAATTAAAGCAATCTGTTGAGAAATTGCTAGGAAATTATTCTTTTCAGTATAATACATTAGAAATGTAATAAAATGGTTAAGATTTTTACATTAAGTGAGAATCACCCAATTAAATTCTGTAAGTCTTCACTTCCCTGTTCATGTTCTCAAATTCCCTTAAACTTTTCAAATCATTGCTATGTGATTTCTTCCCCATTTAACCTAACATACGCCTGAATATTTCATATTGAAATTCCTTAGAATCTATACCTTTTCAAAGCTTGATTTTCATTCTGGGGCAATTTTATTCACCTATAGAGTCCCAACTACCATCTGTGCATTGGTGACTCCAGGAATAGTTTGACTCTGCAGTGTTCCACACAGACCCCCTGCGTTGAAGGCTTGATGACCAGTTGTGGGAGGTGATGAAACCTTTAGGAGGTGGGGCCTTCAGGAGGTAGAAGGAGGTTAGGACATTGGTGGTAGGACCTTGAAGGGACAGCCAGAGTCCCTTCCTCTCTCTTTGCTTCCAGCTGCCATGAGGTAAACAGGTTTCCTGTGCCATGTGCTCTGCCATGAAGTACTGCTTTACCACAGGCCCAAAAGCAACAGAGCTGAGCAACCATAGACTGAAATGCCCCAAACTGTGAGCCAAAATAAACCTTTTTCCTTTTAAGGGGCTGATCTCAGGCATTTTGTTACAGTGACAAATAAAAGTTTTCTGTCATTAACACATTTTCTAAATTTATATTTTCCACTCAACCCACTTTCATAATTGCCATCCCAATATATTAACTATCTACTTGATGTGTTTCAGAGGCACAACAACCTCCAAATTTTTAAAATGGAAACTTAGGAGCTCTCTTCACTCTAAAATCTTCCTTTCAGTGTTTTCTAGTTAGGTGGCCCTTCAAACAACTTAAGGCTCAAGCCTAGAGTCCCAGAAGTCATTCTTGACTTCTCCCTTACCCTCATGGTCTGTATCAAACAATGTCCAAATCTTGTCATTCTTGTCTTCCAGATGCTTCCTTAATCTACAGCTTGGTTTCTACCTACAGCTGCTTCTCATGCTCTCACAACGCCATCTTTCAGTTGGACCTGGTCTTTTCAGGTGGAATCCTCCAAACATCTGGTTGTTGCTCTCCCTGCAAACTTTCTTGCTCTCCTTAAATTTGTTCTCCACGCTAACCCCAAGTTCTCTTTCTAAAGTGGAGATGTGTTTAAGTCACCTCCTTATTTAAACCCTCCCTTGCTTTCCACTCCCCTTAAATTAAAATATAAAAGCTTTAGATGTCCTGAACACCCAGTAGCACTAGTTCTTATGGTGCACAAGCCACCTCAGGGCCACCTTCCGGCCCACTCTTGGACTGGGGACGCTGGATCCTTCCCTGAGGTTCCATTCTCCGTTCTCCCTCTTCCTCTTTACCTGGTTAAATTCTGTGCAACTCCCAAGCCTCAGCTCCTGTGTCGTTCTTCTCAGGGGATCCTTGCCTGACTGGCGCTGAGAAGTTGGATCCCCTGCGTGTGCCTTGTTTAAGGTGCTCATCCATCATTTCTATACATCTTTACACCATCACATCTCTGCCCAGCTAAGTATAGAAGGGTCTCAGCAATAGCTGGTGAAGAAAAGAAGGGACAGTGTTAATTATCACGGGCAGAGTCTGAGGTAAGCCATAGAACATTCTTAATGAGATAAGCCAAAGTAACTCAAATTAGAGGAATGTGTTAATGCAAGTTGTTGGCGTACGTTCTCTTATATAGCATAACAGTATTTTAGCACATAGGACTGGCAAAAATCAGGAGAGTGAAAAAATCACTTAGAAAATACAAATAGGTTTTAAAAAAATGCATTTGACAAATATACACATACACATACATGCCAAGAAAACAAACAATATGTAAAAATATGATAAGAAGACTTGCACAGTCAGATAATAAAACTTAGTATAATACCAAATAATTAATTTGGTGAGATAGTATTTTGAGCACAGATAAGACCAAGAAATTTTAAATATATATGAGATGGTATTGTGTGGTAAAGATAGCCTTTCAAATTACTCGAGAAAATATTTTTTTAAATAAATATTAGTGTATAATTGCTTAATTCTTTATATCATAAAGAGAAGTTCATTCTTTTACATCAAATTTATTGATTGTGAGTTAAATGAATCATAATACTCAAATTAGAAATTGTTTTTTAAAAAAAGATGGACAAGTATGACTATTCAAAAGTTTGAATCTTCTTCTAAAACCCATCATAAACAAATTTCAAAATCAATAATACACTAGAAAAATACCTTATACATGTTTGATAGCAATAGGCCAAAGGTATAATTGAATGATTATGAAAGCACAAATACAAATAATTAAATAATATATTCAACTTTGCTAATGATAAAATAAAGACAAATGAAAACAGAATACCATTTATAAAGATGAAGTGAAATGCCAATATTTATAGCATCATTCACTTTAAGAATGTCTGTAGTTTCTGACACTTAAGGAGAGGGAACTATGCACAGTTATCTGTCATGTCTTCCATAGCTGGTATATACATAGTAGTTGTTCAATAAATGTTTCTTAAAAATGAAGATACTTTACAATGTCATTATGGATTTCAAGATACAGGTACTTTTTAAAATTAACATAATTGGTATGGTGTTTTTGGATAGCATTTAGGTTACAACTACCAAATATCTTCATTTTGAATAGTGCAACAATAGATGACCCAATTTGAAATAGATAAGCCTGGTTTACACACCTGGTGTAATAAATAATAACAACTCTTTCATCCTTGGAACTGCCCCTGGTTTAGATGATAAAGCAGGTGGTTCTCATACACAGTAATATATGTAATATGGAGGTGAGCTACAAAAATCCTTTGAATCTAATCTTATAGTTGCATGTAATTGTAAAAAATTAGGAAATGACTTAACTAAGAAAAAGTAATTTAAATAAATGTTTACCACCATTCACAAACTATTAGAATTACTTGGGAAACTTAAAAAACAACAACAACAACAACAAAAAAAAAAACCCAAATATTTGATGCCCAAATCCCTTCCTAGATCCATTGAGTCAGACTTTCATGAAGTAAGACCTGACTATCCACACTTTATAAGTTTTCCAAGTGAATATAACATGCAGCTAGATTGAGAATCCCTTACTTAAATAATCTAAAGTACATATCTACAAAGTGGAATATCTGATAGCTGTTAAAAATGATGCTGTTGGCATGGTACTGGTACCAAAACAGGCGGGTGGACCAATGGTACAGAATAAAGGACACAGAGACCAATCCACAAAATTTCAACTTTCTTATATTTGATAAAGGGGCTAAAAGCATGCAATGGAGGAAGGATAGCATCTTCAACAAATGGTGCTGGGAAAACTGGAAATCCATATGCAACAAAATGAAGCTGAACCCCTTTCTCTCGCCATGCACAAAAGTTAACTCAAAATGGATCAAAGAGCTTGATATTAAATCAGAGATTCTGCATCTGATAGAAGAAAAAGTTGGCTCCGATCTACATATTGTGGTGTCAGGCTCCAAATTCCTTAATAAGACGCCCATAGCCCAAGAGTTAATAACAAGAATAAACAAATGGGACTTACTTAAACTAAAAAGTTTTTTCTCAGCAAGAGAAACAATAAGAGAGGTAAACAGGGAGCCTACATCCTGGGAACAAATTTTTACTCCTCACACTTCAGATAGAGCCCTAATATCCAGAGTATACAAAGAACTCAAAAAATTAAACAATAAGATAACAAATAACCCAATCAACAAATGGGCCAAGGACCTGAACAGACACTTCTCAGAGGAGGACATACAATCAATCAACAAGTACATGAAAAAATGCTCACCATCTCTAGCAGTCAGAGAAATGCAAATCAAAATTACCCTAAGATACCATCTCACTCCAGTAAGATTGGCAGCCATTATGAAGTCAAACAACAACAAGTGCTGGCGAGGATGTGGGGAAAAGGGTACACTTGTACATTGCTGGTGGGACTGCAAATTGGTGCGGCCAATTAGGAAAGCAGTATGGAGATTCCTGGGAAAGCTGGGAATGGAACCACCATTTGACCTAGCAATCGCCCTTCTGGGACTATTCCCTGAGGACCTTAAAAGACCTTAAAAGGACCTTAAGAGTACTATAGGGATACTGCCACATCAATGATCATAGCAGCACAATTCACAATAGCTAGACTATGGAACCAACCTAGATGCCCTTCAATAGATGAATGGATAAAAAAAAAATGTGGCATTTATACACAATGGAGTATTACTCTGCACTTAAAAATGACAAAATCATGGAATTTGCAGGGAAATGGATGGCATTAGAGCATATTATGCTAAGTGAAGCTAGCCAATCCTTAAAAAACAAATGCCAAATGTCTTCTTTGATATAAGGAGAGCAACTAAGAACAGAGTTGGGAGGAAGAGCATGAGGAAAAGATTAACATTAAACAGAAACTGAGTGGTGGGAGGGAAAGGGAGAGAGAAGGGAAATTGTATGGAAATGGAAGGAGACTCTCATTGTTACACAACATTACATATAAGAGGTGTGAGGGGAAAGGGGGGAAAAGACAAGGGAGAGAATTGAACAACAGTAGATGGGGTAGAGAGGGAAGATGGGAGGGGAGGGGAGGGGGGATAGTAGGGGATAGGAAAGGTAGCAGAATACAACTGTCACTAATATGGCATTATGTAAAAATGTGGATGTGTAACCGATGTGATTCTGCAATTTGTATTTGGGGTAAAAATGGGAGTTCATAACCCACTTGAATCAAATGTATGAAAGATGATATGTCATGAGCTTTGTAATGTTTTGAACAACCAATTAAAAAAAAGCAAAAAAAAAAAATGATGCTGTTGGACTGATATGGCTCAGTGGTCTCAGTGGTAGAGTACTTGACTAGGATATAAGAGACACTGAGTTTCATCCCAGCACTGGCATGGAAAAAAAAAAAAAGAAAGAAAAAAGAAAAGGTTTCAGGCACAGTGGTGCACACCTGTAATCCCAGTGCTTGAGTGGCTAAGGCAGGAGGATGACAAGTTCAAAGCCAGCCTCAGCAACTTAGTGAGGTCTTAAGCAACTTAGCAAGACCCTGTCTCAAAATAAAAAATAAAAGGGCTGGGGATGTGACTCAGTTGGTTAAATACCTCTGGGTTTAATCCCTGGTACAAAAAAAAAAAAAAAAAAAAGTGCTCCTGAATTGTGTTGATTGAAAAGATGGTAGTAATATATTAGCTTTAAAAACCCAAGTAATAAAATATAAAATAGCATGGCCTTTAAAAATCTCATTTTATTTAAAAGATGTGTATTTTTTAGATGGTGTTAAAACATACATCAAATTTACCATTTTAAATACGAAATTCAGAGGCATTCATTACTTTTATATTAATGTGCAACCACCACTACTATCTAAAATCATGTATTTACATTAAATTTAGTATAACATCATTTATACTCCTCCATTTTATTTATCAGTTATAGATATAATTATATTAGTATAAATCTCAAAAGATGAGCACCAAAGGTTAAATGTGATCATCTTCACACTTCTTTCTCTTTCTTCTTGAGGTCCTGTAGATTGACCTCACATGCTCACACATGCTAAGCAAGTTCTTTAGCACTGAGCCACACCCTTAACCCCACATTCCTTTTTTTGTTGTTTGAATATTCCCACTTTTTAGAATAGGTGATATATTGCTTTCATATCAAAAACAACTTATTTTTCAAATTTAGTAGAATAAAATATTTTGTTTGACATACTTTAACATTCATACTTCAGTCTTGATTACACAGAATTTAGCATAATTTAGGACCCCTTTGGACTCAATCCTCCAGTTTCATTTCTGACAAAAGAAAGAACTCAGACAAACTTTAACATGGAGATTTTAACTTAGCCCCCATAAAGGACTCAGGACAGCTTGGCCAAAAATGCAGAGTTAGGACCATCATCTCGAAGTTCATTGAGATAGGGCTCAAAAACAAAGAAAAGAAGAGAAAAAGAAAAAAAAAAAAAAAAAAAAAAACACTCTGCTTTGGTAAAATATCCATGTTTGGTACAAAATAGGAACTATGCTGATTTGGCCAACTCTTAAATCCATATGATTGGGCTGCAATTTGGGCAGAAACCTTCACCCTAAGAATTGCAGGTTGGCTTCTCACACTTGTCCTGATCCTTAAAACATAGATACTATATTATCCCTCCAAATATTAAATGCAGAGTGTGAGCTGTATGTCTGTTAAAGACTTCACCAAGTTTGGAGGCAGGGATTGTTTAAGACCATGTTAAAGTTTCTGCTCGTTAGACTTGCACGCCCAAGAATAAAATATGCCTCATCTAGCCATATTTCTGTTAAAGCGACTACAGGTTTATGGGAGTGCTAAAATGGTGCAGCAAACATGGAAATTAGTGTCACCGTCTTATAAAACTCTTTATATATGGCTCTTATTTTAGGGAAACATATGATGGTTATTGGGTACTTTCAGATAAGTAGGTTTGTTTTTCAAAATTTGAGTTCCTGTCAAATCGGCAGCCAATCCATCAGTCTGTTTTCTGAGGCCCCTTTCATGGACAAACACCGTTAAGCACTTCAGAAATATCAGATTAACGTTAATACCCGATGGATTAGACGCCAGACAAAAGTGGGCTTAGGAAAACACTGCAAGTGGAGTCTCCAGGTAGGTGCGCATCATATCATTTTCCTGCAGGCTCAGCTCTCAGAAATTTGAGGGGCGAGAGGCCCACTTGAAAAATATTTGCCATTTTGCTGAGCCTTGGGGCTCTGTAAAGCACCGGAGAAGAAATCAAATCGCTCGCCCTGGACAGCCCAAGAGCTCTCTATGGAGAGGGACTCAAGTCCCACGTTCCAAGTGGAGTCTTTCCGTTTTTGCTTTATCCTCAGCCCAATTTCCCTTTTTCTCTCCCCCTGCTCTCCCCACTAATGCCTGACTGCGGAGACAGCTGCAGATCCATTCATTACGCAATGGAAACATCCTGCAGCTAGCGCTCCAAAATACTAAAATCATTAAGCTCTGACAGGACAATGACTTTGGCTTATAGGTGCGAGGGGGGGAAAAAGCCCATCACATCAAGCAGCTTCACACACAAATGGATGCGAGGTGAAAAGGCAGCCTGTGAGCACACTTGTCTCTTGTGTCATTTGGTGTGTGAGTTTATGACTCCCAACAGCGCTCTGGCGCATGCAGATAATAAAATTGGAAGCACGAAGATGGCTGCATACTATTTACTCATGTATGAAAAACCCTGTAAGCAGTGGCACATCTGCCTTTCCAGAAAGTTCTCCCTCTAGCCCCCTCTGAGGCACCAGGGACTCAGTTCTGAACATCTATGCTAGACACTTTGCTGTAGACTCCAAATTTGCCCCAAACACATCACATTTTCTCAGGCACCTTTTATATATTAGGTCAAGTTCTAATTTTTTTTTTTTTTTTTGAAAGCTCTCAGGGGCTCTTACCAGAGTTTAGATAATTAAAAATCCCTCAGATCATTATTCTTATATTCTAAAAGCCTGCTCGAATCAATGGCACATTATTTTCATTTCCAATAGTTTTTAGAGATGGAAAGTTAATCACTCATAATTCTGAGGTAGAAATTAATGATGTAGATATTTATTACCCTTAAACTCTTAGGTGAGCTATTATTATGTTTTAGGTAAGATAAATCCCTCATCTATCACTGTGGAGGTATTACATTACCTGTAATTGTCTGTATATAAAAATATTCATGAGAAATGAATATTTTTGTTTTATTTTGTTTTACCTTCTTACCATAAAAGAATGAAAAATATTAATTTCTTGGCTCTATTATGCCATTTGTCTTTGCAAGGTATGATGCTGTGTTTTCTTGTTCTTTCCTCGATACCACACTGCCTTAGTTGTCTCCTACTCCAGTGACCTCTTCAGTTATGTATTCTGACAAAATCATGTGCTTTAGAGGCAAAATCAACAAGAGAGAAATGCAGGATGTGGAATCGTAGCTGGGCATCATGGCAGAATGGGGTGAAGCCTTTCTTTGATTTGAGTATCAGTCATATCATACCCATTCAACCAACTCTGCTCAATTATTCAATTCAATTATTCAGGCAACTCTGTTCTCTAGATACAGCGAGAATGAGATATTCACTTGTTCATCCTGAAACCAAAATATTCTCCAAAATCTGTGCCCTAAAGTGTGGTTGTTTTACTAATAAATGATTCCTTCTTCTAATGTATTTTCTCTTTTTGAAAATGCTACACTAGCAAGCTGGGCTGTCTGCTTTTTAGGCCTATCGGCGATTTAAAGCTACATGATATGTGCTCAATTACTTACTGTAATTTTGGATTAAATAAACTGAATTGAAGAGAGAACAAGGGGGAAGACTGCTGGAAGTTGTAATAGCAACAGTATTAGCAAATTTAAGGGAAGAGAGATTGCTAAAGATGACATAAGAAATGAAAAAGTACAGCCACTTCGAAACTCAACATAGGGAAAGAGTGTTCAACACTTTCCTAGTCCTTAATAAGTCAGTGTTTCATAGACTACAAAATGATTCAACATCATAATGAACTCTATGCCTTTATCATGAAGACTTCAATGAGGGTTAACCTAAAAGGATTTGTAGTTCTTAGTTACTTGGGAAATTAAGTTAATGACAATCTGGGCTAGGGATGTGGCTCAAGCCGTAGCGCGCTTGCCTGGCATGCATGGGGCGCTGGGTTTGATCCTCAACACCATATAAAAATAAAATAAAGATATTGTGTCCACCTAAAACTAAAAAATAAATATTAAAAAAAGTTAATGACAATCATTACTTCAATAGGTAACTGTGAGACATAAAATCTCCCATGTAAAGTATTGTTATGGTTTAGATTTAATGTCCCCTAAAAGCTCAGTGTGACACAACGTAAGAAGGTTTGGAGGACAAATGATTGAGTTATAGCCTTAACCCAATCAGTGAATTAGTTCCCTGGTTGGATTAACTGAGTGGTAACTGGAGGAGGGTTGGGTGTGGCTAGAGGAAGGGGTTCATTGGGGGGTGTGACTATTTTGTATCTGGAGAGTGGAGACCTCTCTGTTTCCTGATCATCATGTGAGCCACTTCCCTCCTGCACAGTCTTCTGCCATGATGTTCTGCTTCACCTTGAACCCTAAGGAATGGAGTCTACTGTCTATGGATTGAGACCTCTGAAACTGTGAGCCCCCAAATAAACTTTTCGTCCCCAACAGTTGTTCTGGTCAGATCTTTTACTCACAGCAGCAAAAAAGCTGACTAAAACAAGTATATATCAAATTGTGAAATCTAAGCATAAAAAAAGGAGTGCTTGGGTGGAATCAGTTATATTCTTCTTCCTTGAACCCTGCCCTTTGGATTTGCTCAGTCTCTTCATTTGTTCAAGCATGCACAGACTTACGGAAATCCCATTCCAGGCAGTGCCAGTGCTGGTTAGTATGGAGGACAGCAAGAGTTGGAGGAAACTCTCTCTACCTCAGATATGGGCCAGTAGAGATGAGACATGTGCAAATGATGCTTAAGGTGCAAAGCCCTCTGTGAGAAGGGTAGGGAGAGTAGTCCAGATCCAAGACCCTACATGTCCTGAACAAGAGAGGATCGTTCTGTGAGGCTGAGAAGATCAGAGAAGGCTGCCTGGCAGAGGCAACCCTTAAATTTTTCCTCCGAAAGATGCATAGGATTTCTATAAACTGAGGTTGAAGGTAGGGATCAACACATTTAAATCAACATTCATTTAGCACCAAAACCACAAGCGCACTTTGAAAGACACACAGAATAAAAAGACATGACCCATGAACCTGCAGGTTGATAATATAAGTATTGATGGAATCAACTAACCAAAAAGGATTGCAGAACAACATAAAGGCTAGGGCCAAGAAAGAAGCAAATGAGATTTTAGGATTCCTAGGAAGGAGGAACACTGGGAATTAAAGATTGCAGGTGAGAAAGCCAAAGGCAGTTGGAGCCAAGAGTGGATCCCTGGTGCCCAGCTGCTAACTCCTCTGGATTTGCAGAAACCAGATTGTTCATAGACCCCTGTCATGGGGTCGGGTAGACCTTGTCAAACCTGAGAATTAATAACGGGGAGGCTGGGTGCTGTGGAGCATGCCTGTAATCCCAGCAGCTTGGGAGGCTGAGGCAGGAGGATTGCGAATTCATAGCCAGCCTCAGCAAAAGTGAGGTGCTGAGCAACTCAGTGAGACTCTGTCTCTAAATAAAAGACAAAATAGGGATGGGAATGTGGTTCAGTGGTTGAGCCCCTGAATTCAATCCCAGGTACCTAAAACAAAATAAAACCAAAACAAACAAACAACAACAACAAAAAAACAAATCCAGGGGTAGCAGGGCATGGAGAGTAAGGACCTTGAAGACCTTCTGATTGGGGAAGGGAAGAAGAGGGAATTAATAAAAGCAGGACAAGGGTTTAGCCCCTTCAGAAGAATCTCAATGCTGGGACTCTGAGAGGGTACTATATAGCCTATTTACAAGTCTACCTTCTTTAATTTAATTTAATTTAATTTAGATATCTGCAAGTTGGACAGTACATTTCATTTTACTTTCCTGGACAACTTTAAAGTGGATTTCAGTTCATAATTGTTCTCTTTTAAGATACAAATATTTCTAGAAAGAATTTCCCATTTTTTAACCCACTTTTTAGTTAGATGACATCTGTCTTATCTCTCTGGGGAGATCAGGGACCACTGATGAATGTGGGTTTGGGTTTTGGAAGGCATTATCATTGCCTCCCATGGCATCTAGAAATGGATTCAGATATTGTGAGATCAAAAGTTATACAATTAGGAGTGCTGAGAGCCATTAGCCAAGTAGGTATGACAATTTCCTTGCCAGCGTACCCCATGTTGCTTAGAGGAAGGACTCGTGGAAATGGACTTGCCCAGGTCATTTGCAGTGACATTGCATGTAAGGTGACCTTGCTCAAGAACCAGGGCGGATCCGGGTTTAGGGCGGATCAGGGTTTAGGGCTCTCCTTGGGTTTAGGGCGGTTCCAGGTTTAAGGTGTTCCCTGCTGGGAATAGGGCGTATCCTGCTGCCTCAGGCGTGCCCGCTCCTGTAGTTCCCGTTGAGTTCTCCTGGGATTCAGAGAGTATTTGGGATTTTCCCTGAGAACGTGGATTTCCCCAGAACGTGTGTGTAGAGTGCCGGTGTGAGATCGGGAATAAAGAATTGCTGTTTGAATCTACAAGGCTGTGAGTGGTTCGTGATTTTGTGCCTAGCCAGACTGTGGCATAGGAGGCCATCTTTAATAAAAGAATGACAAGATCATCTTTACTTATGAAATCATACAGCAAACTCTGACCATGTGGTGCACATTAGAATCCTCACTCCCCCAAGTCCTCAGAAAGGGTTGGCCTTGAGTCAGGGACTTGCAGCTTCTGCTTTACGGAAGTTTCTGGTAAGGCACCCTCTGTGGATCCCCTTCCTCTATGAGCTGTTTGTGGCTTTGTCCTTCTAATTAAGTCCATCCCAGAGTTTCCACATGGAAATTCCTTTCTGGAGTTTCTTGAGAAATTTATCTTTTTCCAAATGTCAAATATTGAGACAAATCAGTTGAGAAGTTAGAAGAATGGATTGTAACACTTCCTTCAAGGACTAAAGAATAATAATCAACATATGTAACTGGGTTGAAGGAATCTATTGGCTTCAGTCAAAAGCTAGAAAAGGAAACACATCAAGAAGGAATAGAGGATTCAGGTGGATGTTGTGGAAACTGGAATGAAACCGATGGAAAGAAACTGCTTGACTTAATCAGCATATTTTTTTGTCCCCTCTGTTACGTCCTGTGATGGTGGCCCTGTCCGCTGCTAAGTATTAGGAAATTTACCAAATCCTATGAAATAACAAATCCAAGAATTAAAATGTTTGAAAGCAAACTAAGATCTCAACACTGACAATCTCCACATTTAGTTTTTTGTGATAGTGTCAACTTCACCAGGAGATCAGAATGTTAACGTTATGCACATCCTATCTACTAATGGTCACGATGTTTTCCAGCATTTGAATGCTTTCCATCGGTTACACTTGTTCATAAATCCTTTTTACAAAGCTTTTATACTTTGATAGTTATAAACTTTTAAATATTAAAAATGTTTAAACTTTCAGTTGCTATAATAGAATACATGAGAATGGTTAACTTATAAAGGAATTAAGTTTATCTAAATAGTTCTGGAGGCTGGAAGTTCAACCTTAGGTGGTTATATCCTGTGAGAGCCTTGTGCTGTATCATAACATGGTGGAAAAGGCAGAAAGGCAGTCAGGTATGTGCAGAAGAGAGAGAATAGGGGTGGCCTTGACTTCCTAACAACCCACTGTTTTTTTTCTCTTTCCATATTTTTTATTGGTGCATTATAGTTGCACATAATGATGAGATTTGTTGTTATATATCAATACATGCACAAAGTATAACAATAAATTTGGGCAGAATCACTCCCAACTCTTCCCTCTTCCTCTTCACCTCCCACCCCTTGGTTCCTTTCCTCTACTGATATCCCTTTGATTTTCATGAGGTGCCCCCCCTCTTCGGGTCATTTTTCCTCTCTACCTTCCACATGAAAACATATGACCCTTGACCTTCTGAGTTTCGCTTATTTCACTTAACATAATGGTCTTAAGCTCCATCCATTTTCCTGCAAATTATATAATTTCATTTTTCTACTCATACATGGATATGAATCACTATAACATGCTGGCTTTAATTGCCCTAGATAATTACCAGCAAGTAGTATAACTGGGTCTTAAGGTGATTCAATTCCCAGTCTTTTGAGGAACCTCTATACCAATTTACATTGTGATAACAACCCACTCTTAAGATAATTAATCCGGTTCCACAAGACCTAGACCAATCTATTTGTGAGGGTAAAGCTTCCACAACCTAATAGCCTTATAAATGTCTTACCACTTCTCAATTTTGGGAATCAAATTGCAACATCCATCAATCAAATTCAAGATCAAAACCACAGCAATATCTGTAACAATGAATAAAGAGTATGATCAATGCTGGAATATTCTAGAATAACTTATGCTTTGTGAATTTTCAACAATTACATTGAGTTTTTTGTTTTTGTATCTCCAAAATTAGGTATCTGTCTGAAACTTGGAAACACTATTTCATTCTTTCCTTGAATTGCACATTTGCACAAAGTTGATTAAAAAAAAAAAAGTTCTACCTAACTTTAAATTATCCCCATACTTGACAGAGAGGTCTGGAGCAAGGAAGGAGTAAGGATAGCAAATGACACATGAGCGAAAGAAGACAAATTCAGCAATGTGGCTTCTGGAGCAACATGAAGACCAATCACCAGAGAAAGTGTATTTTTACTTTGGACCCAGACTTAACTTCTCTGTGGATTTATATTCATCCATCCATCAGATCAGAAGTAGCTGACATAGGCACCTGGAGTTTACCATGTGTAATACTGTTCTAACCTCTGTACCTGTCAACTAGTTACTTCCCTTTCCAAAACCAATGAGGATTCCCATCCTCCAGAAAAGATTTGAGGTGGGAAAGTTCTCTGAAGACTATAGGAAGGTTTTATATTGGGCATGTACCATCTTCCAAACATAGAGAAAAAAGAGTGATTATTTTTCTTTATACCCAGGTTTGATCTAAATTCAGTGTTAGGGGGTATATCATGTTAAGAGTAGACTCTTAGCATCATAAAAGCCTCACTCTTCCTCTTAACTTTGGCAGGTTATTTAACTCTCTATGAGCCACTTCTTTTCTGGTGCATGTCATCCTAAACCCAGAGGCCAATTGAGATTGGAAGGTCTTAGAGGAGTGAATGAATCTACAGTAAAAGCCTATCTCAGAAAACTCTGACCTTCAACACCACTATAGTTCAGATCTTGAATGTCTTCCAAAGACCTATATGTTAAAAGCTTGGTCCTCAGAGTAGCCCTATTAAGAGGTGGTGCAACTTTTAAGAGGTGATGCCTGCTGGGAGGTACTTAGGTCATTGAGGGTACTGCCTTGAAGGAGAATGTTAGATTGTGGCCTGTTCCATACTCTCTTTTGCTTTCTGGACATGAAGCTCTTTGCTCTGCCCTGCACTTTAGTATGATGTGCTACCTTGTCACAGTTGACCCACAGTAAAGGAAAAAACTGATCCTAGACTGGAACCTTCAAAACTGTGAGCCCAAATACACTGCTTAGCCTATAAGTTGATTATTTATCTCAGGCATTTTGTTATAGTGACAGAATGTGGACTAACACACACTGAACTCTTTTTTTCTTTTTTTTTTTAGTTTCTTTTGCACCTAAAGCCGGTGGAGATGTGCTAGAGAAGAGGAAAAAAACATGAAGATTCTTTCTTTGAAGTTAAGTAGATGTAACTTTGGTGATTCAAAGCCAGATCATGTTCATAATTTTAACTTTACAATAATGGGATTACATTTACTTTTGAAAACTATCTTTCTCTTCTCAAAAGTGTTTGATCTTCCTCTGTCATCAGAATTAACCTCTCATATATTTTTTAAAATCAACTTTCCTTAAATCTGCAGCTATTCTGTTGCCAATGTCTTTTCTCTTTCCATTCTGCCAAACTTCCATATTTTGCCTCAACTTTTTCTCCCAATGGGCTTCTTAATGCCATTTTAACGAGCTGCTAACATTTAGATGCTTCCTGCTCAAATGGAGGGCATTGATGAGGTCAGCCAAGCATTTGCCTTTGTCTTAGAGCTTCGTGCATGATTTTCTGCCCTTTGGTTTCACTGTCTTTTGAAAACTGGTCCCTCCTGGTTTGCAGAACCCGCACTATTCTGTTTCTCTTGCACTGTGAGCATTCTATTTCTGTTCCATTTCTTGGTGTTTCCTGCTTCTTCTGTCCCCTTAATAATAGGCATCTTACTCCAAAATTTATTTTTTATTTTATTATTTTGCATTCTCTTAAGCAATTTATTTACCATTTTAATGCAGAGGACCCTTAAATTTATGTTTCCATATCATTCTTTTAATCTCTAAAAGAATCTTTAATCATCTTTTAAATATAGCAGCAGTGCTATATTTAATCTAGTCCAAGAATCTTTCAAGATCAGTATCTTGCAATCAGCCTAAACTTAAGATTTTTTAAAATTAAACAAGCTTTATCTCCCCCAACATATGGATTTTGTCAAAAAGGAAACTTTCTTACTTTATCAAGTTCAAAATCCCCAAGTCATTTTTTATAATTTTTTTCACTACTTTAGTTATAAAACACTGCCAAACCATTCTTTGAAATGTCTCCCACGTCTCTTCAATATCCTCAATGCCATCATCCTCGCCTGGGCCCCTATCAGCCATTCCTAGAATCCAGAAACAGCCACCTAACTGGCCTCCCTGACCCCAAGCTTTCTCCTCTACAAGCTCACCTTTCTGCCACTGCCAGACTAATCTTCTTTAAATGCCACTTTCATCTTGTCACTGTCTGCTCAAGGGCCCTTTAATCACACTACAGTGAGTGGATGGAGACCTTGGAGTTCATCTCACCCAACCCCTCATCTTACAGACGAGGAAACTGAGGTTCAGCCAGTGTTTAACTCAAGGTCAGTGTCAATAAGCCACGGAAGTGGGTCTCAAAGCCAGGCCCTCACTTTAAGGTCCAGCGTTTGTTCTATTGTCTCCCAACCTCTGTCCTTCAGCAGTTTTGTCAGACCCTGTGCTGCTTGTACCACTTTTTATTTCATACTTTGTTAATTGTTCTGCTCCTTCAAAGAAAATGCATTTTTAAAGTATCACAGTCACAAAAAGAACACCACTGTCACTTAGTGGAATATATCTTTAAAATTTGTGTACTAGAAATACCTTACTAATCTGTACGTGGATTACTTTGCCAGCCAAACATTCTCTTTCTGTTTTTTTTTTTCTTCTCTTTTCTTTTTTTTTTTACACAGGGAAATAACAAGAAACCAAGAGATGGTTAAGTCTTACTAATATAATTAAAAGAATTGGAAGGGGAATAACTTCCTCATAAAACAATTCAATGTTCCTTAATGTGGTATCCACATAGCCTACAATTACCTTGTGATCAGCGTCTCATGCTTAGAGAAACAGCAATTCCTTACATTTCCTCGTTACCACATAACACCTAAACTATTTCTTTTTCTGCTACTCTTATCTCTGATCTCAGTAGCCTAAGTGTAATCCCACAAATTGCTAGCATGTCTTTCTGACAATGAAACAGTCCCTGTCTGCATGCGCATCTTCATATTGACCCGCTTGCTCAGAGATTTTACTGATCCCTTCCCATCTGACCGGACTTCATCCAATTTTTAGAACCAGTCCACATTCCAATGACAGGTTCCACAATCACCTCAGAGTAATCCGATCCCCATTGATTTCAGCCTTTTTAAAAATCCCAGCATAGTCTTTAACCTTTGGAGTCAGTTATTTACTCTTAAGTATGTGTGTGTGTGTTAATTTCAGTCTCCTAACAACACTGTAAGCTACTTGAGAACAAATATCCCTTTTTATCTGACTCCCACATCCCAGTGGACCTTGTTAGGTGTGCACAAAGGACAATGCCAGGTTACTTGACCAGCGAGTCCCTTAGAATTTTCAGAGCATGGTGAGTTCTCCCTATGGGATTCAGCAACAATTTGCATATTGAGACATTGAGGGGTTTGAGTTTTTTTTGCATGAGAGACAGCCTATATGTTGTATTTTCTGCAATAGATATGAAAGTTCATTAAAATAATCATACTTGCTTCAGTAAAGCTTTGTAAAGGAGAAATTATTGGTACTGAGATAATCAGTACTTAAGAAGCATTCATGGTAAAATGTAACAGTAGAAGAACAATGACATTAAAACAATTCTTGAATCACTTGGTTTAAAGTCGGATTGCTTTTCAGTTTAGCAAAATACACATCGAATTTATCATCTTAACCATTTTAAAGTATTAAGCACCTTTTAAGTAGTAGTATTAAATACATTCACTTTGTTGTGTAAACCATCTTTTCCATTCATTTCCAGAATTCTCTTCATCTTACAAAACTGAAACTCTGGATCCATTAAACGTTATTTCTCCCCAAGCCCTGGTAACCACTGTTCTAATTTCTGTTAGAGTCTGATTTTTAGAGCTGGAAGAGATCTTTGAGATTACAGATGATCCATTTTGCAGGTGAAGAGGGAAAATAAAACTAGTCTGAGGGATTGCTTGGAATTTTAAAGTAATGTAGAGATAGAGGTTTTGGTCAGTCTGCCCAATTCCACAGTGATCCTGGGTCCCAGGAATCACTGTTGCCCGGAACAATCCTGGATTCTTCCCTTTTGTTCCAGTCTCTCCTCTTACAAGTGTTCTAGTTTGGATGATCCCTTTTCAGACATAAATATGTATACGTACTCAACTCCCCAATCCAATGTTCTTTCTCCTGCATTAAAGTAAAGAGTACATTATTTCTTTTTGCATTTTTATATGAAATATTCCTCTTAAAGATTTTTGATTTTGCTTTTAAACCCCAACTGACCAGTCAATGTCAGGGAGATGAATGCTCCTTTTAATGTGGTTTGAGTCAAAATTCTGCAGTTTTTCTGCTTATAAAGAGATTTTTCTATGTGCGTAGGTCTTAGCAGCTAAATTTACATGAGCTATGGATGAATTTTCGACAACCCCATTTGGTTACTTTAATAGATATAGAGGTCTAGTGTGTTATTACTGTTACTATAGAAGGTGAATGACTTATTACAATTAACAAGAAAACTGCTCACCAGAATTTATGGATTTTGTTCTTTTTAACCTAATGAGCACTGCAGCGTATTATCACTTATATCACTCTAGATTGCCCAATCACCCTGCATAATATTACTCCAATCCATTTTGAAATAGGTCCAAATTGTCATTTTTTTTTTGTTGGAGTAATGATCAAGTATTGATGTTCCTTGAGTTCATACAAATGGCTACAACCTCCTTGTACGCAGCCCAGTCAATAGAGTCTGATGTCCGCATTAGGGATTTGGAAATCAATGTAGTTTTCCTGTTATTCTTTTATGATTAAATCAATTGAAGTTATTTACTCATAGCAGAAAATATGGGTGATTGCCAACCCTATGGCTTAGTGAATTGCTTTCTCACTACTGCTGCCCTGTAATGAGAAGGTGCATGTTCGCTTCAGGGGTTGACTAAAACCTGTTCATGTATAGCAGCAATTTGAGATGCAGAAAGTGTTTATTATTAAAGGCTAAGAGTGTGGAATGCCAAAGGGCATCTTTATCATTTGGCATTGCATTAACATTGACAAAGGAGGGAAACACGCCCAGAAAACCCCTCAGCATTGGTCGAATGGTGCTCAATTATAGCAGCAAAGCCAGGCAGCAGCCAATGGATGCTCTTGCCACATCCTCCCTTGTGTACACTGCTACGCAGAGACCCTAGTTAAAGACAATGGAAATGTCAATTGAGCTGAATGGACAGGGCCTATTTGTTGATGGGTTTTCTCTCTTTAACATGTGGTGGGTGACCTACAGTGTTTTGATGCGAGAATAAATAATGGCTTGTATAACATAGGCTGCATTTAATGTGCTTGAATGCAAAATGGTATAAGGGTAAAAGCAATTCAAGACAGCAGTAGGGATGGCTGCGGAGGCAGGAAGAGGCTATGCGGGGAAGCTGCATTGAAGTAAAATCACTTACAGGAGAGAAGAACGTCATTTGCTCTTGTATTCTCTATCTGAAGTGACTAATGAAGGAACAATAGAAGAGCCATTTCATCTGAGACCAGTTCTGTGCAACCAGCTGCACTGGACCATGGTGTTGCCAAATCCTTTACAGATACTTGACCTTTTTATTCTGTTTGATGAGAAGAGTGCAAAAGTGGGAATATGGTTAGCTTTGGACAACTTTTCTAAAAAAAAAAAAAAAAGAAGAAGAAGAAGAAAGAAAAAAAAATTGCTGCTCATAGAACAAAGCCTTATCAGAAATTTGACTTTAAAGGTTTACCTTCTACTCTTTGGGACATGTTGTGAAATAAATCATATTTTTATGAGAGAGGTCTTTGATGAGATTGGAGATTCAGTCGGGGAAGCAGATGAGTGTCCTTCCCCACCTCTGTGCTCTCACAGAGGTGGCATGGTGGCTGTTACCCAGCCTCTGGTCCACACTCCTCAAGGAGAGCATGGTTTTAAAAGGGAGCAGTATGGTTTTCACCAAAACTATTCCTGGTCTAGCCAGCCAGCACATATGCATGTGAGGCAGGATAGCATGGTGTCAAGCACACACATTCCACAGCCAGACTTCCCCAGGTTCCAAGTCCAGCTTTCCTCCTGGCTAGCTCTGTAACCTCCCTCTATTCTTCACTAAATGATGCCTCAGTTTCCTTATCTGTAAAGTGGGGGTGGTAGTAGCAGAACTATCTCACAAGGTCTCTGTGAAAATGAAATGAGTGAAGGCCTGGAACATGCCTGGAACAGCATGGGAAGCTCTCGATAAACATTAGCAGTTGTTTTTATTATTCTGGGTTTTAACTCTTGCAGGTTATAGGTAAATGGGAAGAAGCCCACTCACACTCCCTAATATTGAGGGTGCTGAGCTTTCTGCTGTGAGCCCCTCCTAGCAGAGCATAATACAGAAGGGGAAACGAGTCCCCTTCTGAATAGTGCTGTTGAGATAAGGCTGTCTCCAGTGCTCAACACCTGGGAATGAAGAAGACTGGCAGTGGTCCTGATGGCAGCATACTGTCAAAATAAAGGGACATCCCGAATGGTTTCTGAGAGCAGGGGTAGTGTCCATAGTAAGTTGTGACTTATCTGTGGCCTAGCTAGAACTCCACATATAGTATTCAGAGGAGGAGGGGTGAGAGGCGGAAGTGGGATCATAATGCATGTTAAGATTCCTCTTGAAATGTCCAAAAAAGCTTGCACTGGGAAGGGGGAAGCTCAGAGGGTGGGTTGCATCAATGTTTGAAAATAACACACGGGGGAGACTAAAGATCTAGTTGAATCTGTGGCAGGATGACAATACATTGGAACCATCCTATGTGAGGCCAGGGGTTGTTTGAGTTACAAGTAGAGAGCTCCTCTGGGGTCATACAAATCCTGGGTCACACCCTTCTGCACCAGGGATTAACCACAACCCCAGGGATTGAAGCAATTGATGTGTTTGTTAAAACCTCTCCTCAGGCAGAGAGGATGCTTGTCAGAATGTTCAGGAGAGAAGAAAAAGTGAGCATAGTCTTCTAGTGCTTGCAGAGAATGTTACTTTTTCTTCTAACCTTAGAAAGATACAAGGGAAGTATGTGTGGGGGTCCCTACAAAGTAATCCTTAATTTCCCTTCCTTGGTTACAGAATATCCAGAAGAGTGACTTTTTTTTTTTTTTTTTTTTTTTCCTAGAAAAAGATGAGGTGGCTCTTGGCAGATATGGTCAAAATCCTGTCCATACTGATAGCACCACTCCAGTCTAAGCTTAGTGTGACCCTGATCCTGAGTGTCCACCCCTGGGGCAAGGCAGTGAGGGAGATCATTCAGCAAACAGAGGAAGAGGGAAGAAATATTACATGGCTGTCCTAGGACACAGAGTTAGCATGGCAAGTCTCCAATGGGGCAAGAGAAGGTGTAGGGGACCAGTCTAGTACCTGTGCAGGTGCATCAGCAGATACATAAAGGGACAGGTTAACAGGTATTCAGAAGTATTGTTAGCCTTGTAGGTGTTGCCCTAGGACTCAGCAGCAGGCATGGGAGCAAGCATCCCCACATATGTTAGAAACCCTTTTTTAGAAAGAACCCTGTGACAAGATGTCATGCAGATTGTGCCACCCCTTGTGTAAGTCCCACTTGGTCTATTTTTTTCATACTAGGGAATGAACCCAGGAGCGCTTTACCACTGAGCCACATCCTCAAGCCTTTTAAAATATTTTATTTAGAGATAAGTATTGCTAAGTTGCTAAGACTGGCATTGAACTTGCAATCCTCCTGCCTCAGCCTCCTGAACCACTAGGATTACAGGAGTGAGCCACCATGTCTACCAGTAAAATGCTTTGGATCAGGCTTCCTTTTTTTCTACAGGAGAGGGAGTCCACATTTACTGCTTTAAAATGAAACTACAGGCCATCTGAAAAGTTCTCCAAAGTCCCTACCACTCCTTCACTGCTTAGAGCGACTAGCCACTCCATTCCTCAGAGGATGGTCCTGTGTGACTGGCAGCCATTGTAATTAGAGCAAGCACCTCCCAGCCCTCAAAGGCAAAATGCTAAGACTCGGTGGCTACATTTTGGTTGTTGTATTAAGGAGAGTAGTTTCTAGTAGAAGGTCAAAAATCAGCTATAGGGATGCAAATGGAATTGGTACCTGTGATACCCTCCCTTTTATATGGCTTGGGTAACTGAAAAAAAAATTTTTTTTTCCTTAAAGGAGAGATTGAAAAGTCCAGCATGGCCATTAAATAAAAAGAGGGAAGAACATAGGACCAGCTACCCCAGGAAACAGCCATAACTTATGACCAAAATTAAGCCTGATTTAAATCTTTCCATCAATATCTAGACTCCCACAATAAGGTGGAGGGAGGATGAACCAAATAAGGACAGATATCACGACCTATAGATGTGTAGATCCCTAGCCATGAATTCCAGTGAAAGATGAAGATGTAGCTAGAGATAAGGAGTGTGGAAATAGCTGGCTCCTCTTGCCAAAATTTCAATCTATGATCTTCAACCTTTGCAAACCAAGGTGCCAGCCAAAGATTACCCAGAGCTAAGAAGGAGCATCTGTGAAACAAGCAGAAACTTTGCTTGGGACGATGGTCACCTCAGAGGATCAAGCTGAGACCAGGGAGGACAAAGGCAACCTGAGTGAATTATCCTCCAGAGGAATCAGATCCCAAGAGAGGGAACCTTGTTCAAAGGAGCAATGGCTCAGTCTGATATTCAAACACAATCAAGAAAGCCCCAGAGATTCCTGAGTCGGGACAGTTACCCTGAAAAACCAAGGGCTGAAGTCTTGCAGTTACCAGCTGGGAGCTAACTAACTTGAAATTCTGGCTTTCAGATTTAATTATATTAAGTAACAGTTACTCATAGGAGAAGTTGAAGAGGGGACCATGGCAATATGGAAACAGCAAACAAGTCCTATGGCCTTCCAGTTTCATCCATTAGAGCCAGTTCTCCATCAAGGGAGAGATGCTTCTAAACCCATGTGTGCAAGCACAAGGGGCCACACATGTATCAGGATGATCAGTGGAAACAGAAACTCATCATTGTCCAGACTTGCTTCTCCTTCCTGGTTAATCTCTTCTGTTGCTCCTGGCGCCACATCTATGAAGACAGCCACAGAAAATCCAGGAGTCCTGGCTCCTGCAGCCAAATGTGAAATTTATTACAGTCCAGAGTAGAGATAAGACACGTGCATAAACAACACCATTATAAGACTCAAAGGACAGTACAGTTCAAAGGGGGCTAAAGGCTTTTAAGGATAGTGTCCCCATATTCAAGTCAATCTTTAGACCTTTTAAAGCAAAATAGGGATCTGCTTAGGACAAAATTAAGTAAAAATAATTTAATGATCCCATTCTGAATGTTGTGGAGTCTAATTTGGTCATGTGTGGAATTTAAAGACACACAACAAAGTCATAAAAGTGGTAGACCTCCTATTGATAGTGTAGTGCTTTCTATTTGGGATGGAGTGGTGGTGGTGGTGGTGTCCTTGCATGGTTGTTTACTCACCTGCACACAATTTGTTGTCTGGGTCATTGGCACTGCCAGTGTTCAGGATGCAGGCCTCAAGGATGAACATCCAGGATAATTATTCATCCCTGTAGAGTCTCTGGCACCCCTCAGGGGAGCATCAGCTTTTTCCTCCATGGCTCCTTGCTGAAGCTACAGTACAAGGATTCAAGCTGTTTAGAAATATAATTTACTGAGTCCCATTTGGTATTATTGCCAATGCAATATGCAACATTAAGAAAGCAGTGTTGGGGGCCAAAGACAAGTTAAGGTCATTTGGAGACTCATCAATTTTATGACCTGGTCACAATCTAAGTAAACACCTAGTCCATTACTGCTTAACAGTACTTGATAAAGAAAGTGATGACTTTTGCCCTTGTGTTCTGTCAGAGCTGGAGTTGCCTGCCTCTGTCTCTCTTCCCCTTAGCAGGTGAGCAGAAGGCAGAATTTTCTCTTGGCTAAAAGAGGAAGTTATAGCTATTGGGCTTTGAATCTAATATGCAACTCATGGGAAGGCAGAGTTGAAAAAATGTGCTCAGCCATACATGTATCACCAGAAACAGTTAACCTAAAAGACATATGGGAGCTAACACAATGCTTTTACATAGTGCAAAGACCTACTGATTACCTTAAGATATGCTTTCAAAAATCCTCCTACACTATTAAAGAGTCTGCATATAGATGTATCTCACCCAGAACAGCCATGCAACATGGTGTACAAACCAGCATCCACTACTTTGGGGTGAAGATCTCTGATACATAATAGAACTAAATTACACTATTTCTGGACCAGGGCAATTACAGTATGTTTACTAGTTATGACAATGAAACATGAAAGACATTAATCAGAGAGAAATAAAAACAGTTCAAAGATTTATAACAAATAAAATTCCCAAAGCATTTCCTTTTATATCTCTGAAAGACATTCATGGTGTTTAAAAGTTTAAAACTAAAAGATACAGCTGTGTTTTTCTTCCTTGTAATTTTAATTTCCAAAAATATTTGTATTTGTTTCCTATTGTTGCTGTACAAATTGTCACAAACTTAGTAACACAAGTTTATTCTCTTGGAGTGTTGGAAGCCAGAAGCCCTACTGTCCAGGTGTGAACAGGGCTTCCTACCCCCTGGAGGCTCCAGGGTAGAGTCCATTTCCTGGACTTTTCCACCTTCTAGAAGCTGTTGAATTTCTTACTTGATGACCATACACCACGCATGTGTCTGCTTCCATTGTCTTTTTTTTTTTTTTTTTTTTTTTTAAGAGAGAGTGAGAGAGGGAGAGAGAGAGAGAATTTTAATATTTATTTTTTAGTTATTGGCAGACACAACATCTTTGTTTGTATGTGGTGCTGAGGATCGAACCCGGGCCGCACGCATGCCAGGCGAGCGCGCCACCACCTGAGCCACATCCCCAGCCCTTCCATTGTCTTTTTTTGTACTCTGGCTCTTTCCTCCTGCCTCAGTCTTGTAAGGACCCTGTGATTACACTGGGTCCATCGGTAATTCAAGATAATCTCCCTATCTCAAGATCCTCATTGCAAATTCCCATTAGGAACAGAAGGTAAAATACAGACAGTTCTGGGCATGAATAACATTATAGGCTTTTATTTAATATATCATAGAATTCTATCCTGAGTAATATTTCTTATTATATATAGGCTTTTTCACATTCAGGTTTTGTTATCATATAGTTTACCCAATCTAGAAATTCAAAGTAACACGTTCATATTCTCTCTCTACCTCCCTACCACTGAAAACAAAACTAAAAAAAAAGTCATAAGGCATTAGATACAGTTTTCTCAAAATGTGTTTTCATTATTCTTTAGGCTATTTATATACAATTACATTAGTATGTAATTTACAGCATTTAATGTAATCACTGTTGCTAATTTTTGAAAATAAAGCATCAGGTTTATAAATCAATCATACAGTGTGAAATTTCTTACGCCCTATAGGCCAGTTTTCTTCCAGTTTACCACATTCATATTTTTAATTCAGAAAAACAATAGATGACCATTTTGAGATGGAGAAGTAGCAACTCTGTCCTCCTGAACATAAAAGTATTATGAGTAAACTAGCATTTGGGAAGCATAATATAATTTTATGCCCTTTTTTTAAATGAAAAGCAGTGATTAGGTCCTGGATTCTGGCATGCCAAATTTCAGTCAAGAGTACATTTTATGGTTGTGTGTTAGTACATTTAAAACAAGGGTGCGTAATGGAAATTGTGACAGGTACTTAATTATAATGATGCTACTGTATGTGGATATAATAAATGTGTGGGGCTAGTTCATAAAACACCTTAATGCAGACTGTGAGTAACATGAACAGTCACCAAATAACCAGGTCTTTTGAATTTGCTTTAAAAGCAAGTGGAAGGGAGAAAACCTTCAATTCTGCTCCAAGCTTCATGACTTGAGCACCATGACAGAGAGCTTTACCTTCAAACCAGAAAGCAGGAAGACATCCTCTTTTAGCAGCATGAAGTCTTAACTGTATCTTCCATGGATCCCACATTAATACTAGTCTGAAATGAAAACCAATACCTTTAGAAGACTTGATTTAAGCGAGCATTGCAACAGATGATTCTGTCTGATTGTAGGGGCCATCTGAATACAAGCAAACCTGCTGCTAGAAATGTGCAGAGAACCAGTGATAGGGGAAATGCCATACTTCAGTTAGCAGGCAATGAAGGTATGAGAAAACATCAAAATATCTGAAGGCATGTGATGAGAAATGACCTCTGTTACATGCCTTTGAAGAATTCAGGGATAGCATAGCCTTATTCCATTAGAGATCTGTGTGTTACATCATGGGTGAAAGAGACAACAGTTAGACAGAACTCCAGAGCTGTGAAAATCAGTCGAGGTCAGGTTTACTTAATGGAAATGACTCAGCTCCCTCAGTTGAAAAGAAAGCATGAGATATTTGGTAGAAAATAAATAATCCTGGATGAATTCTGCAAAAAGAGCTCTGCTGGAAAAGACTGTATGCTGAGAGAGAAAGAAAATTGATAGACTCATGCAACATCAGAGCTGGAAGGGAGAAAGCATTTAGCTATGTGCTACTCAAACTTCAGTGTGAACATGAATCAGTAGACAATCTGTCAAAATTCAGATTGTGATTCCATAGGTCTAAGGTGGGATCTGGGCTCCTGTCTTTTTACCAATCTCCCTGGTGATACTGGTACTGCTGGTCTGCAGAGCAGCACACTTTGAGGAACAAGGGTTTTGAGAACTCCTAGTAAGGGATTTGTGGTCTATTCCTTAGACATATTTGAATGTAAAAATGGAAGCAGGTCAAACTTATTTTAATATAAAAAAAACCCCCAAAAGCAAAAAACAAAAAACCTTAAATAATAGTGCATATTTTTATCTTCCTAGAATAAGATATTAGCACAAGTGAATTCAAATGTTGCATGACATTATACCTAGTTGTTATTTACTGGAATTCTGGCCTTGAATTGCCAAATCTTTGCTGCATTCCAACTGCACATCCTCAAGTATATTTCAGAACTCTTTTCTGCCTGGGTCCCATCATCTGTAAAATGGGACTGATAAGTAAACCAGTCTCAGAGGATTGGGAGAGACTTAAGTGATTTAATACCTGCAATGTGCTGACCATGGTTCTGGCCTGGCTCAGAGAAAGCCTTCAATCAGCATGAGCCACTATTATTTTCAGATTTGTAGACTAGTGATTCTGTGCTTTTGATTTTAAGAAAACCAAGGTGATTATTTTAAAATACATTCAGGAAAGTAAACCAAATCTTTAAGCCTATGATGCAACTTTCTGATTAAAAAGTTGGGAGCCTTTTAAGTAGAGCAATCCAATAGAGCTGAGTTTCTTGACGCATGCACAAATCTACTTTAAAAAACAGAAGTAGAATTCAGGTTTCAACTCCTGATTGAAAGGCTTTTCTTATTTCTTAACTCAAAATGTTTTCCAAAAGTTTTCCAAAAACTTAATCACAAAAATAAATGAAATAAGTAAAAAATTTTCCAGCGAATAATCCATTTCCATTTTCTCACTATTCACTTTCTTCCTAAATTCTTGCAATCTGATCAGTGTCCTCTGTTTTCTTGTATGCACCCTTTCTGCACAACCTGGCTCCACTATGGCCAAGCTCAATGGTCTAGTACCAATCATTATTCTTCTTGGCCTAGTTAAGTATTTAATCCATTGTCCATATTTTGCAGAAGTTCTGCTTTCATGACCTTGATGTCTCAACATGACCTTGACCCTCTTCCTATGTCTCTGATGGCTGCTTTTGTCTGCCTTCTTTTCTGCTTGTTCTAACTCCTAATTGTAGACCTTCCTTAATTCTACCTTCTGTTATATGTGCCCGATCTTTCTCTCATCTTCTCTTTTGTGCATTCAAGGCAAGTACTCTACCAACTGAGCTATATCTTCAGCCCACTCATTTTCTCTTTCTTGATAATCCCAAGAGAATATTCATTCCTGTGTCATCAATCAAAACTTAAAGATTTTAAACTTTGGAATTGTAATTGCATTTAATAATATCTCATCTGGGTATTTACCAGTAAATAAATTGAGTTTCAGAAAGGATACTTACAGAAGGCCACACAGTAAATTACTGCAGAACCAGAACTAGGATTGGTGTCTTTTAATACATACGGTATGGGATAGTCTGGGAGAAGTCAGGTTATTGTGTGTGCTCTCTAGTCCCTTCTGCCTGTAAACATTGGGAAAACTGGTCTATCTGTGCCTCAGTTTCTACCTCTGTACATCTCCACCTAACTCGCAGGATTGTGAGATGGAGGTCTAGGGATTTTTTTTCCCAGAGTGCCTGGGCTATGGGGCTATTTAATAATACTCTTCTTTCCTCTCTCCTCTTTTCATTTAGAGCCCAATTTCTACTTCTCTGAAGATGACTTTGGGCATTTATCTCAAGTCTGGGTCTTCTGGTGTATACCAATGCCTGATGGGTATTTTCTATAAATCACCATCGTCTCAGATTTAACATGTCTTGAATTAGATTTGTCACCTTCTCTACCCAACAAGTCATTGATCTTGGCACTTGAGATCCAAGCCTCCCAAGTACCTTTTGCTCCTGCTGTTCCACCCTCACCTTGCCAGCAGTCAACGGTACTGTTTTTCACAGGTGCCTGTCATCTTCCCGCCCCTCCCACCATCATCATGTGGCTTCCACACTCTCAGTCCTCGTGCACATCCTGTGGTCACATTGGGCTTCTGCCTTCACCGTTGGGCTTCCCAGGTCAGCCTGTACATCACTGTCCATCCACACTTGGGAAAGCACGGTTCTGACAATGTCCTTTGCTGCTCCACAGGCTTTAGGGATGACTTGTCATCAAGAGGTCCTTGGCACTCACTGAAGACTTTCTTTCTAGGTTTGTTTTCAATTACACCCTCATGTAAACTTAGGCTCCATCCAATCCATCTGTTAGTTTTTCTCTATATTCTTCTACCTTTCAACTTTGAAAAAATTATTGTGAGATAGATATAAAATTTGTCATCTAAATGATTTTAAGGTATATAGTTTAAGTGGCATTAAGTACACACACATTGTTGTGCAACCATGTGTACCATTTGCAGAACTCTTTCATTTGCAAAACTGATACTCTCTACCTGTTAAACAATAACTCCCCATTTGCTCCTGTTCCCAGCTCCTGGCAGCCACCATTCTGCTTTCTGTCTGCATGAATTTGACTACTTTAGACTTACCTCATGTAAGTAGAATCACACAGCATTTACCTCTTTATGATTTTTTTTATTTCACTTAACAAGTATATCCTCCAGGTTTATCTATGTTGTAGCCCATGTCAGAATTTCCGTATGTTTTGAAGATGTTTACATTGTTGGTGGGATTGTAAACTGGTACAGCCACAATGAAAATCAGTATGGAAGGTCCTCGAAAGACTAGGACTGGAACCACCATATGACTAAGCTATATGACTCCTCAGTGTTTATCCTAAAGAATTAAAGCCAGCATACTATACTGACACATGAATGTTGGGCATAGCATCACAATTCACAATAGTCAAAACTATGAAACCAGCCCAGGTACTCATCAACAGATGAATGGATAAAGAAACTGTGGTATATATCCACAATGCGGTTGTATTCCGCCATAAAGAAGAATGAAATTGTGTGATTTTCAGGAAAGTGGATGGAACTTGAGAACATTATCTGAAGTGAAATAAGCTAAACTCAGAAAAAGTCAAGAGTCATATATTTTCCCTTATATGTGGAGCTAAAGAGGTAAAGGAAAAGAAATTGAAGGGTGTTCAGTAGAGT
This sequence comes from Callospermophilus lateralis, assembly GCF_048772815.1. Lineage (NCBI taxonomy): Eukaryota > Metazoa > Chordata > Mammalia > Rodentia > Sciuridae > Callospermophilus > Callospermophilus lateralis. The sequence goes on along the minus strand of NC_135305.1, from coordinate 78,571,327 downwards.
AGAGAAAAGGGCCAGGGGCAGAGAGGAAAGCATGCCAAGGGGAAAAACTAAGGAATGACATTGGCTAAATTATATAGTTATATTGCATGTATAAATATGTAACAATGAATCCCTTCATCATGCATAATTATTATTATTAATTTTTTTGTGGTGCTGGGAGTTGAACGCAGGGCCTTATGCATGTGAGGCAAGTACTCTGCCAACTGAGCTATATCCCCAGCCCCAATCATGCATAATTATAATGCACCAATAAAAATAGGGAAAGTAAAATAATTTTCTTCCTTTTTAAGGCTGAATAATCTGCCACTGTAGGTTTACAACACATTTTATTCATCTATCCATCCCTGGACACTTGGGTTATTTCAGTTATTGTGAATAATGCTAGTGTAAAGTTGGATGTATAATTTTTAAACTCTGAACGTCAGAGATGTCATCTCCCCAGTTGACAAAATATTTTTTTTCTCTTTCTCTCCGCTGATTAGAATTCTACCAAAACTTCAAGCTCCAGGTTGAAATGGCCTTTTGCTTGAAGCTGTCCCTGAGCACTACTAGTATTATTGGGAATGTGCACTTGGCACCTGTCATGCAGATCCTTGTATTCAGTTTGCTTTTTTAAAAAAATTGTAGTTGTAGATGGACAGCATGCCTTTATTTTGTTTATTTTTATGTGGTGTGGAGGATAGAACCCAGTGCCTCACATGTGCTAGGTAAGTGCTCTGCCACTGAGCTACAGCCCCAGCCCTTCAGTTTGCTTCTCCTGGGAATGTTTTGTAAGTCTTTGGAGGCTAGATGTCATGAGCGTTTTCACTCCATTTTTTCTTTAGTTGGTTAATGTGTTACCATAGAACTTGGTTTAATGATTTTCCTGGAGTAGGTATGTAATTAATTAATTTTATAGAGCTGGTCATGAGGAGAAGGAAGTGATAGAGAAAAAGATGGAGAACTAGCAGAGACTTTCCGTAGATTATAGATCAGTATTCTTGTTCAAGAATCAAGAGTAACAAAATTATCGTCTTTTAGTCTTTTTTTAACTTTTAGGTCTTTTAAATATTCACCATCACAGAACTAGAAATTATACAAATTCCAATATGTAGAATAAGTATTATTATCTGAGAAATAGTTTTATGACTTACTCAAAGTCATATAGCTAGTAAATGCTGCACTCACTATCAAACCCTGCCCGTCTTCCCTGCAGAACTCAGTATTGTCAGGGGCTGCTTCAGAGCCTGGAGAGCGTCACACTCACTTTTGTTTTGGATTTACTTCTTTCAGACATATTATCCTTGCCTTAGCCTCTCTCAGGCAGAGAAAACACAAATCTAGCCTGAGAATTTAAAATGGTTTTGACAAGCTCATAATGTGGCTTAGAGTAAGCCAAATGAAAATTCAATATGGATGATCATAGCTCAGCAAATTGCAGAAATAAGCTCTAGAGAATCGTGGAGTATTATGCACAGCAGGAAAACATTTAAAAGCTAGTTGACCATGGGCTAAACATGGACGAGCAATGTAGGAACTTGAAGTAACATGATAAATGGATTTTGATGGAGTATCATAAAAGAAACATAACACAACTGACCTATAGAGTAATTTCTTTTCCCCAAGGAAAAATGAGCCATTATCAGGGAGGCTTTTTTTCCCCCTGATATTAGAGATTTATGATTTGTGGATATATCTTGAAGACAATAATGATAAATTTATTCATCCATTTACTTAAGTGTGTATTAAATACCTATTAAACCTAGATATAGTGCCAGGATTAGAGAAAAATACAGTTTCCATTTTAAAAGAGCTAAAGTACAGCTTTAGAAATAGACAAATAAAAGACATTCAAAATTTTATAAAGATCTACGTACAAAACAAAGTGCTGCTTTTAAGCATTTTCAAAAAAAAAAAAAGATCTACGTACAAGGTCCTCAAATAGTAGAGATGTCTAACCCAATTCAACCCTAGGATTTGAGCAGAGAGGGAGGCCTGAGCTGAAAGTTAACAGGAAGAAAGTGTGAAGGGGTGGCCCTATCTTGGAGAGAAAGCCACTTGAGCCATACCATGAAAGCAAGAAAAAATATGGCGGGCTCTTGTTGGCAAGGAGTAGCTATAGCTGCCCTTGTAGGTGGGGGATGGAGAGTGGTGGGAAAAGTGAGGAGAGTATGCCTCTGATCATGAGTAGAGGGCTGGACTTTCAATCTACAATTTATCCTGGTGTCCCTAGGATAGTACTTGATCCATCCACAGGTACTGAGTATTTACTAGTAGGACAAATAAATGAATACTTCACAAGAAGTGAGACATTGTAGAAACCAAGGCATTTGAGCTTGAAAGTAAACAGCCTCTAAATATAAATTTTATGAGGAACGTTATATGATATATGGTCTATTTTCCCATAACAGCATCAAGTAGAATAAGGGGCAACTAATACAGGAAGAGATTTAAGTCCTATACAAGAGAGAACGTGCTGTCAGTTGTCAAGTTACATGGCAAATAGCTTGGCTAGGCCAACTCTGGGAAGTCATTGACTCTTCCTTAAAGAGCTCTTGAAATATGACCACGACACTCTATGGATTAGCTTTAGGTGCAGTTCTGCCCAACAACCAACTGCTTAAAGCCTTGGCTCTGGTCTGGGGAGCAACATCATGCCTCCAGGATGCCAGCAACAATTCTGGATGCAAGTTCCGGGTTAATATAACGTATTTCTCACTGCTGCATCATGACTGAAGTGATTACAGTTGTATTATTTTGACTGCTTTCAGGGTAACCTTTTCTGCCCTTTATGTGTATTCAAGATAGTTGGCGAGTAGTGCCCATATTGCTTTGTAGTCACCTGTGGAGGTAGGGGAGAGCAAGGGGAGGATAGAGAACATTTAAAGAAAAAGCAGCATGCTGTGCTCCCTTCAGAGACCCCCCCCTCTCCCCGCCAACACCCCTCATTGCCTTTATCAGTTTTTTTGCCTCTGGACTGTAGCTAATTGCAGCATGGGACTGGCAGTAGCACTCCCAGTCTACCCTGGAAGCCCCTCCAAGGATCCCACAGTGTTCCCTGCTCATAAAACCTCAGCCCAGCTCAGGGAAATCTCCCAGTATGCAAAAAAGTCTTTGCACAGTTAGAGCCAGTACCAGAAAACATACAATCTGATTTTCATGATAAAAAGCCATTTTGTGTATGAGAAACATGCTTGAAACCCTTGCTGAGGCTGATAGATCTCCTGTGCCATTTTTGCTGGCCTGGTGGCAGCCTCCTTGGGCTGAGTGGCAGCAGCAGGAGTCAGGAAACGTCTGCGTGAGGGCAACCGCAGCCAGGATTTGCTAATAGAGACAATACCTTGCCCTGAAGGCAGTTTCCAGCTGCAGCTCTGAAGCACACACATTGCGAATGTATCACACAGAACTGTCAGTCAGTACTGGAGCCAGAAAATTGTTGTTTCAAATGTTACAGTACAGGAAAATCGCCTCTCTGCACTTGCTGCCAAAAAAATGACAGCTTAATTTATGCCACACTGAAGCTACATTACAGAGCTATTCAGGTTGGCAGTTAAGTACGCTCCATGCTCACATCTTCCCCCCGTGCTAGTGTGCTGGGGAGAAATACACAGGGGCTAGAATAAGGACAATTGGCCGCAGGGTTTGCCATGTCAGTGGAACTAAATACAGGTGAAACAGTATCAGCAATAAAATACATCACCCCCACCTCATTTGCAAAACCCACTTCTGCCTGTACCATTGCAAATGTTGAGGAAGGCTCGGTGGCTATATTGTTATGCACAGGATAGATTAGGGAGCAACATGGGCTGGTGTCAACCCCCTGGGTTTTATGTTGAGAGGAGGTGCTCTGGTATTACTAGTGACTTTGAAAATTATGTCAGTATCCTTGATGCAGACCTTCAAAACTTGGCGGTGTTTACCCTTTCTGAAATTAAAAATCTGACAGTATTATACTGAAGCCAAGAATCTGTATTTTTCCTCCAGATGTACATTAGGGTATTAAAGATACATTTAATAGTCATTTTTTTTTTAAAATCAAGGTTGCATTTCACACTCATTTCTGTATTTTCCATACACTATGAATCCTCATCTATTTGAGTACAAACAATATGACTTTCTCTCTGGCAGCAATAACAAAAAGTTAGATTAGCCAGAGGAGTTCTTTTCTTCACATTCTCAGCTGTGAAGCCTCCCTAATGTCACAAAATTCTAATAAACAAATAGTGTAATTTACACTGACATTTCAGATGAGAAATCAAAGCTCCTTGATAGAATTGTTTCAGGGTACACAGGGACCATTTAATGTAGGGGATGCCGCAGGTGAGAGTCCCTTTCCTGGATTCCCCTCTCTCACAGAATGGCCACATAGGATGGAAACATTAATTGGGTTTCAGAATATTTTGCCAAGAGGAGATTTATAAGTAATTTACAAAATATTTATAAGGCAACCCTTGTAAAATATCACAGCCCTGAGAAAGCAGGTTGGCTGCAATTGGCTTCTCCCTGCTCAGTAAGCCATTCATAATAAAATGAGCAGCCCTCAAAAGAGAGCAAATGCATTTGCAATGGCTGTTGATGTGCTATAAATCATTCTCAATAAAACGGCTTGCAGAGATAAATGATACATATCTATTTAATAATCCATTATCCAAAATAAATATTCTACCTTAAAATAAAGCAAATGCACTTGCACTGGTTGTTGATGTGTTAGAGCTGCTCGGACTAATGGTAAAATGATTTGTAAAGTGCAGCTCTGGTGCTGGGCATTGTGTCCTGTGTGCTCAGGGGAGATTAATATCTCTTCATAACTCATCAATAGGAATGCCTTAAAGTAAAAACAGCAACCCACATCTTCCCCGGGTTCTGTAACCACGCTCATTTTAGCTTCTTCCCTGGGTGCCTTTGATGGCAACCCATGGACTTTTTAGTGCAAATCTGTATGGAGGCGATGTCTGCTAGGCTATGGCAAACGAAGCTAAATAGACAGATCTCTAATCTCTAGGAGTTTATCATGTAAAAGGGGCTGCTGTGTGGTTCACCAGAATCAATGCTGCCCAATAAGAAGAGAAGAGCAATGGCATTTTAAACAAGGGTAAGGGTGAAGGATTGTTGTAAACGGTTGAAGTTTCCCAAATTTTGAAATCTTACTGGGCTCAACTCACATGGCTGATTTCCCTCCAAATCCCTTACAGAGGCGTATTTTTTCCAGCATTCTTTTTTGTGCAGTCCTTGGCTCAGCTCTAGGCCTGCAGGTCATGAAACCAGAGGACCTTGATAAGTCAGTCATCCATGCAACTTGGTTGCTGGTCAATCTCCACCAAGGGGATGCAATCCTACAACTTTTTTTTTAGTTCTTTTGAAAACACCTGTAATTCTGAACATTTTCCTTTACTTTAATGTTTGGATTAATTGTTTCACTCCTTTCTCTTTTTTGGTTCCTCTGTCCTGAATTTTTTAAATTCTAAGAAGTAGGGAGTCTTCCAAGTGAAGCCTAACACTATTATCCCACGTGGTTAGAACCTTCAAAGGGTGACTGGCTGTGATTATGGCAATGTGTTTAATTCACTGAATTATCATTCAAGTATTTATCATTCCAAGCACAAACTGTGAGCCTGCCCCCCGACCCTCAATCGAACACAGGAGGATCAATTTGTTCAGTTGCCCCAGGTCGAGCGATACCTCATATTCTTTTGCTTGTCTACCATTCAAAATCTTCTCTGAACTATGGCCGACCTGTCATAGAACTCTTGAATAAAGTTGAGTGACAGGTGCAGTCTGTTTCTGATTAACTGACAGTTCCACAATCCCTTTACACACCCTCATGTCATGTAGACATTCCCAGTTCATGTGCCCAGGTTTTTAATACTCCTTAATTGGGAACGTTTCTGTTGCCGTAGGTTATATCTTAACACCTCCACTGAGTCACAGGAAAGTTTTTTACAGTGATTTTTTTCCCCTATAGTTTTATAAGTCCCCTAAAAAGAGACCAAGGTGCAAAAACAAAATGTATTAGTCAACAGTAATTTATTGAATAGCTGTCATGGGTTGTTCATTATGCTAAGCATTAGAACAGTTATTATCTTTTGCCTCAAAGAATGTATACATTACGAACTCTATAGGCATGTTTTCTCTTCCTGATTGACTTTGTGCTTTTGACATGCCTTGGTTCTCCAGAGAAACAGCCCTAGAAGGTAGAAAATTATAGCTGTAACTTGGCCAAAATTCCAATTCCAAGTTTCTCATTGAATCATCCTAATATGTATGCAGGCTCCCATCTCTTTAAGATCAACTGTTCCTGAAACTATGGCAACAACAGGTGTAATTCCTGTCAATTAGCATGGTGAGGCATGCAGCTTACCTGCCGGCTGGGCCACCTGCCTGACTGCCTGATGCTTCCCCTCCCGCTGGCCTCTGCATGGCTTCCCAATTTTATTCTGAAAAAGCACCTTTCTTCTTCCCTACCTAAACTATTTTTTTTCCTTTTTTACTAAGAAGTTAACTTTTCTTTTTAACTTCTGAGAAGGAAAGTAATCTCATAAGGATGTCCTTCTTAAGGCTCACTGTAGCCCATGAAACCAGGGAGTTTAAGTAGAAACTGAGAAACCCAAAAAGAAACTCTTGACACATCTAAAATATGGAGTTAGCCCAAATGGCTGGATTTTTAGAGATTGACATGAAGGTTGATAGACAGCCTTTCCCCTTGGTTGGAACTGCATTCACCATTCACTGGTAGGGGGCTTATAGGCTTTCTATGGAAGGACTAAACCACATTAAGCCACATCATGGACTCCACTCTTGGAACATGATTATATTTTGAAAACTTTACAATTCCTTGGTAAGAAATTTTCCCAGCAGTTGAAACAATATTCAGTCCTATGTAAATGTCTGACCCAGCAAGACATGCATTCTGATGTGGCCTGTCTGGCTTCTGATCCTCTAACTCAGCCTGACACTCCAGCATCGGAGAGAGCACCCAGTGACATGAAGCTCACCACTACTAATTTTTGGCTTCTTTTAATCAAGCAAAGATAAGGGAAGGGGATTTGTAGGATTATAGGGTCTTAGCTGGGTGATTTCCAGGTGGGTCTTATAAGCCAGGAATTGATTGGATTGGGAATAGTTTTTGACACTATAGCTTGGTATGGATGGCCAAAGCCAGGAAAGGATCTTGAATCGAGTTTTGATTAGTGCATTACTTTGTTTAGATCACAATCTTATATTCGAAGAGCAAGTGTTCCCTAAAGTAAGTAGTTAACATTTTAGTATCTGGTCCCCATCCTATTGGATTAGTCATCTTCCACTTGCCTGAACAGTGTCAGAGAGAGAAGTACCACAGAAGTTCTCAATTACATATGCTTAGCTTAACATATTTATATGATTTATATTCTGCCCTGCTTCCTTTCTTAGTTATTTGGCTCCGCCCTTGACTCGGGGTTAATATCTCCTTCACAACTTTCTTACAATGTCACCCACCTGAGCCTGTATAGGCCAGAGAGGCCTGATTATTTCCACTGTATCATTATGATAGGAAAGAAGCTCCATGTCATCTTTGTTCCCTGGGCTTAGAACCAGACCTAATGTTGGCTGGTTTTGAGTATTACCAGTTGTAGGACACTTTTTGATCAAAACTGTATATCAGAAGGATTTTTGTCTTTCTGCCATCTTTTTCTGACCACCTTTCAACTCTGATCTTTTGTAGAAAATGTTTAGTACCTGCTGGGAGCCATCAGCCAAGTAGGTATGACAAATTCCTTGCCAGCTTACTCCCATGCTGTCTAGTGGAAGGACTTCTGAAAGGTGACCTTGCTCAAGGACCAGGGCAGGATCTGTGTTTAGGGTGTTCCCCCTTTAGAACAGGGCGGTTTAGCATAATAGGAGATTAGGGTGTTCCCCCTTTAGAATAGGGCAGTTTAGCATAATAAGAGATTAGGGTGTTCCCCCTTTAGAATAGGGCGTATCCTGCTGCTGAGTTCCTCTTGAATGCTTAGGGTCAGACAGTATATTTTGGGAGACAGAAGCCCATGCGGAGTGGATTTGGGCAGAGAACGTGGATTTCCCCAGAGCGTGTTTGTAGAAGGCCGGTGTGAGTTCGGGAATAAAGAATTGCTGTTTGAATCTACAAGCTGTGTGGAGACTCGTGATTTGTGCCCAGCCAGAGACTGCGGCAAGTACCTTCTTCTCACCTTGCTTTCTTCCTTCTGGTCAATTTTTCCACCTGTTCAGCACCTTATTTCTACCTCATCATTGTTGGATACTTGAAACTGACAATATATTTATGTTGGCTCTACACTGGTCATGGTTTTCACTGATACTCTGACTAAGTTTTCCTGGTAGGGTTGAGCTATTACTCTGTGGCTCCTTGGTTCTCCAGGAGATGGTAACCCCCTCCCCAATTCTGACCTACCTCTCTACACCACAGTGTGTGAGAATAAAGCAGGTGTGCCCTAGCAAGCTGCCCAAACTGCTAATTTGTGCTCCATTCTTTTCAGGAGTTACTTCTAAAATTTAAAATATCTAGTATACATAGATGGAGTAACAACTATATGATTAACTTTTTCTTGTAATGTTCCCATTTCTGTTTGAAAATAGGAAAGTTCCTGGGATTGGATATCGTTAGCAACACAGTGAGAAAGTTGACCTGCACTTCAAAAGTGAATTCAGGATGTTGAAGCAAAACAAAGATGGCTGTGGAAATTTCCTATAAGTACTAAACATAAAATGAATCTGGGAATGAATGGTTTTTGTCTATTATTGCTCTATCTGAGTGCCAGTTCCAGTTTCACCTTTTGTCTCCTGTGACTCTTGGCAAATCATTGCTCCACGTTGCACTAGACTTGCTGAAAGCTCAAGCATGTTTCTCTTCCCCAGAGAGATTCTTCTCTGGTCTGTGGTTTGGCTTCTAAGTTTGTGCCAACATTTTTAACATGTGTCAGAGAAGAGGGTGTCAGTTTCTACTTGTAAAAATAAGTTTGGATATGCAACCGTTCAAGCCACTTACGTTTATATGATTATTCATACAACTTCCGAGAGTCATGAAAAATATGTTATTTGAAGGAATGTGAACAGACATTGTATGAAGCAACTCTTGGTGCTGCTGAACTGAGGCAAGGATTGGTCTCACATGTTGTCTCTGACTTGGTGTTTGCTAGTAAATAATCAAGAATTTGAGGTGTATATTCTTGTGCTGATTCTAATATCATCAAAGGTAAATCTAGCACTTAGCTTTCTTTTCTTTTCCTCTTATTTAGTAAGCAAATAACACTACCTTGGGTCCTACTTCTATAAGTCACTTATTCACATAAGTATCTGGGAGGTTGGTAGCACTGTGGTCCTTGGTTTGCAAATGATAAAAACAAGGTACGTTGAGTCTGTTGCCCATGATTATTCAACTGGTCAGTAATGAGCTGGAATTGGAATCCTAAAATCTGCTTTAGAATTTCCATTACTCTCCTCACCATGATATCTCAACAAGGAAAAACAAACCATTAAAAATATCATGGCCTAGAATTCAGGACGCGACTTGGTTGAGCCCCATCTGGGGAGCTGTAGGTTCCCAGAAGGCCTCACTCTACGTCCCTCTCACAGGCTCCTTCTCTGTCCCTGTGTACCTAGCCTAGCACAACGCCTGATACAGTGGAGAGTTTATTAATGCTGTAGTGGGGAGCAGGGGCTGTGAAGGGAAGGAATGGCCTTGGAGCTCTGGTGGGCCCTATCTCTCAGCCCACCACAGGGATTTAGAGCATGTGTCTATAGTCAGACTCTTGGAATGAAATTCTGATTGTAGACCATCATGGTGCTGGTGAATAACTTGGGCGATGGTCATAGCTAGGGTCCTGTAATCTCTAGCCATTGCCACCCTAAGCCAGCCTCTTATTTTCAGTGGAAACCAAATGCCTGCCTGAAAGTGCAGCTTTAAGATGACTCTTCTGGCTCCCACCAATTCTCAACATCCTTTCCAAGTAAATTTCCTTGGCCCAGCCCTCCCATTTCATCATGCTGTAACCTATTCACCTTCAACGGTGAGCAAGTTGTCTGGCCTTCATCACCTTCTGTTTCTACATCTGAAAAGTGGGAATTGCAGCAAGGATGAAATGAAATCATTCTTGTAAATCACTTAGAACAGTAGCTAACCCATGGTGACTACTCAGCAAACAGTACTCAATCTGGTTTCCTCCATCGGACCCATAAACTCTCTTCCATATTTCAAAGTCAATGGATAATACAGATTTATTCTCAGGAAGGTTGTGTAGGCTGGAACATTATTTGCTTTGTAAGTATTCAAACACAGTGATATTTGTTAGGTGTCCCTAAATTAAAAAATGGAAAAATAATTACTTTCAACTATAGTTTTGATATATAAAAATTACCTACTCATTCTCATTTACACAGGTGTAAATGTTAAATCCTATTAACTACAGTAATAAAATTATAATCTGAGATTTTTATCTATAACTTTTCATTATTAACCTCAAAGAGCATTTAGCAAACACCTACTTATTTGAGAATTTAATAAGCACCAGGCACTGTGCAAAAATGTCTATATTTTAAAGTCTTGTTTGCTGGCTCTTTTAGGGTTGGAATCACATCTATGAGGACAGACTTATTTAATGAGATATTGATCTGTGTTTGTTCTGAATGCATTTTTACACTCCTCCCCCTTCAAGCAGCTTTGGTGTCCCCTGATCTGGATGGTGGAGAAGGGATCTGCATTGCTATAGGCAGAGAAGACTGAAGCTACTTTCCATTCTTCTGTACAAGTCTAAAGTCATCAGAAGACCATTTATCTGTCTTGGAGGGCGAGAAGACAGAAGAACATGTCTCTTGAATTGCAAAAGGGGAGAAGGGAGGGGACACTTTCTCCAGGTTGAGAAGACCAGGAGGTCTGGATGTTGCAGGAGATCTTGCTGGGAGCCATCAGCCAAGTAGGTATGACAATTTCCTTGCCAGCATACCCCCATGTTTCTTTAGTGGAAGGACTCATGGAAATAGGACATTTTGCAGCGACATTGCATGTAAGGTGACCTTGCTCAAGGACCACACATGTTGCTCAACTTATTCCTGTTGGGAAAGTGGCAGATTCTCTGAGGAAGTGGCTGTGCTTACTCTTCAGAAGACCAGATGCAGACACTCAGACTGGGGCTCCTGTTCTCTCTGGAGATTTTCATGTTCAGAAAAAAAAAAAAACAAAAACACGGGAACAGACTGCTTCCAGAACTCAAGAACTACATGAACTTGGAGATGGCTAGTGGCTTGATGACCCATATGTTTCTGCTGTTTTAGGCACCATGTAAGCCATTTAGATTTCTGAGACCTAAAGACAGATAAAGATGGGCCCTATTATGGTTCAGATATGTGGTGTCCCCTAAAAGCTCACGGGTGAGACAATGCAAACTTTTGAGGTGAAATGATTGGGTTATGGGAGTCTTAACCTAATCAGTGGTTTAATCCTTGGATAAGGATTAACTGGGTGGCAACTGTAGGCAGGTAGGTTGTTGCTGGAGGAGCCAGGTGGATGGTGCCATGCTGTTGGGTTTATATTTTGGCCATGACGAGTGGAGGTTTCTTTCTGCTTCCTGGTGCCATGTCACAAGCCTCTTTTCTCTGCCTCACTCTTCTGCCATAATCTCCTGCCTTACCTTGGACCCTGAGGAATGGAATTGGCCATCTTTGTGCTGACACCTCTGAAACCTTCAGCCCCCAAATAAGCTTTTCCTCCTCCAATTGTTCTTGTGAGGTTTTTTTTTTTTTTTTTGTTCACAGCAGTGAAGAAGTGGACTAAAACAGCCCCTAATGCTGCATGCTTAGGTAGGGAGCTCAAGGTCAAATTGGAATTCATTTAGATACTATAAAAAAAAAGAACTTACCTTGCAGATCATACCATTGGTAGACAGATGTCCTGCTGCTATACTACCCACCACAGCAAGTACTTTGCACATGTTGGGTGAGTAGTAAATATTTTCTGACTTGGTGTGAAATTGCACCTGGAAATTTATGGTAGCAATGCTAATTGGAGTTTACACAATCAGGTAGATACTCCCCCAGCAGAGATTAGAAATCATCTAGAAAGCCATTACTTCAGTGATTAACAACGATGTTGCCACGAGGCAACAGAATACGTAGAAAAGGGTAAACAAAATAGTGTCAGTTCAGTGTAAGAATCTTTGTGCCACTTGCTAGCTGAAAGGATGAGTTATGCCCTTGTTTAATTTGTCAGCATTTCACTTAGAACATCATTGGTGACCCTTCCTCCTGACAGGGGCCATTTCATTCTTGCAGTACACTTGGCCATTGGCCACATTTCCCATTATTGATGAGGCAAATTTATGTATTGCAGATATAAATGATTTAATTGCAGATATAAATGATTTAATTGCAGATTAGATAAATATGATGTAGACATTCCCAATCACATAATTATTCAAAAGATAATAATAATTTGGTCCTGTTTGTCAAATAATGTTATTGCATTTTTAATTTACATTTTAGGAAGATTTAATTAACCAAGTTCTAGGAAATCAGACAAAAACAAGCCACCTTAAATTCTTCCTGGAACGAGGAGGATATAAATAAATAAATAAACAGACAACAGCAGATTGTCCCTTTACCTATATGATTTCTTTCCTCCAAAGATATCTCTCTCTCTCTCTCTCTCTCTCAATCTCTTTTTCTCCTTCCAGAGAATGTGTTGTAATTATGGTTGATCCATCAAGATTAGAACTAATAATTGGAGGAAAAAAACATAGGTATATCCTGATTATGACTAACATTTTTTAAAAAAATATTTATTTTTTAGTTGTAGTTGGACACAACACCTTTATTTTATATATTTATTTTTATGCAGTGCTGAGGATCAAACCCAGGTCCTCGTGTATGCTAGGTGAGCACTCTACAGCTGAGCACCTAGGACTAACACTTTAAGCTTCACTTCTCTGTTCTTCAATATTAAGTTACACCAGGAATACTTAAATAAATTGGTATCCTGGGAGTCCTAAAACAATTAAGGACTGGCAGTGGCTTGATTACCTTTACAGTCCCACAATTAATATAAGTTCTACATACAGTAAATGCTTAGATAATATTTGCTAAGTATTTAATAATTACATGTATTTATCTCAGTATATGATATAATAGTAAATATTACAGACATTCAATTCTTAGATCAGAAACAATTATTAAAGGGATGTGAACATGTTCTCATTTTTAAAAAACAATATGTATAATACATTTTTTTTTTGGCCAGGTAATGAAATCTTTAAGTTCCATTTTTAACATTGCCAATGCATATACTGCATGTTTTCAATAAATTGTTTGATTTATAAAGCTTACATTTCAGGGAGTGAGAATGAAGCGAGAAGGGGAAGGAGGACAGTGGTAGAAGACTCCCAACCAAGGGACCAGCGATGGGTAAGAGAGAACAAGTTTGGGGCAAAACTTAAGTGAATGTCTAGCCAGCCTCAGCTGCCAAAGAGGCATTACTATCATGGAAAGAGTCACTTATTCCCATGTTACAGTAGAACCCCTCCAAAAGAAAACTATGTAAAATTGAATAGAGATTTTTGGCCATAGTCTCTTTTAGTTTCAGGGTAGAAAGACAATTTTTAAAGTTTTTATGAGAAGTAGTTGGTATACATTTCTATAAAAATGTGAATTTAGTCAACTGCTCTGTTTACCAGTACGTACTTGTGGTAAAGCCAAATGGGAACTTTAGCAGTTTAAGAGCTGACAGACTGTGGTTTTGCATGCTGACACACAGCAGCTGTACATACTGACATTTAACCATAGAGGCTCACAGTGGCTGGCAGGTACCTTAGAGATGACTGCAGTTGCAGAAGCAAAAAACAAAGCAACTGTGATTGTACAATCCCTCTTTAGGCTTAGTGCAGTAAAAGTCCCTAAGATGTTTGAGCTAAGAGTCCCTAGGCTATTGACAAACTCGCATCTATATAAGGAATGTAAGATGCACCCTCCAGTAGAATCACACCAATTCCCTTGCCTTGATGTACTTAAAATTTGCTTGTATAATAGTAAAAGCCCTGTTATGCTTGGGGCTCAGACTCTGGTAATTATCCATCTGGGCTGTCACTACTAATAAAGTGTCACTTCCAGCTCTTGGTGTCCTAACCCTCATTTCCTGCTACATACTTAAGGGATACTAGTTCCTAAACTAAAGACTTCTCTTTCTCTGTGAGGACTACGGGGAAGTCCAACCAAAAACCTGGCTACACCCTGTGGAGCTTGCTAGATTTTCTTTTGTGCCAACATTAGTTCCACATCCCTGGTTAGGTATTCCCAGGTAATTCCTTCTGAAAGCCTCCACTTCGTAAAAGAAATCACTTTGAACCAAGGCATCATTTCTACCTAGACTGGTCAAATATCATCTCAGTTTGAAAGAAAATTTTATATAGACTATCAAATGGATGCCAAAGATTGTATTTTGGAGTGAAATCTCCACCTTTATAATCTTGTTTTCATTGGCACCTGAGGAATGTTCTCTCTAATTAATTGAACAAATCCCCAAAGCAAATCTAATAATAAAGTATCTATTGGATAACCAGTAGGTTATATTTTGTTCCCTTGACTCTAGTGATGTACAATTTTGCTTAGGAGCAAACAATAGAATACACCTTGATTCTTTCAAAATGCTCTGATAAGAAAGACTTCATATTGACCATTGGGCTTACAATGGGTTATATTGCAAGCAACTCTCATTGGTTTGTGTATTCATTGTTGGCAAAAGCCCTATGTTTACAGGAGAGATATGACAATACTTCATCAAGATCTAGAATACTCTATTTTAAAAATAAAATAGGGTCTGATGCTTTGGCAGGATGAGACATACACCAAGAACAAGCAACAGCAGGGAAAGGGCTACTGAGGATAGATTTAATTTTGTAGGAGTAATTGATCCTTGCAAATTGATAAGTTTATTTCTGCTTGCATCAATCTTCCCTGTGAAGACAACAAAATGTATTGTATGTAACAGTACAATTTTAAAAACAATGACTTGTGATCATTTTAAACTTCCAAGTGGCACCCCCAACTTAAAAGGAGGCCCAAGAGACAATTTAGCTATTTTCTCCCAAAGTCTCACAATACACAAAGAGGCATTTCTAGTTAGAAGAGACTTGTCTTTAATATGTGCACCCTTACTAAACTAAAGCCTGGCAGATTTTAGTTTCTAATTATTTGACACGATTATGATATAACTACTCTTTTTATTTTAACAATATGTCTTTACTAGGCTACTTAAACTCCTAATGCATGTTCTTCAAATAAATAAGCAAATATATTTGAGTCATAGCAGTCCTGAGTCTCAAAAGAGAAAAGAGAGACAACTTAAAATGTATATCTTCAAGTGCAGTAGAATTGTTTGTAACTTCTGGGCTGGGGATGTGGCTCCATGATAGAGCGCTTGCCTTGCAGGTGTGAGGCCCTGGGTTCAAGCCTCAGCACCACATAAAAAAATAAAATAATAAACAAAGATATTGCGTGTCCATCTACAACTAAGAAATATTTTAAAAAGAATTGTTTGTAACTTCTATAATACAAGTCTTTTTAAAAACAAAAACTAAAAAAGAAATTCCAAGCAACATATGTAAATAGAACACACTTGAAATCCACTAATTTTGCATCATCTGAACCTTTGATCACCATTTAAGACAACAGTGGCTTCAGGCTAGTTATAGGAACACCCAAAGACAAGCTTTCAAAGACTTAAGTGATGTTTTGTAGAGGAAATGAAACAACTAGCCAGGGGGCATCATAAATAAATTTGATTACTCTTTAGGGGTATCCCTGGATTGATAGTTAGAAAGCCTTTCTTTAATTCAACCCTATCTAAGAGGAAGCTAATTAAACCTGCCTCCAGACAAGTTGATTAAGAAGAGCCTGGGGCCTGGGTGCTCTTTCAGCCTCCCATGGGGAGGGGGCTATGGAAAGTTCTGCTGGAATGTGGTATCATTCAAGGGCCGATTTGAGCCGAGCCATTGGGGCTTCTTGTCATCCTTTAAGTGGGTAGATAAGAAGGTG